>NC_134312.1:162211076-162539727 GCF_964195595.1 Calonectris borealis
TACTAAGCTCAACTGATTGATTGTAACCCATGGTACTAATCACGCTGGCAGAAGAAGCAACAGTCTGAGCCCTCCTAGCCCCAGTTGTTATCCTCAAGCTGTCTTCCTTCCCTTATATGCAGCTGCATGAACATAAATATAAATAATTTTAATTGAGCTAGATCCCCAAACCAATTCAATTCACAGCTACACAACCTTTGGGAAGTTAGGGGAGGCAGGAGAGAGAAATAAGTATTGGCACAGTAACTGAGATGAAGGAGAAGAGTGCAGGACTTTGAGAGAATGTCAGTTTATCTTGGCTTGAAGTCTTCTGCTGTAGTTTCATACCAGTTTTAAAACAGCTCCCAGGACTACTATCTACATGAACGCCTACAAGATCTCCACTGAGACGTAAATATACAATAATGTGCTTAAACACAGCACAACCACTTTTTAAAGATAAAATAGTAAGGAAGACATCTTGTACCATGTACCTAGTCCCATAATAACCCCTCATCAGCTTCCTTAATTTTAAAAAAAGGACCTTTCCTTTGCAGGACCACATTTCCAGAAGCAGCTCTGAATAACTAAAGGTGTACTGGAAGTGAAGGCATCTAGTTGTTTAGAAGTCACAGGCACAGACAGACAGACAGCTTCCGAGATTGAGAAGAGGAGAGAGAACCTAGATAAACCAAATCCATGTATAATATAAAACCTGCATAAATTAGGCATAGTGGATTTTGCATATTAGGCACGTAAAAGCATAGTGGAGAAAATAAACATCAGTGATGCTGCTCACTGAGGAACACAGAAATTCCCAAGCTAGTGTTAATGCAGATTTCTCACCTGGATTCAGATTGCACTGTTTTTGACCAAGTAAGCCCTACCAGGCCTGGTTTGTACAGAAGTTTGTGTGACCAACACTGCTTATCTCCTTTTGTATCACTTGCCATTCTGAGGTTTGCATGTGTGCAAGGAAACAACCCATTTTTTTCTGCACTGACAGTGTATTTCATTCACACTAGGATAATCCAGATTTGGGACTACAAGCATTTCCGTAAGAGAAATAAATGAGAGAGTGTATGTCTATTAGCTCAAACTAAGATGAGAGGAAAAAAGAACACAGTTGCAGTTTTAGGGAAGCATCCAGGTTACTGTACCCAGGTCTCAGGAAAGTCAAAAACACGTTGAGAGCTGAGAAAGCAAATGGAGCACTTGCAAGTGCCAAGAAGTACTTACAAGAGTTTTGCCTCCATGGAAAAACCTTTTCCTCCTACAGCCAAAAGCAACCAGTTGTAGAGTAATTAAACAGTTGTATTGGTCCTCAACCAGTCACTAGTTATTCAAACTCTTCATATTGCCATGAAGTAGGTCATTCCCCTCCAGCTAGATGACTAAGGAGTTTGAACAAGGGAACAAAGTGTTGTCTTTTCCTTTCCACATTACCAGTGCCTCGAAATTATGCTAAGGATACACTGGATGTTTTTCCTGCACACTCTGTCATCACTAGAGGCTGCCACCAGAGAGGGGAGTTAACAGGTACAGTTACACTGATTTTTACTGCACTGGGGAACCAGCCCACCAAAATTTCTTACAACTAGAGGTAAACACATTAAAACTACAGCATTCCAACAGTTTTATTTGATCTAGCAGCCAGATATATGAAAACATTGCAGAATAAAACTATAAAAGCTTCTCCTGTGATGGGTATTTTGTTACAGCACAGATCAAACAGTGAGACCTTCTCAAAGACTCCTGTAACAGCATCCTTTACATTTCAAGGATCTGAATTAACACCTTGTAGAACTAAAGTATTAATTAGGCAACAGTTCGAGAGATGTCAACTACTATAATAAACTGCTGTGGGCATGAAGGCCTTTGATTAATTTTACTCTCCGTATGCTTATACATAAAATTAATTTATGATATCCTTCAAATAAAAGCCTGCTACATTTCAATAGTCTTCCAACTAAACATTTTTAAATGGCTCATAATTTTTTTCAGAAGTTATCCATGGCAGATTCAGAGCAGATATTAACACGTTATCACAAAAAATAAGCTTTTCTGTTCTGCTATTCAGGGTGGCAACTTAACTTTCTTATATAAGGAATCCTTATTATATGATTCAAACAAATCTTTGATTTTCTAAAATGTACTTTTTTCACTACTCATTCTAGCTTAAGAAAGTAATGCTGAAATTCATATGCAAAAATACTTTATTAGTTGGGGGGGGTTAAGTGTTTTTTTATTTGTTATCAATTGGGTAGCGAGGAGGTTTGGGTTCATTTGGTTGGGGGGGTGTGTGTTTTGTTTTATTAAGAGTTAGGAGGTAATTCTTACCACATTTTGCAAACTACTTCAAGATACAATACTAAATCAGACACAGAAGTACAAAGGCCAGTACATTCACAAATAAGCATATGTACCACAGATGACTGGGTATGAAAAATCCTTGAAGAACTCATCTTTGTAAATAAGTGAAAGTTATAAAAACAATTAATTGCATGCCAAAAAGCTTCAGAGGTAGACACAGGCACCAGAAGAACAACCCAAAGCAACCTATATAAACTGGTTACTCTCAAGAAATACAATAAAAATTCTAACCTTCTAACAAGAAGCTTTCTGTTTGGGACCTTTTGGGCAGATGCTCTCCATAGGACCCTCCCAACCTAGACCACAGAATCACAGAATGGTTTGGGTTGGAAGGGACCTTTGAAGATCATCTAGTCCAACCCCCCTACCATGGGCAGGGAGATCTTTCACTAGATCGCGTTGCTTAAAGCCCAAGATCATTCTCCGATACTAGGAAACACCCATATGATCAGGTCTTAAAAAGCAAATCACAAAATGAACAAACATAAGAAAACTATATTGTGTAGAGCAGACAAAATTTCACAATATGGTCACTTGTTCATAAATGCTTACAGATTCATATATCCAAAATGAAAATCAAAATTTTAAAATAACAGAGACAGTACACCAGTCACATGTATTCCCAACTTCGTGGTTTCTTCCTCCGTTAGTTAACAGTGTACACAGTCTACTTCAAACTTTGGCTAACATTTTAACAATGGATTCTCACAGAAGGATCAACATTACATAATTTCAATGGCTTTTATCTGCTTTAAGGTATAAGAAAAAGGCACTGACCATCCATTCACAAACCTGGCAATCAGAATCTGCTTTCTGTACCCGTAACAGCTAAAGAGTAGCCAAGGCATTTTGATTAATATTATACCGAATCAAAAACATTTGAAAAAACACTAGCTCCAATTTTGCTTCAGCCTGCAGCAGGATACTCAAGTGACAGAAATACAACAGCTCCATAAAACAGATAAAACAGACAGAACAGTTGGAATATCTTCTTAGCCTTAATTCCAAATGCACTTCTTAACTATTAAACTGTTTCCAATTTATTGCCCACTGAGTCAATTTACTTCCCACTGAGACGGTTTTTAAAAAACCAATTCCATTCAGTAATGTCAGTTCCACCAGGAATGGACTTCTTGATACAAAGATGACTGCTAATACAATCATCTTCTATTATTTTCATTTTAATTTATAACATAGTAGTGTCTAAAATGTAGTAAAGGCAACAGACTTAGAGTTTTTCTCTTCTGCAAATAGACTATGAACACCTACCTTATAAATCCAGAAGATTATTTGGTCAAATTGCCTTCCCATGAGTTTTATGCAGATAAAGTCCCTCTCAAATATTGTTTTACATATTTTAAATTAAATTTTTAAAATAATGATGATAAAATAAGAATTGCTGGTCTCATTGAAGATTCAGTAACTGGAGATACAGCTTGGGCTACACAGGTGTGTAAGAAAACTATGCAAATGCAGGTTGTGGATAATAGTTCCTCCCCTGAAAACTCTCTCTGCATTCAGTGATTTGCCACAGAAGTGCCTCAAGCACTTCTGGCACTTTTGTATAGCTCTCGATGAGCTTTCCTTCCATGACTGTCTAGTCACTTTTTAAAGGCTGGTTTCAAAAGGGAGCGAAGCCTGAGGTACATAACTAAGTTACTTTTTTGCTTTTTCTCACAGCACTAAAAAAAGTAATTTTTACAGCTAAAGAAAGCATACTAAGAATACTGAAACAGGTGTTTTCTTCTTTTTAAGTTACACTGAAGTCTTCATGCCAACTCCGGGGAAGTTGGAGAATTTGTTTTAAAGAAGCTAAGGGTTACTTCCCTGTGAGATTTACTTGTAGAGGTAGAAAGCTTGATTCTTTCTTCAAGTGTTGCGATGGCATTAAGAGTATTTTCTACAATACACATTTGAAAATGTTTTTATCTAACGATAATAATTTCCATAATAATTTCATTATGATACTCTCATAGGAATAACAAAATGTTATAAGTACAAAATGACTTGATGTTGTAGGTGATTACTAACAACACTTCTATCAGACAAGAAATAAACTGCATGTTGTTATTCATGCAACTCCTAATCAAACAAAGACAAGAATCTCTTAAGAACTGCCAAAAAGAAAACACTCTTGCTGGTGAAGTATAAAACTAAGAAATATAACATAAGTCTTTAAAATGCAAAAGAGCTGGGAGATGAAAATTTTCTATGAATTAAATATGACAACAGATTATCTTTCAAGCACAACCAAGCCCTCAAAAGAGGCATACCTTCCAGCTTTGAAAAAGGCTGTGGAGAGCATGCTATTTTTTGTACTTTTCTTCACTCTTACAAAGAGCATACTCTTAAGTACGTCTGTTTGCATCCCAACAGGCAACAAGGGGCTAAAACATGAAGAGTGGCAAGAGAGCTAACTGGTACGTACCACAGTATGGGGAAGAGAGAGGTAACGGAATAACTTCTTGAAAAGATAAAGAAGATTTTGAAGTAGTAATTTGAACAGGACAATGACTCACTACATTCAACTCGGTTTGTCTGACCTGAAGAAAATGGCTCAACCCAGTTTTTGGAAGCAAAGAACCACCACAAAATTTAATTTTAATTTTAAATTGCTAAGCTGGCCTATTTCAAGAACTACACATTTAACAGCTTCACATATATAAGAAATATTTTTCTGACTTTTCAAAACACTTAAGGCTACTAGCTTCTTCTCTTTTGCATATTTTCTAGTTACGCGTGAGATAAGGTGAAGATTCACAGACATTCTGGTTAAACTTTTTTATCCAACTTGCTTTAGTTGCTGACAATACACAAACATAGGAGTTCCTACCAATTCTTGGAAGAATATCTATTTTGGTCCAAAGTCACCTGGAGAAGAACATCCCAACCAGAGGTAAACCCATCACCAAGGATGTAATATATACAGCAAGGTCTTTCATGCAAGATACAGATCAGATGTTTACTAAAGTATTCATTTACAATGGTTACTCATTTATTCCAATACTGATTATTTTCAGTCCCTTAAGTAGTTAGTGGCAATATTTTTAACAGTATACAATAAAACCTGGCAAGGAGTATCCAAGAAATTAAGTCTAGAACAACAGATGCACACTTCTGATTTGGCAATGAAACATTAACGGGAATCTCTTAACTCCAGGCTATAGGTGTCTATTAATTTGGGCCTGAGCATCATAAACACAAGTTTCCTCAAGCCACTGAATTTCTCTCAGTATTTTATTATTAGAGGAAAAACAGGTTATACGGTATGGCTAAATGACTCCTATCATACCTCACTATCATTTGCTAAAAAGCTTTGTCAAGCTTTCAACAATAAGGCTAAAATTTATCTTGCTTACTGTCTGTATGAGGCTTAGGGGATATTTTGAGGAAGAACAGCAGACCAACAAAACGAGACACAGATGTACAGGCAGTAGTGTAAGGGAAAAAAATTCTATGAAACCGGTTTCTTTTTTTTTTTTTCCTCAAGAGAAAGATTAATACGTCTGTACTTAAGAAAAAACTTGAAATCCTTAAGCTATGAAATGGGAACTTTCACAGAAGATGACTTGGATATCAGGAATTTGCCTTTTTCTAATCTCAGTGAAAACTTATGCAAACATGACAAAGTTTGAAAAATCAGAGCTGATAGATGCTAACAGTCCTCTAAGGCATCTAGAATTTAACAGCATCTTCAGATATTTTCAATCAAAACAAAGTTTTATTGAAACAAAGCACCTATGATTACATTCTGGCTTGCCAGGGCTTTTTGTTTTTTTGGTGGCTGGCACATCAGCTCCCCTGTGGAGCATGCTGTCTGTATACCACCACCCACTACCAGAGAAACAGAAGGTGCACTACTTACAGCTCTGGACTTAGGACCGACTATTCTTCTGCCTCAACCACAAAGCCATTTAATTTGACCTATCGCGGTTTCTTAACCTACTGATACAAGAGGGGAATGTCAACATATAATTCCTTTTCACATCTTTTCTACTGCAATTGTTGCTCCCAGCTCTACAGAGGCCAAAGCTAGTCCACATACTGCTCTCACAATAACTTTTTACCAGCTGCATGCTGGAAGAAGTGATCTGAACTAGGGATAAAATCTGGACAAAGGAAGTTTGCTTAAATGTAAAATTAATGAGAAGATTTATTAAGGTTTCTAATATCCGAGTTCTGCCAGTAAGTTTTCTTGTATACGCCTAGATCTGACTCCCTGTGCACCTATACTTTAGGAACATTCCCTATGATCTTCAGAGAACTTTGCCTTGGTCATTGATTAGGGAAGATCCACCCTAGGGATAAGTCAGAGTTGAACAGGGCCAGAGGTCCTGAACATGGAATGTGATGCTTTTTACTTCTGTTGTCTCCCTGTTCATAAGTTCTTTTCCTTACCCACCTTTTCTTCTTTTATCTCTTCCTGTCTGTGGCTTACTTGGAGTCTTCTTCAGGCAAGATTAAATCTTTTCCTGTGAGTCTGCAACTATAGAGGCAATCAAAAACAGCATCTTAAAAAGCCAGATGCTGTGACAAATTTGGCAGGTCTCCAAGTGGCTAAATAAAACTGTATTCTGTGCCAATCTAGGCCAGAAGCTGCAAAGTAAAGGGCCAAACACTAAAACATAGTATTTTTCCTTTTAATCTTTCATATTGGATTGAGAGCAACCGTGCAGAGAAGGACCTGGGGATACTGGTAGATGAAAAATTGGACATGAGCCAGCACTGTGTGCTCATAGCCCAGAAAGGCAATCATCTCCTGGGCTGCATAAAAACCAGTGTGGCCAGCAGGTCAAGGGAGGTGATTCGCCCCCTCTACTCTGTTCTGGTGAGACCCCACCTAAAGTACTGCATCCAGCTCTGGGGTCCCCAGTCTCCAGCACAAGACATGGACCTATTAGAGCAGATCCAGAGGAGGGCCATGAAAATGGTCAGTGGGCTGGAACACCTCTCCTATGAAGAGAGGCTGAGAGAGTTGGGGTTGTTCAGCCTAGAGAAGAGAAGGCTCTAGGGAGACCTTAATGCAGCTTTTCAATACTTAAAAGGGGGCTTATAAGAAAGAGAGAGAGAGGCTTTTGACCAGTAGTAGTGACACAGTAGTGACAGAACAAGGGGTAACAGTTTTAAACTAAAAGAGGGTAGATTTAGATTCTATATGAAGAAATGAGGGTGAGACACCACAGGTGTCATAGGAGAACAGGTTGCCCAGAGAAGTTGTGGATGGCCCATCACTGGAAGTGTTCAAGGTCAGGTTGGAAGGGGCTTTGAGCAACCTGGTCTAGTGGAAGGTGTGGCATGGGAGTTGGACTAGATGATCTTTGAAGGTTCCTTCCAACCCAAACCATTCCATGATTCTATATTCTTGTGTTTTCTAGATGATCCCTTGACCTCAAAAGGATGTTGAATTTTTTTGAGGTACTCAAACATTACAGCAATGAGCACTACAGAAAAGTCCACACAGAAATTAATACTGTAATAGGGACTTAATAGCCTACAGTAAACAGAGCCTGAGGCTCACACTGAACAACCAGGCTAAGATATAATATTGATTAGTGGCTTAGGAAGTGAATACCACCTGTCCACTGAATGAGGCAGGACTGTGGGGATGAAAGAAATGTACAAGTGATAAAGTAAAGGGCTAAATTAAAAACACACCCATCACCTCAGTTATGGGATTTCTTAAGTGTTTGATGTCAATTTAATATAGTCTGTGCTTATAGTCAGCACTGCTGCCCTTCTATCATCAAAATGTATTAACAATAAACTTAGAAACTTCTTTAATCATCTTGTATCATTCATTATATTACTATGCAAGCAGGTGGGAAACATCAAAACACTGAACACCGTATTATTGCACTCTATTTTTATCGACATTTTATTCTTCAGTTTTAAAAATTCTCAAATGTAACCTGTAAAAAATGTATTTTATTAGAGTTCTTGTTTGAATGCATTAAGACTTCAAGTAATTTCTGTGTGCAAACATTCACACTATCATAATGATCAAGCACTAAAGGAAAATAAGCATTTTGCCTGAGGAACATTTATGTACTTACAGATGTGTACAAAACTAAACTAAATGTGCCTGTGTTTCTGCACAGAGACAGATGCAGCCTCCACTGGTAAGACACTTAGGGTGTAAACAGAAAAACAGATTTCAAAATGTTGAAACACTCAGTATTGCCTCTTAGGCAGTTTCTTTCCTTCCGGCCATATTTCAACTTTCCCAAAATACATAAAAGACGTTTAAGTTATTAACATAAAAAAAGAAAATGAAATTAACTATAGATTTTACAAAAGACATGATATTCTGAATTCTATTCTCAGGTATTGTATTTTTCTGTCTGCAGTTAAATCACAATAGCATCTTGGATGTGTAATGTGACCTTGAAATCATGAGGTATCAATAATATACACATTGTATGTGCAAAATAGAAATTAATATAGTCCTAGAATATCCAGGAAGTCAAACTTTTGGGGATGGAATAGAAGTATAATTCTTTCTCTGCCTACATATATACTACTGTAATATTTAAGACCACTTCCAAAGTGGACTTGGACTGTGTGTTAACTGGGCATGCAAAGTCACTTTTACTCAGTCCTGTGATTCCTAGAAGACATTCGGGACCAAATAAGATTCAGTAGTTTAAATGTAGACAATCAGTTCTATTTCAGGCATCCTAAGGTAGCACCCCTCCAACCCCAGGTTTTGCTCTAAAGTACTGCAGGTCTCCTATAAAAATTTGCATCTCCATCTCAACTACCAGCCAGCTGCAAGTGCCTAGTGTACCCTAAGGGAACTAGACCATCAGCTAGTGGACTAGGCAGAATATCTTAAAGACACTTAAAAAGCCTTTCAACAACAATGTTTATATAAGTGATTCCTGCCTTCAGCTCTGAAAATGTTTGAAGTTAGGCACCTACAATCTCTAATCATTTTGAAAAAATGTTACTTTAAAAAAGCTAATAATCCTAGCCTTATCCTCACCTATTCTTCAAGCTATTACAAGTTTGGTTTAGATTTCATACAGCAGGGTTTTCTTCCTTGCTTGGTGCTTCTATCATTTAGTTTCTTCTCTTTTGAGTGAGACTGTTCTCCCCCAGAGTATATTCTGCTGTCCTCCCTCAATCCCTCAACTGCCTTTACACTTATAAAAGGTTATGCATAACAGACCATCAGTGAGCAAGTATACCAGATTAATTCCACATATAAACAAAATATATTTAACACCTTTTAATCCTACAAATCCAAAGCATATTTGCCACTTACAGTCATCAAAGCGCATGTATATTATAAAGCTGGCTTCCTTAGTAATGCCAAACAAGGATAAATAAGTAATAAAAAAACCAAAGGGCTGAACATCTCAGGAGCTGTGCAAATCAGTACTGATTTTTAAGGGCCATAACTATTCACTCTCACTTCCAATCTTCAACAAAATCAGTTTCCTGACCTCAGTGCAAATCTGAAGATGTCTGCTCATTTCTAGAAGCATTTGTACTAAAAATGATTAGCTCTTGAAACTGTAATGCTATTCTTTGTGGTCAAAAAAAGTAGATTACCATGAACTGCATAAAACAAGAAAAAAACCAAACTGTTCAATATTTTGCTTTTTATAACCTTTAAAATTACAAAAAAGCTATGTCATTAGCTAGTATCTCAACACTGATTTATTTCCTGCTCTATTCCATAAATAATGTCCAGCAACAGAGAACAGACAAAAAGTGATCGGACAGCTAGTTTACAAAATAGATCAAACATATTTTCTACACTTTCCTCTAACAAGAAAATAATTGCTGCTATTGTAAATCAACTAGACCTTTGAGTAGTAGCTTGCAAACCTTTCTCTGAAAAAATCAGTGATTCACATAAAAAAATTCTTGTAGAAGGATAAAAGAATTCACATGGTCTTGCAGCTATGTCATTCTAGAAGGACACTGTTCCATGTTTTACAAGTGTCAGATTTAAAAAAAAGAAAACAAACAACCAGATTTAAAACCTGGAATACTATAGTACATACTGAAAGAAACCAGCTGAAATCTGTAGCACTCTTGAACAGACTACCATTATGCTCACTTTCCAATGCAAGAAAAAGAAGGACAAAGCTCCCTGCCTGTTGACCGTGTTTGTCACTTATGGAAACTTCCCTACTAGAGGGAGGGCAGTAGATCTTGGTGCCACTAGGATTATATTTAAAAAGTTTGTTCTGGAAGATTTTGAAGTACTCATAATTGCAGGAGATTTGGAAAAATTCCAATAGATTTTAAACAAATGCAGTTCAGACCATAGGTCCCTCATATTCTTAACACACACACACCCTTATTCAAAGATTATCTTGCTGGTAATATCCCCTACAAGCCAGTTAAGTCTGAGCCACTGTCCATTTTACTGAAGTGCTGGCAGCAAGTCAACACTGCCAGTTGCCGTCTAGTCCCTCACCAAACCAGTTAGATTAAAACACACATTTGTGCAAACCTGTAATTTCAACACCCCCCAGAAAACTGTCAATATCAAATTACCTGGTCAACAAAGCATAGGTTTAAAGAAGCTGCTCCTCAGTCATTTTAGGTCCTACTTGAGAGAATAAAGTTGTGGAAGACTTATCAAATAACCCAAAGCCCATAGTTCTGTGATATCTCTGAAGTAGTTAGCTGAGGGTTTTAAGAAGAGAGGGATGAACAGAACTTGTCTTGAAAAGTAAAAGTCAAGTTATTTTGACTAACTGGCAAGTTATTTTTGGATCACTGTATGAAGATTTCTGTTAGAAGATGAGTATACCTCATATTGTATCAAGGAAACCTCTAAATTTCTTTATTTGAGAAGAGTTTCCTTCCACTGGTATCACTGGTGGAGATCTCAGGGTGGCCTTTGAATCTTCATAGCATATATTCTAAGTTTAGTTAGTGTGATTTGTTCCAGATGAAGCATTTGAGTCAAGTAGTCTGAAACACTGAGATAAGTGGAAGCAAGCAATAAAGTAGTTAAGATTGCGCAGTGACCTGACCTCCCCATTTATTACCATTTCTCAATAGCAACACAGGAATATGGGAAGATATAGATAAGCATTCATTCCATCTTCTGAAACAAGGAGATGCTGCTGACATCGTGATTTTAAATCTTATCCAACTGTGGAAATTTGCATTCTCTGCTACATGTAAGAAGTATTTTTAAAAAAAAAACAACCAAACAAAAAACGCCACAACTCTCTTTTGAGGAAACTATTTCCCATTCCCTTTCACCCAACAGCCAGAAGATGCAAATGTAGGATATGTCATTTGATAGGACTGCACAACATATGTGACTGAATGGCAAAGGCATGCAGCAGGGACGCTTGAGCGATTGTAAATAAAACACTGTGTGTGTGCCGGGGAAATAGTCTGCCTACAGGCTAGGCAATAATAAACAGACATATTTAGCATTTCCTAAATTAGAACAGATGAACTTCAGAGAGTTTAATTTACCCATGCCTATAAACATGAATGGCCCTTAATTCCATGTAAATCAGAATTCATGTTTTCTTGACTTGTCAGCACTGAAACACCATTGAGAAGTTCTGCCTCCTTAAAATACATCAGAAGTGCACCAGTAAACACCTAGATATATTGTCTCTGTGCCAGTAGGGATTTCTGTTGTTGTTGTTCTTGAGAATGACCTGTGATTTTGTCATGTACTCTTACATAACCATAAACTTTTCCTGGACTCTTCTCTGATTAAGAATGGGGCGGGGGGGAAACAGGGGTTCTGCCACTGTTGGGCTGCTGCTACAAGGCAGTGTGAGAGATGTAGGAGAACTATTTCACTATGTATGCAACAACTGTCAATCGATTATCTTTTCGCAATAGGTAATACTGTTCTTTCTTTTCTGAAAGTCATAAAGCTGGAGTCTGTTATTGGGACTGAACTGAATCTTTCCAAATCCTTCCCAGAGATGCAAAGCAAGTAACTACACTAAGATAGTTATGGTAAAATGCCTTGGTAATTGGCAGTCATCCTTCCACCAAGATGATGCCTAGTCTTCTTCAAAATCGAACATCAAATAACCTAGAGCAAGACTAATCTGTGAGAACATAGTAATTCTTAAGTTCAAACAAAATAAAGTCTCAAATCCCACAATAAAGTGTGCATGTAATTTTTGCATAAGTAGAGTATGATGTAATTAAGTTTACACCCACTAAGCTTATCAGTTAATTGTAAATTTGATCACTTCCTCAAAAAATTTAGGAGAAGAGAAATTGTGGCAATCAGTGGAAGCATTAGACATTCATACCATCAACTGCAGGTACAAAGTTTGCTTCCATTAACGTCAAATAAAAAAGGTTTTATAGTGTCATTGCACCATTGCTATTTACATCCAAAACAATCATTAATGATGGCAGTATATATGTTGCAGTGGAGAAAAGGAAATAAAGCAAGGGATTTCTCACCTAAGTTCCTGGAAAACGCAAAGAAGCATTGTACTCCAACTCTGGAGCTGCTTGCCCACCTGCGCCTCCTTGGCTGCTCCCCCTGCAGGATTAAGGGAGACACACAGTACCAAACAATACTCAACAGATGTGTTTGGAAAGCAGCAGCAGAGAAGTACCTTGGCCCTTTCTCGCCCCTCCCTTCTTTACACTGTGAGTAGCCAGTCACCTTTATGTAAGACAATAATCTACTTTATTTTAACAGGGCCAAAATCAGTCTCAACCTACTTTCAACAGAAAAAAAAATTGAATGAAACATCATTAGCTTAAAATTTCTTCCTATACACTTCCAAAATATTAAGGACTTTTTTGTAACAAGTTCTTCTCCACAATACACTTCTTACCTCTTCTCTCCAAAATGTTCTCTCTTCTCTCTTTTTATATATAAGAAGAACATAACAGGCGCAAAGGAATATGAGCTGAAACAAACTGAATAAAAGATGACCTGACTGCTTTGATCAAAGTTACAAATAAAAAAAACCAAGTCACTTAGTAGCTGTAAAAACTGTGAAGCCACTGGGGGAATACCAAGATAAACAAACACTATATTCCTGTGTGTAACCAGTGTAAATGGCTGAGTACAAGCATCTGTGGGCAAGCACGCAAGAGACCAGAAGTGTGGTAAACCCACATTTAATGTCATGCTAAGAAGATACGAACTCATGTTCATGCTTTACAGAATTTGGCATCTTCATTATTTCATGAGATTACATTTTACAGAACACCATAAAACTCTTTGCAATTCATATAATGTCATGTGATAAAGGACTAAAACAGCAGTTTTAGGGAATGAGTTGGTGGAGAAGAAAGGAGACTAGGGAAGAAAGGAGACTTCTTTCCTCAACACTGAGCACTCTTAGCCATTAAAAATACAGAAAAGAAGCACACAAGTGACAGAGAGGGACAGCCAGCAAGTACGGAAGCTACAGGGCAGCTAAGACTGACAGTGTTCTTGACAGCTTCAGAAAGCAGAACCACAGTCCAGCCTCAAATAGTGATTGAACAAGGAGACTTGCTCAGGGACCCTGAGGAAAAATCTCAAGATTTTTCTGGAGAGGGAAGAAGGAGTAGGGTTTGAAAGAAGGACTAAGGAAAAGCCAACACACTTGAATGACAAGTGAAGCAAGCAGTAATTTGTTTTCCAGCCTTATAACTAACTCTCCCTCACCCTGAGGTTTTCATATTTTTATCCTCGTCAGATTTGTTGTGTTCTAATAAAGTCTTTAGTTTCAGAGATTGAAAAGTTTAGTCTTTTTTGGCATGCTCAATATAAAAACGTAGATGGGGATGCATAGAGGAAGTAATTCCACCTAAATGCACTGTCTGATTCAGGGTCCTAAGAGATTGCACTGCATTTCTGGAAAAAACAAACAAACAAAAAAAAACCCATCATTTTTTTAAAAGCCTTGTACTTCAAGATTTAAAATTACAGTTCCAAGAGCCAGTGTAATTTATCTTAAAAGTGCCAAATGAAGGTAAAGGATTTCTTTGCTTTATAAATATTTAAGAACTCACAGGTAATATTTCTAAGCATCGCTAGTGTATGTACCTATGCTAACAGCTGTACCACTGAATAAAAAGCTGTCAAAATTTGCATTCAGAACTTCAGCTGAATGGGATTTACCATAGCAGATGTATCTAAGCACATCTTTTTATGTGCAACTACTTTTCATACCGCCACCTCATCAAGCCAAAAATGCCTTTTCATTACGGAAAGGATTAAAAGGTGCGTATACATGCAGCTCACAGAAATTTTACACAAGAGTTAGGGCATGCAGAAACTTCTTGTCTCCTTCCTTCAAGAGTTTGCATTTATCTTGAAAAGTTACAAGGATTTCACTGCTGTTATTTATAAACTGCTTCTCTATCAATAATTCTCAAAATGAGCACTGTCCTAAAAGGACTCTCTTAATGTACAAGTTTAGGATAGGCAACTGCTAAGAGTTCAAGGATTTGAGTTATTTTTAAAGACAGCAAAAATACATCAGGCTACCTGTTGTGAGTTTTGAAAGCTGGAAAGAGCAATAGGCTTCTACCCTACCTCTATGTTCTATGGATGGCAGTTCAATTTGGATTGAATTGCCTGTTAAAATAATTATATAAAATTGTAGCCAGTTTTCAAAATTCCTCTTAAAATCTCCAGCACTCTGTTCCCCTTCAGTGCCGAGCCACATGTATCCTTCTGCTCCTCCTCCGCACTCAGTTTCAGTTCTGAAAGGCCCCAGCCTCCCAGCAACACTCACAGCCTTACCCCCATCTGCTCCGATTCTACCCGTGCAATCCATTTATGTTTATAATGCAGCGCATCCTATGTCCTTTTTCTTTCTCTACCAGTCCTCCCCTCACGCACTCCTAAAACAAGGGACCTCCAGACATTCTGAATTTAAGCAAAGCCAGGAGTTTATCAACTTTAAGAACTTCCTCTGCTTGTCTACTTCTTGCTCTGGCCACGCAAAACACCTAGAGCATACTTGCAAAGAGCTAGTGAGTAAAAAATCACTGTATCACATGGCTAGCGATGTCATGTCATCCTATACTTTGAGAAGCATTTGAAAGATCTTGCAGGGAAGGAGCACACAACTTCCTTCAGTGTAGACCATCAACGTTGGACCCATTCCTTATGAGAAAATGAAGTTATATTATACCAGTTAAATTCTACATTTGTATCCTTTCCCTCGCATCAATCACAATTGCCGCAGGGTAGGGAACTTGCTATTGACATAGCAGAACTGCTGCAGCCAAGAAGTAAGCTTCCTCATTCACGGTGCCTAAAAAACCTCCTTTTACCTTCATCCCAAATAAGAAAGAAAAAACCTCAGTATATATTAAAAATCTATTATTCATTCACCCATTTAATTAGTCATACATCTTTCTCGGCCATTGCCTTAACTTCATCTCAAGTGTGTTCATAAAACGAACTTCAGATATACTGACCACACTCTACCACACCTATGCCTTCCAAGTCCTTAACTCCCGTATCAAATTCAGAATTCTTGTCTTGTGAAGTCTTCCAGAATTCTACCTATGCCATTATCCTTAACTGTTCTTTTTCCCAACTTCTTCTAACCCAGGTATTTCTGATGATCATCTTCTCACAACTAAATTCGTCACCTTTTTCCATACCTCACCCACTCTTCCAAATCACGAGGAATAAATAAATAAGTAAATAAACAAATCAACCAGTAGTAAAAATCATCTCCTTTATATGAATCGGTGGGGTTTTTTTTGAAAGGAACCACTGTGTGAATTGCTAATTTCTCATGCTAGGGTTCTATTTTGTAAGACTGAATTTCACTCAGATTTTGGACTATCAAGTCTAACATCCTGGTTTCAGTGTATAATACAGACATTTAATTAACTAAAGCCACATCACCAGCAATACAAAAAAACCCAGCAACAAAATAAGAAAAGACTTAAAGGTACAGTGGCAGGACAAACAACACTCAGCTCAGAGAAGAAACTTTAATTTACAACCAGCATAAGCATCACATTGCAAAGCCCCATTGAGACCCTTGGCTTGCCACCATTGCTGCACGAGCAGTAAATAAAACTAGTTAGTTTACAGCATGAACTTCTACAAAACTTGCAATTACATCTTTGCAACACAGTCACATAAGCATCAACAGTAACTGAGAGCATTATATCGTTGGAAAAGTGCGTAGGCCATTAATCTGTTCTGAATCAAACGGAAGAAAAAGGCTAAGCCCACTCTAATAGTTTTTCAATAAAAAGATACTGCCACTGAACTTCTCATTGAAGAGATTCTTCTCCTCACAGCAGCATTTCAGCTCTAGAAGACTTAAGTTTAAGTGAGCTACTGATGTAAAAAAGTATATCATAAGGTTGAAGAATAGATTTTTAGTTCTTCATTGGGAATCCATTCCCAAGATTGTGACCAGAATGAGGTCTGAGATCAAAAGCGACAATGTACTTAAAAGCATTTTCACATGCACTGCTAACCAGCTTGTATCTCAGATGATAAGGGAAGAATCAATCTTCAGGAACTGGAGTAATACCACAGGGTCATAGGGCCCATGTGTCTGTGGTGCCAGCAACTGGAGTGAGCAAGGATATGCATGTCAGTGTGTGAACACCAGCGAGTATCAAGCCAAACTAGCCAAAGAGTAGGTTAAGTGACTGGGAAGCCAGGTATCAAAGCAGCCATAAGTTTAGGGTGTTTACCTGTGAGCAAGACAACTGAAGTAGTTAGCTACTGGAGGGACCAGGAGGTCCAGCTAGACCAACTGCTAGAGAGACCATAGGGTCTGGTGAGAGACACATTTGTATATATGTATGTGTCTGAGACAACTGGAAGAGTTGGCTACTGAGGGGCCAGGAGGTCCAGGCCAACTGCTGGAGAGACCATAAGGTCTGGGGGGTCAACCGAGAGGTGTGTGTCTGTGTTGGTGTATGCAAGGGGGTCTGTAACAACAACTGGCACATGGCTATAGGCCTCAGGGGCTCACACACCCAGGTACCAGCAGCTGGGGAGACTGGGGATCCAGGGGCCAGCTCCTGGACAGACAGTGTCTAAGGCCAGCTACTGGAGGGATCCATGTTGTGTATATACATTTCCCACTAATGGACTTTTATCATGATCAACCAGAGAGGGGAACAGGATAAGGTCACTGGTACTGTTTATGTTTGCGTGAGTGCTGTGTTTTCTGTCTGCATTGCTCTCTGTGACTGGCCATGCATATATTATATACATGTATTTGTGCAGGTGTCTACTGGGAATACATGCTCAGCCTCGCTATTGGTTGGACCTGGGGACACGGAGCTGTAGCAGCCTTGCCTCCATTGAGCGACTGGAATTGGCAAACCCCTAACAGACATACTGGCCTAGACCAAAGGTCCAGTATCCTTGCTTCTGACAAGCAAGTGCTGATTAATAGGAAAATTAACCAACAAGGACAACATCTAGTTTATCCTAAGTACTCATCCACCTTTCAGAAATTGTAGCCTGGGGACTTCCCAAAATGGTGTATTTAAAGGCTGTTGACAGACTTCTTTATAGATGTACTATTGTTATTTGAACCCAGATTAACTTTTAGCATCCACAGTGGGAAGGCTCACTGCCTCTTATTTTGAACCTGATACCTCCCCATTTCTTGACACTCCTTGGTTATCTGCTTTACGTGACCTACAGTTTACATACAGCAATTCTAACTCCCTCAGCACCCAGCGGTCTTTATCCTAGCCAGTCAAACCTGGCTCTTTAAAAAATGTTGGCACAGAAGTCATTCCTGCCTTGCCCTGAACATTAAGCATCAGGTTAATAAAGCTAAGGTTAGGAGAGATCTCTGGCAGTCATTTAGCTCAAACCCCTGCTCAAAAGTCAGTCTAACTAGAGCAGGTTGTTATGGGCTTTGCCCAGAAATTTTGAGTAACTCCAAGGATGGAGTTGCCACAGTGTCTCTGAGCAACCTCTTCCAGTGTTTGACCACTTTCATGGAAAAAGAGCTTTTCTTCTCACCTAGCTGAAATTTCTCATCTTCCAACTGGTGTTCATTTCCTCCTGTCCTATCGCAATATGCATCCAAAAAGAGTCTGGTTCTGATTGTCTACACACTCCCACTTGGAAATCTATTCTTATCCCCACTTCGGGGTCATCCATGAACCTGCTGAGACCAGACTCCGTCCCATCATCCAGGTCATTAATACAGACCTTTCAACAGTGTTGGCCCCACTGTCAGTCCTTGAGTGACACGACAAGTAATCAGCCACCAGCTGGATTTTGTACCACCGCTCACCCCCACTTGCAGCCCAATAGGCCATCTTGCTATATCGCCCTGTCACCTAGTCCGTGTCTCCCCAGTGTGCCTCAAATAATACTGTGGGTGAGCATGGCAAAGTCCTTGCTAAGGTCAATGAGAACAACATCCACTGCTCTTTCGTTGTCTGCACGGCCAGTCATCTCATCATGGAAGGTAATTGTGTTGGTCAGGCATGGTTTGCCCCTTGTAGCTTTGTGCTGGCTATTCCCAGTCCCCTTCTGGCTCTTCACGTGGCTGAAAATGGCTTCCAGAGAAATTTTCTCAATCACCTTCCCAGGGATGGAGGTGAAACCAACCAGCCTGTAGCTCCTTGAATCCTTCTTGTTGCGCTTCTTGAAGAGGAGTATAATGTCATCTCAGAGCCCATACTGTGTAAGTAAAACTAGGATGGTTTGTACACATCACTATGCATTTATCAACAAAGAAAGCCAACTGTCATCTTAGCACTTACTTACCTAAAAAAGTCTTCCTGCAAGTCCTCACAGTCAGCTTTTTCTTCACAATTCATAGTATCATTATCTCGGTATTCATTTTCTTTCCAGATGATATCCCTTCACCTTTATTTGTCAGCATTTGAGAAAATAAATAAATGAACATATTAAAAATAAAACAGAGGAAGAATATTTCTCCACCCATGACATGACCTTTCTTCTCATTTGATAGCAGCTTAGGTTCCCACAGAGCTTTTGATGGAAAGCCTTGTTGAATGCCTTTGGCAACCCAAGCAGACTATGATCACCAGATTTCCCTCGTGAACATGGTTTTTAACTCCTTTCCAGAACCCTACAGGATTATTCAGGCATGATTTCCTATTGCAAAAGCCACATGGACCTCCCACTGTGCTGTACGAGATAATACCTGTAATAGTTTCTCCTAGTTTTCCCATTGCAGATGTTAAGCTTACTGGTAAGTAGTAGAGGTCTTTTTAAAAATTACTTTCAAATTTTCCACATACCAAGTTTTAAGCTGGAGGTCACATCCACATTTAGTAGTTTGGCTGTTTAATTTTTGAGCTCCTTTAAACACCATCTGGTTCTGGCAACTGGCACCTTTAAATACCATCTGGTTTATGCCTTTTTTTTTTTTTAAACTTGTTTCATAATTGCTTCTACCAACACTTCAATTTGAAGAGAGATCCTTTGATACATCCTCCATAATGAAAGGTTCCAGATCAGAACTTCTTCAAAGCTCAAAGATGAACACAGATGCAAGAGGTAAAACAATAGCTTCTTTTTTGATAGAGCTTTATTTCCAATCAGAGGATAGAAGGAGAGATCATCTATTAGTCCTACGCGTTCTCTAATGGGCTTCTCGTTCCCAGCGTATTTCAAAAAGATTAATTTTACACCTTCTGCAAATTGTTCCTCAAACACCTTTCTTAACTGTACTGCATTTTTACCTTATCCTACCAGAATTTATGAACCTCTGTACTTTGCTCTTGCAGACAAAACTTGACCTTTTAAAAAATGGTGAAAACTGCTTTGTGTAACTACCTCTCTTACCCTGCTGTTTAGTTATGCCACACTAGTTTCTTTTTGGACTTACTGGCTTCAATGGGTGCATGGATTTTCTCCAAGACTCCCACATGGCATCCTCAAGTAGTTCCCATGCCCCTTGCAAGAATTTTACTTTTATAATTGGTCTTCAATATGCTTTTTCATTTTAACTAGTTTTCTCTAAAAAACAAAACTTCCAAAGCAGAGGATTTTCAGAGGCAGAAGAGTTTGATCCTGTAAGAGATTTAAATACATTTTACAGAACAACTGTTTGACAGTAACACTTTGAATCAGATCCTGCACACAATGGTCAGAACCACATAAAAAACTGCTTCTCCATCTTCAGGTTTGCGGACTAACTGCTCCATGAAATACTCACTAACTGTGTCTAGCAATTTAATCTCCACATCAATCATTGCTGTAGCCACTGCCACTACCATGCAGGCACCAGGCTGACCAGGGAGCAATACAACTAAGAGGCCAGAAGAGAATGAAAGGGCTCCAAAGAGAAACAAGGGGAGGAGAACAACCACAAAATAAAGTCAGCTTCTGTGCATTTATACACCACATTGCTCATGGGGCTCCAGGTACTGGAATTAGACGTTTATCATTTTTCATGAGCTGCTCTTTCTCTTAATTTCTAACCCATGATTGCAGATAAAAAAAAAATTAGCATTCAGATACTAGATGTGAATTCAAGAAGCAGAAAGCAAACCAATCTCTATTAAAAGGTAACAAGAAAGCATAAGCTAACTACTTAAAATTAGCTCTCAAAAATTTAAGACAAATTAAAATTTGACTACTGAGATTGAACAAGCCACTGCAAAGCCAAAACACCTGCTGAAAATTGACTTGATAGAGCTATGTGCATTCCTGTGTTTTGATGCAAACAGATGTTCTATTTGGATCTCCTTGCTTATTGCTTCTATCATGAAATCACTTTTCCCTTTGTGTACCCCCAGGAGTATCTCCCCCCTACTTATAGCTAAATTCTCCTCTTTACTTCATACCTTTCTAGTCCCAAACCATCACCTTTTTTCCTGAGGTTACCAAAGCATTAGCAACCTTCCTTCTTTCCCTCTGTGTCAGAGGGACAAAGCCAGGAGCTATCTACCTTCCTTCACCTGCTGGGAAGGACTCCCCTCCTCAGAATGAAACTGGTGGCTTACCCTGCAGACCTGGGTTTCAGTACTGTCAACCGACAGCCGATGGTAAAGCACTAAATTTTTCTGCCAACTCTGTCAATGCTAATCTTAAACACCTTCTGCTCCAAGACATCATAAAAGCAGAAGACTCTGGCATGCTCTATAGAGCCAACTTGCAATTGTTTAATACTTTATCCTAGGAGAAACTGAATACAAATCCAAGGGGAACAATTATAAAAGCCCTCTGAGCAGCAGCTTAAGGGAGCAGACAGAAACACAGAGGAGTTACACAGAAATGCATCTTTTCTGTCTCCTGTCTTTTCAGGTAGGGGGAAGAGAAGTTATTCTTATCAGTTTTTGTGTACTGCTAGGAACAGAGGGAGCAATAAAACAAAGAATTTAGGACAGATTAAAGTAGTCAATTCTGTTAGCCCTTGCAAGGCCAAACAGCTAAAAATCCAAAAGCCCCTTTGAACCTCAGCAGGGCAAAGAAGCTCAACAGAGCCAAACAATTCAAGCCTGCAGCTTGCCAAACAAACCGAGCAGAGATGAGCACAACTCCAACCAGCTGATTCTGTACACAAAGCAAGCAGGTACAATGCAAAGGGGATGCGAGTCACACAAGAAAAACATATAAAACAAAAGCAAAAGAGCTGGCAAGTTAGGAAGGACAGAGATGTGGGAGAATGGGCAACATTAGGCAGACAAGAAGTTAAACCAAAAGTCTAGGATGTACCTTGGATAATAGGAGGCATCTTTACGGGGGGGGGGGGAAGAAAACATGATTGTGGAAGAGAAACTTTCCTTTTTCCACATGTCCTTCTAAGCTCTTCTGTTATCTATACATACTGCACAAAATGAAAATCCTCTAGTCATATAGTACCAAAGTTAGCTCCTGAAATGATACACAACTTGTAATTTTGTTTAAAATATCAATGCAACTACAATGACCTTCTTGCTATGAATACTTCCTAATTCACTTGATTTTTATGTTTTGTTTGGGTTTATTTTTAATATTTTCTTTGGAACTACCTGATAATGGACTGAAATACAAGTAGCAGAGCATGAAACAAAAATGATAAACATCTACCATTCCCACCGCTCTCCTAATTAAAGCTGCAGTTCTGTGTGGCCGCACTTAAGCTTCCCAGTCAACCTGTTTGTCAGACGCAGTCCATCAATTTTACTATTACTCTATAGCAATGCCCAGCAGCCATTTAGATGCCTGCTACTGACCCATATCACAATGGGATTCTTTATCCCACTGTCAGATATCTGGCAATTTAATCAAAAGGAAAGGAGATATACACTAATATGCAAAAGTCAGAGGCAGTGCTGCAAAACCCAACATGCATTTACATGCTCATTGACCCGCCAGATTTGGACAATGGATGTAAGAGACTAGAGATCAAAATGAAGACTTTGCTGAGGAAGGTAATGCGTTAGAGAGGACCTGGGCTTTTTAGGGAAAGCTATTTTCAGTTACTCCTTTCATTCAGGCAGCTAAATTTTCTATTTGGAGGAAACCATTTCAACGGGCATTTTCAGGTTTTAAAAGCTTGTCAAAAAAGGCATGACCACTTTAACACAGTTGAGCTGAAGCTTCCGACAAGTCTGTAAACCTTTACTTCACAAAAAAAAGGTTACGTAGTAAAAAATACATACACACACAAACTAATTATTTAAGGTTTCTCCCCAGTAGCTTAATAAGTAGACTGATTAAAAACAGTTTTTAAGATCACATCTCCTGAATTTTTCCTACTTAGTGTTTTTAGGCATTTATAGTCCACTTAAAAGAAATGTAAAGGTATAAACACCAGTTCTTTGCCTGTATATTTATTCCTCTTCTGTGGATTCTGTATTTGCCTACAGAAGATTTTATACAGAAGTTTTGAACCTTGCACAAAAGAATCTTACCTATATTGAAAGTTCAATCCAATAATTCAACTTTGGAATAGGAAAAAGAAAGGCAAAAGAGTTATATTCTTTCATTGTAAACTCTGGGTAGTTATTTCATGTTAATACATGATAATTAAGATTTTACACTATAATTTAACTGAACAGTTTAATAAAGAAATTTATTACTGTAGGTGGAGGTTAAAGAGCTCTGAAGAACACTGTCTGCAACATGAATATGGAAAACTATAAAAGTGTTAGTTTTCTGGATAAAAATAATTTGAATAGAAATGCTTGACTCAACATACCCTGAAACTGTATAAATATTACAGAACACTAGGGAGTCCAAGTATTAACAACAACAACAAGTATGTGACCACCTCTTATTTACTGAATTGCTGTTCAAGTTCTATTTTATCTACTAAGCTCAGCTTAATAAGAAAAAGTGGATCCTCCCTGGCACCAGAGAAGCATACTATCCCAGTCTTAAAAGAAATGTACAAAGGAAAATATTTACAACACATGCTTGAGGCCAGCTTTACATTGGATGTCATGGACATATCATAACACAATAAAAAAGTTATTGCTGGTAATAAGTTGTTTCTTTTGACAAACTAAAGTAATGCTCACAGAGAAAAAAATCATTGCATCTATCCTTCCTTTAATAATTATAGCTTTTGATCCTGCTCAAGGAATTTTTAAACTGAAGAACAGGGAGTAGTTAAAAAAGACAGACCTTGGTATAATAGGGACTGTCAGCAGAGGGCTGCCAAGATGATCAAGGGGCAGGGACATATGACACACAAGTAGTGGCCAAGTGAGCTAGGTTTGTTCAGCCTGGGCACAAGGCAGCAACCAGGTACACCTTCTTACTCTGTGCAATTTTCATGTGGGAGTGTATAGAGAAGTCATAACCAAACTGTTTCTGGATGCACATAGTGATAAGACAGGAGGAAATGAACACCAGTTGGAAAATGGGAAATTTCAGCTAGGTGAGAAGAAAAGCTCTTTTCCCATGAAAGTGGTCAAACACTGGAAGAGGCTGCTCAGAAACACTATGGCAACTCCATCCTTGGAGTTACCGAAAATTTCTGGGCAAAGCCCAGAGCAACCTGCTCTAGTTAGACTGACTTTTGAGCAGGGGTTTGAGCTAAATGACAGCTAGAGGTCCCTTCCTACCTACATGATTCTATAATAAATCCATATGACTAGTAGTAGAGAACAATATAAAATATTTCATAAAGTTACTTTTCTCATCTGAACCTTGTTAAGTCAGCAACGGAAAAGATACAGCTTTAGCCTGACAGAGGCTTTTCTGGCATGAAAACATAAAGGTTTTGCAGTTACAGAAGTTATTCATCACTCACATTTGAAGCTTCTTGGAAAATAATGGTCCTATCCCATCACAAAAAATTAAGGACTAGTTCAAGGATGAAAATATTACATGACAACTGTGCTACTGGGGATTTACAGTGTAGGAGCTGAAGATGCTTAATTTAACATTTGGGTCTCTTATTACAACACTTATCTGACTTGAGAAACCTAAGCCAAGAAAAGACCTATGTAGGACAGGAGCTCAAATTAGCTAGTACTTGAAGTTTCTCATTATGTCCACAACTTTCTCTTCCAGCAAGTATAAAAGAACATAAAAGAACCCTAAACGGAGTTTTATTTGGAAAAAATGAACTTTCAAATTGCATAATTTTGAGTCTTCCTTCACCTCGCAAGACTGTAGCTTTATTTCTGCTCCTTGCTCTCTTCTGCTGTCTTCCAGACTTCGCTCTCACTTTGGGCTCACAGCTTATTCCTACACTGCTTCTCTTCTTTCCCCTCTTACATTGAGGAGTTCCTCAAGGAAACACCATCAGTTGCTATTCCACCCACCCCCACATTCTCAGCCATAGACTGTGTGCAAAGATGGAAACATGGAAATAAAGTAAAAAATTACCAAGTAGCTACTTTCAAGTGTGAAAATACACAAACACTGAGATACAAACATATTTACTACTTAAACAAAAGCCAGCTCAAAAAAACAAGTTAGGCTACTTGGTTAAAGAAAAAAAAAGAAGCTTTTTCCAACATCACTACCTCTAAACTTTCATTTAACATACATTTAAAAGCATAATGTGCCCAACTCTTACAACAGAAATCTCTAAGTCAGCAAGCTCTTTCCATTGACACTATTAGACTTTAGATGAGAATTTGAGAAAAATTTATATTTTTGATTAGTGTTTTGTTAAGTATGCCTCCTTCCTTCACTCACCTCACTTTCAAGTTTATTTGTTTGCAGAAGGTAACTGGTCTCAGAGAGGTCAGCTCCTCCACATACTCTAACATCCTGAAGGGGCCATTTCCTTCCAGTACCAAACAGCTCCAGGAACCACGTGGCCAGCCTTCTCATCAACATCAAGTTACTTCACAGAACTGGGAAGTATACTCTCACGTCAATTATGAATATCATGCTTTGTTTCATCAATCCTTCATTATTTTGACTTTGGAAATTGAAGTTGCATCTGGTCATTGCTTTCCCCATCCCAACATTATTCTTCATATGGCATTCAAAGTTTCCCCACTACTAAGCCGGTATGTTTGGCATCTCTATCTGTTTGCAGATATTCAGAGCCACACTTCAACCTGCATTAATACACTTTCACAACTGACATATAACTGTATTAATGCAACACTTCTAATATGTCTGAAATCCACTTTACATCAATCATTTTCTAACAGATTACTAATTTTTACAGAAAAGAAGGGGTTTACGACATTAAGTTTAAACCACCAATTAAAAGCCAATCCCCCTCCTCCTTTTTCTAAGATGACTTTAAGCTGTGGGCCAAACTCCAGATCTTTGAGGAAGTATATATGAGGCCACCTAACAGTAAGCTTCATAGCAGAACCAAAGTCCTCCAAGCTTGAAGATAAAAGGCCCTATCCTTACAAGAATCCATTTTATACTTTTTTAGTCAATACATATTGAGATCTCAAGCACTGATCATGTAACAGACCATAAGTACTTCAAGAGTTATTGATTTTGCTACTCTAGAATTTGTTCTGAAAGAAGATCCATGCCATCTTGAACCAAATCCTAAAATAGTTCTGTTGTTAATTCCCCCCCCCCCAATTAATAGTTGTTTCAAGGCTGAATCATTTTATCGTAATGGCAGTCCAAATTAGACCCTTAGTTCGTACAATCAGCCTCCTACACAGTGTTTGAAAATCTTGTTCAGCAATAACAGAACTTTGAAGGGACTTTAAGTTACCTTCTCAGGCAAAACCGAGAACATTAGGACATCCAATGTAGTTTAGCACTAGAAGTTTGGGTTATAAATACTTCCAGAGAACAGGCAGCAAGCTGAATGGAATACTAAGTACATTAAAAAATACAGGTTCCCTTGCTTTCATCGGGTCTCATTCTGCACAGAGAGCAGCAGAGTCTTTACGTTATTAGCTCAATTCACTACCATAGCTGCACCAAACTCTGGGAGGAAATGTTTTACTCTTGCTGACTTAAAAGGCAAAATATGAAAACTGTTAACACACCTGAAGGGAGAAATCATTCAGTTCAATCAGCTCTCTACACTTTCCCTTGAGCTTCTTCGTGATCACTAGAGCTGAGCTGGCAGAGATTTTTTATTTCCTCCACGAAGTGTTCTCAAAAAAATCAAGAGTAAGCTCACAATTTTATCCCTATTTTTGCCACTGGCTGGGTCTACAGATTTAATCTCTATCAGTGTAATAGCACTAGGCAGCAACTTTTCCCACTCACACAGTAACTTTTACCATTCCACCTCAAACCAATACATACCCCAAAGCTACGTAAGAACTTATTTTAATCAATATCCTATTCAAGAGGATTGGAAATTACTCTAAATTAGACAGCTAGATAATAGAAATTAAAAAGCTTTTTAATAACACGAGAGTTACAACAACGGCTATGTCTTATAACAATGTACAGCCCTAGGGGATGCTACTCACACTTTGACTCTTTCCTCCCCCAGGGTTTCTCTGCCTGGCTCCTGCACAAAGAAGAGAATAGCTCCTTTATCTTAAAGAAGATCTTATTAGACAGCCTATTTTCCAGAATGCAGTATCAAAAGAAGCCAAAAACCCACCCCAACATGATATAATAAGCTAGATTAAAAAGGAAGCAGCAAGGTCTGCATGAAAGGAGCACGCAAATTTGCTTGGGTAAATCACTAAGTTCTCTTCCAGGAAACTAGAACTGCTGCTCAGGTGTTCATTTTCATAACATGCACCTCCTCAAAACTTAGTAAGTTTCACACTTATCTGTAAATTACAATGATGGATGAGTAAGAACAATCAATTCCCGACTGAATTAGTGCTGACTACTGTTTTATCAATACAGTAAACATGAGTTCTAGTAATTTTTGTAGTCCTCAGCAAGGCAACCTGCTGACGTTTATTGCAGCAGTTTCAAAAGTCTAAGGACAAGACTCATCTTTGAGTCAAAAGTTTTCCAGAGCTGAGACAATCTCAATGCTGAAAAGTTCTGTCCCCATCAATTATTTGTCTGCTACTCTGGGCGGGGGAAATCTTACAGGGGACAAGTACAGTGCAAGAAGTAGTTAAGGAGAGTTGCTAGTTTTTGCCACAAGTCCTAAGACAAGTTATCTTTAAACGCATAGAAGAAAAGATTAGCAGACACCATTACTGTCTCAATCCAGTTGGATCAAATCAGTCTAATTTCCCTCTAAAATATACTAATTGACTTCAAACAGGAACAGTGGGAAGGAAATGCTTTTCTAAAAGAAAAACTTAAGAAGTAGGACTTTAGATAACATTTCCTATTAGTATCATAAGCCAGAAAAAACACAGACTAGAAAAAAACATGATGTGGCAGGGGCAGATCTCCCTGGAAAGCAATTCCGAGAGTTATATCAAACAAAAGGTTTATTAACATGGGATTTAATTCTATTCAATGTTTGCATCAACAACGTGGATGCTGAATACAAAACACATTTATTAAATATGCCAATGATGAAAAGCTAGGAAGGACAAAAATAAAATTTAAATCAATTTTACAAATTAAAGAAACTGACAGAAGATTAATGAAATCAAGTGGGGATGAGCGCAAAGCTCATATAAAAAGACAATGGGAAATATAAGTAGTAGTCTTTAAGAAAATGAATAGTGTCTAAATCCCAAGCTGAACAGTCAATGTCAGGCAATTGCAAAATAGGCAAACATCACTGAAGTGTACAGCCACAAGCACAATTTTCAGAATAAGCGAAGTAATCTCTTTTACTCCACTTTGTACTACACTTACAAACAAAATACTGTACCCCCACTGAAGCATCACGTTTCAAGAAAACAACTGACACAAATCCAAAGAGGAGGAACATTAAGAATAGCCTACAATAAATAATGAATGAGCTGGATTTGGTTACATTTTAAGAGAAGGCTGAAAGAGGACTTCCTAAGAACCATAGTACCTAGTAGGCTACTGCAGAGAAAAGGGGATCAGTTTGTTCTCAGTTTCTCAAAAGACAGAAGATGCAATGGGCTTAAAATTGAAGTTACTAAGATTCACACTAAGCACACTGGGGGGAGACAACACCACTTTCCAACAGTAAAGACAATGAAACCCTTGGGCAGATTACCAAGGTTCTTTTAAAGCATCCAACGGTGGAAACAGTTAAAGAAGGAAAAAAACCCACACTGTCAGTAGCAGGACCTCAGGAAGTTGTTTGATCCTTGTCATTCCTTATATTTATTAAAAAAAAAACCTATATAGAGCTTACTGGCTCTAACATTAATTTCAGTAGAAGGTACCAAGGTATGGTAGAGAATTTGTGCTCTTTTTTCAGTTTAAACATTTGTGGCTTTTTATTCTCTTCTCCACACTACCTTCAGCGTAGTCTTAATTTTCAATTAATGCTCTTACATTTTTATGATGATCCTAATTACCATGGCTGCAAAGAACAGAGTCCATCTTACACTCTGTTATTGCTAGAGCCTTAAAAACACTCAGTAGTCAAATAAAGGACTGCATAAGAAGAAAAAGGAATTCTACTAAAAATTTCTATTCAACCCTCCCAATTTGATGACTCATAGATTTACTGCTGATTTATACTTCCATAGAATAACAGAGCACACAGTAAGTTAAACAGACATGAGGAAAAGGAGAGTATAATGGAAGCAAATTAATGAAAATCAATAGTTTCAAAGACTAAACTGCACTGATAATAAAGCTCATGGGGTTTACACAATTAGACTGATTTCACTGTTTCATATAAGAAAGTTAGACAACACTTTCAATGCAGTGTTCTTTCGAGTCTGTAGTTTAAAAGATTACCTTCCTAGTTTAATCAAACTTGTAATAAATAATAATGAATAATTACTAATGATATTGCAGGCATACTAGCAAGGGAGAAAATGTGCCTTGATTAGGACTTCTAAGGTCCCCTCTCAATTCCTCATACAGAGAGTAGATGGTGTGTGAGGTAGGGCTTGCTTTGCCAAAGTTTTACCCGGTAATCTAACAGAGGCAGACAATCAGTTTGGACAGTGTCTGTAACATTAGACGTTGAATTCTTCTCATCTGGTTTTAGACATCAAGTCCCAGTTGGCCATTCCAGGCTTCCCTTGTAATCAGTGAAAGGAAGAACTGCCCTCCAGAATACAATTCAGTAGGTCTCAGACATGTCTTAGACCCTCCAAAGGGTCTGTATTATTCTGTTTCCCCCCACTGTCTACAGAGGCAGCCTAACATCACTCACTTAGACTTGAGACTGACTCTTCCCTGGCTTCCCAGGTTAGACACCTAACAACATTTCTCTTCCCTTTCTTTCCTCAAGCAACGTTGGCTAAGGCTCCATAGTCCCAGCTTCTTGGCACCTCCGAAGGAAAGCCAAGTTCCAGAGGCGGAGCTAACACAAGCATCATCAACTTCAATGACTTCCAGAGAGGGCAGAGCAAATACACAAAAAAAGAAAAGACTGTTACTTAACAAAAAAAAAAACACCACCCAACCAAAAAAACACCCCAAGGGTTCCGTACCAGTCTCAGTTACTTTCTGTTGTAACAGCCATTTTTGTAAGGCAGAGTAAATAACCCAAGTTGTAGATGCAACGCATAGCCATAACTCTTCTGTTAAATGTATGGGTGGTTATGCTACTGATGCAAGAACTTCCATGCGAACCTAACTGCATCTTCATGGGAAAAGTCCCAATGCTTTAATTATACTAATTATTTGCAATGTTGAGCTGAAAACTACGCTAATAAAAATTTAATTTAAAAATGTATCATCTGGATACCCTTCTCAATAACCTCACTATCCAGACAGCAACTTTTGTAAAAGTGAAAGCTATACATGAGTATGAAAAACTAATAGCCTGGCTCTGTAAACTTAGGCAGGTATTTCAGCAGAAGATCTCACATCCTGAAAACTAAAACATATGCAAATGTTTGAAAAAATACAGCTTACAGTTGTTGGTTTGTTTTGTTGGGTTTTTTTAAAAGTAATTTTTAAATTATTCAAAAGAATAACTTTGATTCTTAACAAAAAAGATAGTTCTACAACTTCACAATAGCATCCAATACATTGACAACAAACAGCTTTTCATACTGAAGTACCTCAGCTGGGACAAGGGCACAAAACACTTCATATCATTAAGTCACAGAGAGGTAAAGGTCCAGCGACAACAAAATTAGAGCTGGCGCTTGGGCTTGAAAGAGTTCAAATTGCTGGGGCATGGCAGCAACTTCTGCCCTGTGTTCCATGTTGGGACCCAAGACTTCAAAACACAAACATCAGAAACGGGAAAAGCTGATATGAAGTCTCTTCAAAACCCTGATGAGATTTCAGAAGTAAAACATCTTTAAACACACTGCCCATGAAACACAAAGAACCCAGGATGAGGTGAGGTACCGCTTCACACACCTTCTAAGACCCTTAGGATCATCATCCATTCCCTCCTTTCCCTACCACCTAGCCCCTTTCCTCATGAATTCTAATTATTGTTTCTTCATGAACTCTTCTAAAGACCTGCATTAAAAGGTAGGACTTAATCTAACTTACTCATAACAAAATAGCAAAGATAATACTTCTGAGAGCCACTTTTTAAATTTTCACTCACGTTACACTATTACCTGCCCTCTAAGAAGCAAATTTGCAGAATGAAGAGATTTATACTCTAAATCCCTTATTTTCTCTATGTAGTAAAAGATAGGCTACATATATAGAGATCTGAAAGAACAGATTATATTAACACCCTGCTATGAGGAGGAGAAAAAAAATATATTAAATACACTTAACACCATCCTTACTGCATCAAATATATAGCACAAAAGATCAAACACCTTGGTATGAAATTCATAATATTGTTTGTCCTGCTGCCCTCCTAGCCACAAAGAAAATTCATTGTCGGATATTTAACCAATTTAGCCTAATTTTCTGACTCCATAGCTGGAAGGTAGAAGAGAAAACTTGAGCTATTCAAGGAAGTATGCTGCCTCAAAAAAAGCTTTAAAGGATGACTTAAAAGTAATCAGTATGCTTTACTTTAGACTCATATGCTAGTTTCTTGCTTATTTTAGGCATACAGTCTCTTCATTCTTAATTCTCCATTCAGACATTAAAAAAAGACTTAGATGCATGCCTCTAATATACAGTCCTCCAGCAAAGGCTTTTAGGCTTGATTCAAACTTTACCAGGAGCAAAGACATTCATAGCAGAGACAATCCGTACTTCGGGGTTATCTGATTCATTTTACAGCTCCTTGAAAAACTGAAGTCAAGCTACATGACTATAAAGAAAAAAGAAAGGAAAAAATGAAGAGGTGTCTGCCCAGCACAGGATATAATACAAGAAGGAAGGAGTATTAGAACAATGCAACAAATAATTATTCACAGTACTTTCCTCACTTACGTAAAGACGAATCAAGAAGTACAATGTCACACTAACCAAATCATTCACTAACTAAACAGAAAAACTTAAGAAAATGCTATTCAGCTATAATGGTGAAATGTCACTACGTATCTTTCATCAATTAAAATAATTACTAATTATCAATCGAATAACCACCATGACCTGCTTTGTAATTCAACTCAGTTTTAAATTTACTTAATATAATCGTGTTTTTTATTTAAAAATACCAAAGCCACTACTCCAATTTTACTGCCCGTTTGTAATCTTTGCAATTCAATTTAATGCTCAGTTATTTACCTACTAATATTCTTCATGAGAGAGAAAAAGAGGACTTCAGTGGCAGATTATGTATTCTCAGACATTTCTACAAGTATTACCTTCCTCCTCCCGTCCCTGGTTTACATTAAGGAATATTCCATAAACAGTTAAAGTTATATAGTTACCACTGAGTTATTTTGTCCTTGAAGATATTCACAGCATTTCTCTTCCACTAGTATACAAGTCTTTACCTTCAGCTAAAAATTTTTCACAAAATTGGATGAATAACCTTAATACTATTTTGCAAGTCCAGTCCAAGTCCACAACCATCAACAATAAATTCAAATTATCCTGACTGAGTCATGCCTAACTTTGCGGTATGGGAGGGCCTTTGATGTTCACATCAAATAATTTTCAAGTTGTTCAACAACAATAACAATTATCAACTCTATTGTCTTGATGAATAGGCCCTGTGAAAATGAGTCCACATGTGTCATGGACTGTATGTGTTTTCAAATGACAAGACACAAACCACAATGTGTGAGTGGTCCTACTGAAAATTTAAAGTTTGCAGAGTCATAAAATTAAGATGGATAGTAAAATGAAAGACCGTAAGTTATCTGGAAAACTATATAACTGAAAAAAAGATATTTTTCCTAAATATTTTACAGATATTGAAATTACAATCGTTACAGTGCAAAGATTAAAGACAGAATTCAGCTCATAACTTAACTACACATGTTCAAAATCTATCATACAAATAAAGATAGAATCTAACATTCGTCTGAAAATCTGAATTAATGGTAAATAAATCAGAACAAAGCCCAAAACTTACTGAATCACCTAGAGCTATCTCATATCAAGAGAGATTGCCCATCTGACAATTTTTCCATTTTAAAAACAGAAAAGATCTTTTGCAAGACCCAACAAAAGCGCAATACAATATAACGTGCAGAAAGGCAGCATGCATATAAAATCCGAAAGTTTTCCACTGTCATCAGATCATCAGAAGAATATTAACACTGTAATTTTTGCTAGTACTGCGCTTCCTGCACAGAACCTGGCACACATCGTCTCCGCACAGAACCTGGCACACATCGTCTCCTGACTTTCAGCTCGCACATACTTACAGCAAGCGATCAGTACACGACGCGAAGCAGAGAACCAGTTTCCTCAGAATCAGGGGAAAAAGAGAGTTTCAGGGCTTCTGGATACCTTCAGAAGTAACTCCACTAGTTACACCATTCAGCAGCTGCAGCTACCTTAAGACTCTGCAGAGGCACTCTTCTTGTGCATAAGAGTGTCTTGGTTTTTAAACATCAAGTTTCAAATGGACAAATGGATTCGAGAAACTTCACAAAATGAGTAGAGTTTAGTTTCTCTCGCGCTAACCCGCACAAAAGGCAGCTGCATACGCGCTACGTGGAATCAGCACAAATTTGAGGCGAAGCGAATGCATTACACGTAACGACCAGGGAGGAGAACAGCCCAAACCAGAACCTCTTCTGGGAGACAAGCCTTTTTTTTTTTTCCTCCGTTTGCTTCTTAATGACGACCACAGCGAACAATTCTTACCAAATTGCCGGAGAGCGGGACCCGCTTACAGGGAGCCTTCCCACCGCGCTGGGAAAGGTGGGATCAGATTTCGAGCGAGTAGAAATCAAGCCCCACACGCGAGACCTTCCAGCAGCGTGAGCCGGCACCCGCCGCCGCGCTGCGGCCGCCCCGGGCAAGCTTCCCCGCCGCCTCCCCATCTCCCCCGCGGCCGGCACTGACCTGAGGGTGCGGTTACCGGCGCAGCCGCGGCGCTCCATGGCGGCGGGCACGCAGCTGGTGAGCTCGGTCCAGTCGGCGTGCAGCCCGCAGCTCCAGCCGGTGGAAAAGCGGGAGAAGAGCCAGGTGTCCTTGTCGCCGCCCGGGCGGTGGCAGGCGCACTTCTTCTGCCCGGCCCGGCAGTAGCAGGGCTGCTCCAGGCGGATGTTGCGCACCAGGTGCCGCCCGAAGGTGGTGCCGCCCGTCTTCTGGATGTGGAGGAAGACGATCACGTCGCGGCCCCGCATGTCGAACCGCACCCGCCGGCACAGCTCCCCCCGCGCGAACGGGAACTTGGCCACCAGCCGCGGCAGCGCCGCCGCCGCCTCCTCCTCTTCCTCCGCGGCGCCCGCCGCCGCCGCCTCCTCCTCCTCCTCCCGCTCCGTCGGGCCCCCCCCGCGGCGGGCGGCGGAGGCCGGCGGGCGGCGGGGGCAGGCGGCGCCGGGGCAGGCGGGCGACACGTACTGGTAGACGATGAGCAAGAAGAGCAGCGCCAGCAGCGGCGGCAGCAGCCACCTGTTGAAGCGCTCGTCCATGGCGATGCGCGGGGGCAGCGCGGCGCGCGCTTAGGCGCTGCCGGGCGCTGACAGGGCGGCCGCCCCGGTCGGATCCCGCAGCCGAGGGGCGCCCGGCTCCCTTCCCGACGGCATGGTCCTCGCAGGCGGCCGCGGCTCGCTCAGCTCAGCTCAACCCAGCCCAGCGCGCCGCGCTCCAGCCCGCCCGAGGCGGCCATCCCGCAACCCGCGGCTGAGGCGAAGGGGAGGCGCCGTGGCGGGAGCGCCTCGCGCCGTCCCCAGCACGCGCAGCCGGGCAGCAGCAGCACCAGCTCCCGAGTCCGCTCCGCCGGCAACTCTCCAGCCCAAACACACCGCTCGGCCCCCCGCGGGGCGGGGCGGGGCGGCCCCCGCCCGCCAAGCCAATCGGGGCAAAGCCGGCCGCCTGAGCAGCCAATGGGCGGGCCTAGCACGCCGGCTCTGTCGCCAATGAGAGCGGGCGGCGAGTAAACGAGGGCGGTGGGAGTCGCTCGTCGCTCCCCTCCAGGTAACGGACCGAGACCGATAGCGCGCGGCTGGGGGGGAGGCGAGAGCGGCCAATGAGGCGGCGGGGGCGGAGCGGAAGGCAGCCAATGAGATTGACAAGGGAGCTCCGCCAGGTGAGCGGGGTTCCCGCGGCCGACCGCGGGACGCGGCGCGAGCGGTGTGACGCGACGCCGGGCCGGCCCCAGCACGCGCCGGCTGCCCCACGGCCGCTCGCTCCTGTGGGGTCGGGCGCGGCGCGGCTGGCGAGGCAGTGCTGCCGCCCCGGCGCCCCCTCGGCGAGACTGAAACAGGTAACGTGGGGTTTTTTTCTTTTAAACTCCTTAATATCCCCTTATTTTTGCTTGGGGCGGGGGGGGGGGGGCGTGTCTTGTACCGTTTGCGGTTTATAACCCCGGTGTTTAAGTATTTCCTATAACTAGGTCGGACGACGCTGCCTGCTAATGCACAGATTAACTAATTCATTGTCGATTAAATGACCTGCAGTGCTATTGGTTCTTGGGGTCATTTGAAGTCTTCAGAGCACCAAGTCCTAACTGCTGAACTGACTTCACGGAAAACTTCTCTCTCCCCGAGGCACTAAAATCTATTCCCCGCCAGCTACTTTATCATAAATTTTCAAAAGTTAATTTTTCAAGACCCTTCCCATATTTTCAAAAGTCCTCCGTTTGAAACTGTGTTGCTTTCCCTATTGAAAATTTTTTTTTAATAGACATTAAAATCTTTAGCTTGCGGGTCATACCTAGCTGAGAAGTGTTTTGTCAAAATACCATTGTTTTGTCTGCAATGAGTTTTCTGTATTTTTAAAAGTCTGTTACAACACTTCATATCCAAATACAAGCCTCATACAGCTTCTGGATTATAACACATTAATATGCAAACGTTTCATCTTAGAATGATTGCACATCTCAGTTATTTAATTACAGAATGTCTTTATTTACTGAGGGATTAATTAGACATCTGACAGTGCTAAAGCAACTTTCTTGCTCAACTCTAAAGACAACTTCACCTCTGGAAGGCTGATAACAGAAGAGTAGTGCCTTCCCATAGGATCATTTAACTTTAGAACTTAATAAAATAGACAAATGTATTTTAAGCTGAAGATTTTTAGATGAAAGTAAGAGTATTTGGACTCTTGGAAGAAAGTATCAGCTCCCATTAAAGCTTGCCAGAAATAATAGAAATTACCAGAAAATTATCTAAACTAAAGGAGTTAAAACTCTAAATGTTGTGAGAGGTTCCAAAAGTTGCTACCACGAGAACAACGGCATACACCACCCAGCTTCAAACACACGAACGTACCGCGCACACATACGCATTTCCAGGGTTCCACAGCACTGTTAAGGTATTACGCTGGTAAAAGTTTGAGAGGAGCCAATTCTCAGGTCTTGCCAAGACATCAGAAGAGATGCACGTTTATGTTCAGTGAAATTTCATAAGGAAAACATGGGTTAAATCAGATTCACCCTTGTACAACCACAGACCACAGTGCTGGAAGCCCGACCCCTCCACCCTCTGGCAGAAGAAAGTGTGGGTCTGGTGTCAAACCAACCTGTTCAGTCTTCTTCCCGTAATGCCAAGAGGTGTGCACCCCGTCACTCTCACCAAAGCGGAAAACAGCATTTTTGTCTTGGAAAATCACCGTGTCTTTGCCAGCAAGAGAAGCAGAGCATCCATCTTCTCTCTGGGGAGACCTGACTCTCTCCTCTGCTTTGCCCAGCACCCTGTGCACCTGCTTTCAGATCCTCTGTGCCTCCGAAGTGTGGACTTAATGAGGTTGTCTTTTAACCTCTCTCTTTTACTAGGTGACAGGAAGCCTATCCCAGAGAAATGTAAATATTTATAAAGGTAAGATATAGAAGTATTTTGTTCTCATCTCAGCCTATTCATTACTTAACAAGCAACCATCAAAAAAAAAAAAGAAGCCGCAACATTATATATAGCCTTGTTTCGGCAACAGAATAGCACTATTAAGGCTTGTGTGGGTAAATTCGTATTTGGAATGAAAGCACTGCTAAAGGATTTAGACTGAAGTATCCCTCATAATGCTTTTAGTAAGATACAGAAATACTATTATAACTTAAGATTTTCTCATTAAATACAAGATTGTTGACACTGTACCTTCATCTCCATGAAAAGGAGATCAAAGGTAAATTTGCTAAACAGAGAAATTGTGAATTTCAGTTAAATTTAAAATTCTTATTTATTTAAACTTGCTTAAGACAGTTACTGATTCATGAAGACTGGCAAAAAATATTTTTTCCTGGACAGAAAGGATGTACAAGAGAAGTAAAAATATTTATAATGAGATTTAGATGCAAAACTTGACTTTTAAAAAGCTCTCATTTTTCTGAAACTAGCAAAAAGTACTTGCAGGCCCACATGAATCAATGTGTTTATGCAGCTTTCAAAGGTTTTTACTTATGAATTTTAATATTCGTAATGACGTTTTGCAGACCATGCTTTATATAGAGTCACGGCACATGCAACCACCACCCAGTTCTTCCCGATTGTGTACAGGGTGTGCAGTTCCACCCCAAGTTATACTGAACATAGCCCTAGTTTGAATAAGTGTCGGGGTCTCCGGAGTGAACATGAGTCTTACGATAGTCAGCAGAGGCTGAGTATCCCTACACAGAGAACATAGCGTTTTCATTTGGTAGCATCTTATGTTCTCTTTATAGAGGTCCACTTTACTGTGCAAGGTCCTGTGGGATTACGCTTTAATAAAATCAGTTAGATTCTTTAGAAATCAATGGCTGTAACTCATTAGCGTCAATGAAGTGATGATAAGGGTCATTTTGAACATGGTCGTGTTTCCATTGATTTCATGGGAACACATCTGGGTTCAAAATGAAGCCCTAAAAATTGCAAATACTGTTCAATCCCAACATTTTCCCTTTCAAATATCTCATCTGTAAATCTCCAATGAGAGTTTAACTACAAGGAAAATCCAAAGTCAGTTACAAGCTAGTTTTGAGATACTCTTACAAAATGAATGTAGTTTCTCTGGATTTCAAAATAAAACAATTAGAAGTAAGACTTAGGATTCTCTTATTTCTAACATCATAATTCTCCAAGATCCTCTGCTATCAACATATAGCTCAGAGTTCACCAAGCATTCAAATAAAATAATCCTGAAATGACCTATTCCTCATAACAATTTCAGGCAGAATACCTTCACCTGTTAAAATTTACGTGCCAGCCCTACTGTCATTTCTACCAGAGGTGTGCCGACATGTGAAAATGTGCACACAAAATTCCAACACAGTATGGAAGACGGGAGTCTCTTCTTGCCACTTCTGAGGTAACACACATTTTCCAAGTTGCTAAAAACAAAAATTGGCATACTTACCATTTATTTTAAAGGTCAATACAATATTTGCTAGTCTGAACCAATGGGCATATGAAGCAGTGCCAACATCAAGGTTTGTATAAAATGTATGAGTAAGCAAATGATGTTATGAAGCAAAGGTACAAAAGTACGATTTCATTTAGCAATTACCTGTCTGACAAGGTTAACATCTAATAGATCTGTTAATGTAGACTTAAAATGACATCTACCTCACTCTGGTTTCTTTAAATTATTTATCATCGCTTGACCTGAGCTGTTTCAACACTTGTAGCCAGTTGAGATTTCCAATAAACCAATTTTTCATTGTACAGCAAGTCCCAGGTGTCTCCTTTGTCACAAGGATAAAAATTGTTAAATTAATAAACTCATGCTAACTTCAGTCATCTCTCTGGCATTAATTTGTTCCAAGGCTTACAGTATAAACCTCCCTTATTTTTATCAGATGAAATTTTAGTATGTGCTCTTACTGAACCTTCTATTTCAGTGGCACACTGAGTGCTGTATTCTTCCTTTTAAAGCAATTTATGCATTATATCATCACCAGCCCATCTCCTTGTAAAGTTGCAATTCATTATAAGGCTTAATTTTCACTTCTCCTGCTTGCCGTTCTTTTTCTGGATGTAATAACTTCATTAAACCTATGACCCTTCATTAAACCTATTTCCTTTACTCAGAACACAGACAATATAGAAGCAATGTTTTCAGTCAACGTCTCATATGTGCCAGTCCATATGCAGTGGCTTCTGCAAGTCATTCCTTACACATTGCTGTGTGTTTTCCTTATGAGAGAAAGGATCAGCTATATTCTGCTTTGAATATTCATAATTCCACCTGTGTAAGACACTGACGGAGGTCAACTGGAGCATTTTAAATCCCTTCCAGCATTCTACTAATTTTTCCTTTGTTTAAAACTATGTATCTGCTCACAGAAATACCACAATATTGATTTTTTTTTTTTAGCTGCAGTTGTTGGGACGATAGTTTCCTGAAAAAGGAACATTTCTGAAAACTTTGAGCTAGATTTTTTAGATCAATGCCAAAACTAGATATTTATAGGTAGATCTCCTTTCTACCACGTGAACTTGGTCATCTTTTGCTCTTGCACCATTGCGGCCAGTCCTTAGATTCACAGTGTGTATCAAATGAACCACCACCTCATATCATTCCTGGGCTTTGCAAGGTGGATATCTGGCAGAGTAAAGAATGAGAAAATGCTCTAACCAGGTTTTGGCATGTGTCAACTAGCACTCTCCCAAACAACTCCTGGACATAGTTTGGGAGTCAAACCACTCCAGAAATCATTTCCAAGCAGCACCCAGTCACCAAGATTACAGCTTCAATGTAGGTCAGACCACATCATGCTATTTGGCCTCAGTATCCAAGAAAGTTCCTGAACGTGTTTAATTTACTAATGCAGACAATGCCACTGAGCATTTGCAGTTTTTAATTTAAGAAGGAAAATCTGTGTTCTCTCTTGCCTTTTGTACTGTGGCATAACCAACTTACCTTACAAAACTCAGGTTGAAGTTACAGTATGTTAGCTAGCAAAGAAAATCTCTGGCATGTAGGTCCATATATGGGGCTTACTGGAGTCCACTGCCTAGAGAATGGGGTGGCACTAGGGTCAAGCAATGGCAAGCCTTGCTGGTGTCCAGCTATAATCAGAACTGTAACGAGGAGGATGCGAGGTTTAACCAGTGGCGGCAAACTAGCCAAAGAGCCTGTGGCTGCTGTGCCGTTGAAACAATGTGTGCAGCTTCACAATATGTCCAGGCAGAGTTGGTGAGCGGGAAGATACTTCGAGTGAAGTTACAAATATTCCAATTATTGCAGGCTGCAGTATCAAATGACCAACAGCAAATGCTGGTCCTGCACCAAAGGGAGAAGGCAAAGAGTATGAAATGCAGAGTGTTTTTTTGTAATCCCAGAGAAACTAAACGTCGGGCTGTTAGTGCACGCTCTCTACAACTGGAATCTGCAGCCTGAGGAAAGCATTTAGCAGGACAGACACAGCAAATTGCTCTCCCATTTCCGTTCTGTGCACAGAAAATCTTAGACGTACTTACACACATTCCTTCCAGCCCTCAGCCTTCTGAATCCTGCAATATTTATAAGGCAAGCTCTAGAGTGTAGAGCAGCTTTTGTGGACTTATTACAGATCAAAGGCATGTCATCTGTACCACGTCCACATTTATTTTTCCAGATGCGGGTACAGGTAGAAATGCTACAGACTCAGTCACTATCAATCATGTGAAGGATGGTATGCATTTGCATATGGTCTTTTGTAAGTAAAGAACAGTCTAACAGCATGCAATAAATTCCCTTGTTTAGAGATTAAGGTGTCCAAGTCAACGCCCAAGTTCCCAGACTGTAACTTCCTCCCAAGAATTGACTCTGATCAGGGAGATCAATGCAGAGAGAGATCTGTCTCTTCTGAAACTGCTACATGCTTCCTTCTGCCTAGCAAAAACTAATACATACCCCTATCAGTATTCCTCCCAAGATCCCAAAACGTCTCATATAGGAATGTGTAGGAGTTGGAAGACTGTGTAACAGTGCCACCTGGTGATATGCATCATAGCAGTATTTTCTCCCTCCTACCATCACACAAAAACCTTTTGCTTCCTTCCAGGTGATCTTAATCTGCAAGTGCCCATCAAACATAACTTATGCCACCAGCAGTTTATCTTGAGCGCCTCTGCTTGTGTCTAGAAGCCAAATTACTAAGGTTTTTCAAAGTCGTTCAGGCCATAGCTTGTCTTTTCCTTCAGGCTTTAGATGTGCTATGCATAGACACTCTAACTTCATCCAAATCCCCATCACAACTTTGTATGAAGTCTAGAAACTTTAGTGTCTTCTGAGGAACAAATCTGTAGTAATATTAGAAATGATCCACTAGGCCTCCCCTCCCTCCTTTTTTTGTTCAAATTTTCAGCCTTTGAGATGTGATGTATAAAAAAAGCAAAAACAAAAAAGCAAAACAAACCCAAAAAAACTCAATAGCAACAACAAAAAATCTTCCAAGAAGTTTCCCTCTCCAAGATGGAAAAAATTATTTCTGAAGTATTTGATCTCAGATTCTTTCATCTCTTTCATCACATCTCCGTGGGAGGAAAATAGAGAAAAGCATTGCAAATGGTGCCAGAATGGCAACTTCTAGCATCCCTATCTGGCTTTCACAGCTGTCCGGAAATCTGAACCTTTCTTTTATAACTGACCTCCAACTCCTTACTGAAAATCACAGCAAGTTCAGAAATGTTATCGCTTTCTGGGTTGCCACTATTTCTTACTAGACCTTTCTTGGATTCATTTCAGCAAGCCGACCTGGATACTTTGAAGTTTGAATTCAAGAACCACACTTTTTTTATGTGCTGCTACAGGAGTTTTTAGAACAATTCAGCCCCTTCTGAGAAGGACTCCAGCTCTTGTTTGGGGATTTTTCTTAACTCTTTCTTACTCAATTGTCGTTCTATAAGCACCTAAAGGCACGTAATCAGTAATTCTTTCCTAACGTGTGGCCAGACAAAGATTTAATACTGTCTTTTTGTGTCTTTGTAAAATGTATGAATGGTAATATTTACTCTCTCAATTATCCTACCAAGATGAGTGAAATACTGGTCCTGCCATCAGCTAAAAGTTCAGTTGGACTTCTGGAAAATGCGAGAGGAACTCAGATTTAATTATGAAGGGATGTAAGTTATTTCACAGCTGGGGCTGCAGTGGAATTATCCTTATTACCTCAAATCTGGCTGACCTACAAAAGTTACAGTGCAGAAAAGTTACTAGTACTGTAGATGACAGGTTAAATACTCATGCTCAGTTTGAAGTCTTGGTTTGAGACATCTGCCTCCAGCACTAATTTATTTTATGATCTTGGATTAAAGTATGCTAGGAACTGTAATTACCATAAGAACTGGGAATTTTAACCTATAATGGCAAATTGTGGCAGCAAATGTCAAGGTACAAATAGTCCCCCTAACCCTCAGCAGAGGGAAGGATCTATTGGCCTTGCAGTCTGTGACAGACCAATGACTAGGTAAGAAATACGAGAGGGAAGAAAAATTGTTCAACACTGTGACAGGTTTGAGATTAATAAACTGTAAATTCAGAGGGAGAATTGAGGTGAAGATTGCTTGAGCATTTGTTCGGATTAAGAATCAGCAAAAAATGAGGGAATAATTCTCTGGCTGGCAGGAAAGGAGATCAAAATACAGGTTGGTCAAAGAAGCTTGTTTGGACAAGGGGTCTAAGGGCACCTGAAGTTGAAGTGGTTTAGTGAGGAAAAGCATGTACCTACAAACTACCAATATTGAACATAATTTTGAGGCAAAAGGAAAGTTGAAATAGAATAAGAATTGCACTGGTAAGAGAAGACAGAAGTGGCCCACAGCAGCGTGGTCACATTGTGGCTTGCAGACCATTGATGGTGAGTGAAATACTGGAATTTGATCTGTAAAACAATTACCAGCCCTGCACACACATCCGTGGCTATGTACAAGCATAACTGGGAATTAACAGCTATTAAAATATTTCTAATTGAGGTTTATGATTATAACATAAAAATTCATATGCTGTAAGCCTTTTTATTTAAATACAGATGTTTTTAACATAATTATCATCCCCTCTCCCGACTGCTAAGAAATAGTAGGATACGAATTGTCCAGAGATTTTATAATTGCATTCCTTCAATAAAGTGTTTGAAAACCCCAAGTTTATAGCAAAAATGTGGAGAAAATGGGAGCTTACTCTTCCTTTTGGAAGGACTTTTAGAAAGGCTCTTTTGGAAAAGTTTGCTGGGGCCTCTAGCAGTCAGGATTTCATTTTTCATTCTTTAGTATCATAGAGTAGACCTATCATTTAATCTTAATCCTTTTAGAAGGCCTAAGTATATTAGCCTAATACCGTAAATTGTTTATGATAACTGTCAAGAGTTATCAAAATTGTAGTATGAATAGCAGTTTAACAAATGTGAATAACCAGTACAGGCAGCGTATTTCTGATTTAACTTCATTTCATCTAGGAAGTCATGATCAAAGAATAATGGAAAACCGAAATAAGGCCGACGTTTCCAGTCGGAAACCTTTATTACAAACTAATAGATAAACATAATTTTCCCTTAGTTTAAGATGAGGTATTAGTTATATGTGATTACCATGTATACCTGTGTATAATCTTAGAAGTTAGCCAAATATCTGTCTAGATGCATGACCATTTTATTTTAGTGACAAAGATATTCAAAAGAGTATGCATCAAGATAGCATGCATCTAGCATTAATCCTCTTGCCTTCTTTTTCCTCCTGCGTCTTCAGTGTCCCATAGCCTGGAAGTGCACATCACTGCTCCAGCAGCACTAGGGAGGGGTGAAAAAGCCTGCACAGCACATCCCACCGGCTCGTACCTCACCACTGCGGTAAGCTTGCACGGCTGGGAATCCCTCTACCAATGGAAGGATACAGGAGATACCATTAGCCGAAGCTAGCACATTAGGGGTTAAACAATTTGCATTTCGTTAATAACACTTCATTTTTGCCCTCAAAGTTTATCTACATTAAAATATTCTAAACGTAGTGTGTTTCTGTAAGTCTAATTATATGCGATATGTGAAAACATATTTGATAATCACATTTCTAATTATGTGCAATCACTTCAACACACAGGTGCAAAGCTCCAGAAATATGCATATTTGAATCTCTTCATATACAGATACAAATCACAACTTTGCAGTTACTTCAGTGTTCAGTGACCACTTATTTCTCTGGGACTGCACTTCCTTGGATTTTTGCGTGGCTAGTGCCATTGGAACCAAAGAAATGTGCTAGGCTACTACAAACCTAGGACTGAATTTATATGTGTATGTTCCAGCGCTAAAAAACTGTCATTCCTGACTTTTCCATGGTTTATGAACATTTTAAAGTACACATTTTATAATTTATTGACAGATACATCATGCTGACTTCAGAAATGCAGGAATCATAATTTTAAATTTTCTTCTGGGAGCTTTAATTCTCACAATCTTCCTTTAGTATATATTTGCCTGGAATATCATATATATGTGCATGTGAATGTGTCTTTTCCAGTTTGGATTAAACTTAAGGGACCTTCTTAACGGTTTAATAATAGAAGGTAATAAAAGACTTGAGCAATAAATCCACTTTCATTATATGTGTAATAGCTTGTGGCTGCACTTTTTGCTTCTCTTTCATTTATGTGTAACTGTTATTTTTTACATTGATTTTTAAAGCTGTCTTCACAATGGATTGTAATTAGCTTTGTGTATAAATCATAAAAATTGAAAATTTTATATACTCAGATTAACTGAAAAGGACATAAAATATTAATTTGCATCATTCAAAAGTAATACTTCTATGTTCCCTCTAAAGATATTCAGCATAAATTATTGGAAGGAATAGCTTTAGATGACTTGTCCGTAAGTATTCTTTTTCACATTTGGGAAGTGAGCTGAAATGAGCCCTGACAGGCGAGCATCCTATCTACTAGTTTGCTACTAACATTATCAAAATGATAGACCGATGAGAAGGGATACAGTAAAATCTGAAAAGCAGCATTGGAATTTGTTCCACTGGAAACAAATCCATTGTATTTCACACAATAAAGCAGCATTGGCTTGTTCCATTTTGCTTTAGCTACACAAAGCTTTAATTAAAATAAATTACACTTGAGAGTCACAGAATAGTTTAGGTTGGAAGAGCGCGCTGGAGGTCATCTTGTACTACTTGTGCATAAAGCAGGAGCAGCTTCAAGGTTACCACAGGTTGCTCAGTGCTTTGTCCAGTCAAGAGTCACAACTGCACGAAAGACGAGGTGTAATCCTAAGTGTCACCACTCTCTGAACTTAAGAGTCTGGAAATTAGAACAACATAATGCAGAGGTGAACATCCTTTTAAGAACTGCATTATGTTTTTCTTTCCTGCATTAGAGGTGCGCTAGCAAGACATTCAGTAGGAAGCGAGGGATAGCTTTCCCAAATACACAAGATTTCTCCTGCCGGCTGCTCAGCCACACACAGCCTGCGAGCTAGCTGGTCCGGGCGCTTAGCTTCTGCTATGGCCCGAACACGGCTCCACGCACAGCCGGGAACAGGGAGTTACTGCAGAAGAAGTTACCTCTTCAGGAGCACGTGCCTCCTCACATGGCAGCGGTTCCTCACTCCTGCCGGGTGTGTAATTCAGCCTGAGCCAGGAGCTGCTGCGTCCAACAGCCCTGCCTCCCAGCATATGCCTTTGCTGGAGGACGCTGGACGGTGCGGTCTACACACAAAGCTGCACAAAGGTGAAAATACAATTGCAATTCTGAACCAGTTTAAAAAGGATAGAAGAGTTTCTTCAGAGAAAACTGCACTTGGTTTTAAGTAGACAGTACGTCATGATTTTGCAGTCCTCACTTCTGTCAAAGGTGACTTGGCTGAGTGCACATTCAGGACTCACTGGCTAATTTTCCAACTTATTTATGTTTTCTGAGGTATCCTGGAAAGGATTCAGAACTCGGCTCACTGAGCTGACTAAAAAGGAAAAATCACTGATATATTTCGTTGTACAGGCATTTTACCTTTATATTTTCTACCTTGCATGTAGCAATAGCACCTTTTGATTCATACATGATAGGCCTACAAGTCAAATCCCTCCTCTGTTCTGGGAAATACTGTATTTTCTCAGGGAATGCACCTCTACCTTCACACTAAAGTCTTTTTTGATGCTGCTGTTGCACTATGTGGCCAGAATTGCTCTGAGGCACTTCATTGCACATATCAGCTTATCAGTAAAAATACTCAACTTAGTACTTTTTATTTATAAATATTCTATCTCCAGAAGTTATAATCACCCAAAAAATCTCCCAAACCCAAATGAGACAAACCATGTCTAAAATACAAGTATGTGGCTATTATCTGCATCATTAACAACGGTGATTTAATAGCCTTATTGTACATCTTAAGCTAATTTTTATATCACCGGTGTATCACCTGTGTTCCTTTCGCTGAGTACGTAGACAGATTCACAAGTTACAATTACGGAAAGAAGGAAAAATATTCTTTTTTTCAACACCCGAGAACCTCACAGGGTTCTGTAAATAAAAGAATAATTATGAGAGCATGCCAGTTAACAACCGGAGTTGTTGGTTGGCATGAGAAGTGCCAACTCATGTTACGTGATGAGCTTGATCCAGTAAGCTCAGATTTTGCATAGTCAGACTGAGAAAAACCTGCTACGTTAAAGATAAGCCCTGTTTTTATCCGTTGGTACAGTCAGCTGCTCAGATTTGGCATGGTAGGAGCCCGTACAGTCCAGAGATCAACACAAACACACTGTCCTGCTGGCACAGCAGAGCAGTGGCATTGCTTATGAACTTGAGCTGGTGTGTCCAAACGGAGCTGCATTCCTCGTTACAGCCAAACTTTACTGTTCTCCACGATGCAGTACAGACATGCCCAGAGATTTGTAGGAAGTTTGTTGATCTGGCCCAGGAAGTGTATTCTTTACATTTCTGAGGTGGGTCATTTTGAATAAGAAGTTGTAACTTCTATGTTTATTTTACAAAGCAAAATGTTGCTTCAGTTTCTTTTCTTCTCTTTTTTAATAAAAGTTGGAAAGAGAAGCATACTGGAAGAGAGCCATTTACTGTCACTGCAGCTGCATGTGTAGGCATAGCAAAGCAGCTTAAATTCTGATTGCCAGAAAGTTGCCACTAAGCAGCTTCTGTGAGCTGTTGAAACCAGGCTCATGTTACTTGTGTATCAATTTTTCTTTCACTTGCTCGTCCCTGTAAATCAAAATGAAGAGCTAACAGACTATAAAATATATTTTGCATTGTTTTTTACATAATACCACTATATTGAGATATGCCAATCAAATAACCCATTTCCAATGGAATGGACAAAGACCATCCTTAATCTCTTCAGGGAAACACCTCAAATGCCTGACGTAAGAGTGACATTGACACGTTCTGAAAAGATCGGCCTCCAATCTTGCAGCAAGATAAAAGGATGCCAGCAGGTACTGCTCAGGAGGCTGTCAATTAATAACCAGATAACAGGTGTATCTTTTGACTAGTGTTTGACATTTACATTACCTCCAAGTTAGGAAGAAAAGGAGTCTTTCAGCTCGAAAATTGTTTTCAATCCGTTAAAAAATAAAGTTTTATTTTCAGCTAACTGAATACGCTGATGAAGCTCAACTTCTTTTCATTTATTGCTACTGTTTCTACTAAAGAGACATAGCTCACTGTGACTTATACTATAAAACATTTGCATCTTACTGAGAAGTCTTCATTAATCACTTCCTCTATTCACACTGAAACAGCTATGATAATCAATTCTTATTTGCACAGCTGTGATGTGAATAATTTTAAAATTTTGCTGTAATTGTTCTTCTGTTCTGCTGAAAAACTGTTTCAGAGAACTAAGGGGTTTTCTCACATATATATGGAATGTACGTACAAGAACGGCCAAATGTTATTTGGAATACTTAATTACATAAAATTCTGCTGTAGAAATGAAGATTAAGTCTGCTCACCATCTTCTAGGTTTGCACACTGCTTAAAATATTAAAATCTGCCTTTGTCCAAACACAAAGAAAGAAATTTTTGAAAAGTGTGTATTGGCTCTTTGTGGCTAGAATGTAGCTAAGTACCAAAGCAAAGGGATGATGGATAAATATGCAAAAGCTTTTGTAAGGAAGGTAACGTATTTCCTTCTGAGGAGCAATCCAAAAAGCATCTTAAGCAATGGATCAGGTTGCCCAGAGAGGTTGTGCAGGTGCCAGCCTTGGATTTTTTCAAGACTGGACTGGACCTCAGAGCTGACCCTGCTCTGAGCAGGAGGTTGGACTCAGACCTCCTGAGGTCCCATCCCTTTATGATCCTAAATTTTAAGCACCTGATAAAACAGTAATCCTAAATGGGAGAGAGAGGGATATCTTGGCAGGGAGATTCTTTCTGTCTCATGGAGATTTCTGAATTTAGGCAGAAAGGATAAAAACTGGACAAACTATTTTCTGTAGTTCACCACAGATTAATTATCTGACCTTTGATTCAGAGCTACTACTTTATCTTGCCACTGAATTCAAAGCTAGTTCTACTTCCATAACCAGTGGCAACAAACTTTTATTTATCTTTTTGTATGGCAAATCAGAAATTGTAACAGCTCAAAATGAAACAAGTACAGGCTATTAAGAATTCACATTTAAGAAACAATAGCAGCCTCTTCAATATCAATATCAACCAAAATATAATACAGCAACTTTATATAGAAAAGCAATTGATAGATTAGGGGAAGGTAGATGCATCCATCATCCCAAATACATAGTATCACACAGAGTTATGAAAAATGTGTGGTAAATGTATATACATGGTGAATGTGGTTAGTAGATTTCAGTTTTGCCTGAAGAAACAGCAAAAAGCAACTCACTAGTAACTCCTAAAACCATGAAAGGATTGTTGGGTTTGTTTGGGGATTTTTTTGTAAATGCTCAATATAAAATAACTATAGCCTATTCTGTGCAGAACAAGTGTAGCATTGAGTTCCTCTAAGTCCATCAAATGCATTTTGAACTTTGCTAGGGAGTGGTGGAAGTGTCTTTTATCAGTTCATCGCATGTGTTTTTACTTCCTATGGATGCAAGAGTTTGGCCATATACATAGGTTATTAGCATAGAAAAACAAGGGGCCCAAATTTCCTTATCTGTACACTACTCTGACCGTGTCATCCCTGTTAGCAGCAGCAGCAGCTTCTAAACTGTCAATGTAAAAGAAAAAAGCTGCTCAGACAGCTTTCTCTATCAGTCTTTCTCCATATAAAAGATGCTGAATTTTGTTATTTCTAATGGACTTACACATGAACCAATAGAAATACTCCTGTGATTTTAATTATTTCTATGGAGGTATATGAAGACTTTACTACCAGTCTTATGTAAGGTTACTCAAATCAACTGATTTACATTAAAGTTGGCATCACTGATGTGTCACAGTGGTACATGAAAATTATCTGAGGTCTTGCAACAGCACAATTTGTGGGACTAAGTCCAAAAAAGATCAAACACAAGGGCTCCAGACTGAATTTACATGTGAACGGGATGTCTTTATCATACTTTCAGATGATAAAGACCCAGCAGCATGTAAGTACAGTTATTTTGTTTGGGCAGAGTTTCTGTACCATAGTTTGAGAACTCCTGGCAAACAGATTCCTTTTGTTTGTACATACGATGCTATACTGACCAGTCCTGAGCACTAACAAACCAAACTATACAATCCATAGCCTGCTCCCTAGACTAAGGTCCTAACTGGCTTCTGCCGTCCACACAGCAGCTTTAAATGGTCAGGAGGTGACTGTTAGCAACATAAATTAAGGTGCACGCAGCAGTGAGACATTACAGGTTTCAGCTTCAAGTTCCGTGTTTCACGGGTCACGTTTTCCTTGGAAAAGGCGATACCCTCTATTTTTTATACAGCTGGAAGATTCTTCCTCCAATAAACAGCTACTCAGAGCTGCTCCGTTTTCACATCCCACAATACTGCTTCAGAAGCACCTGCACCAGCTCTTTTAGCTTTGCTATACAGCTGGGGAAAAACTAAGGGACAGAGTACAGTTTTGTTGAGGAAACGGAATTAACTAGTGAGATTTCAAAAACGGATAAAAAAGAAACTGGAGACCACAAGCCTGAAAATCTTAAGTTTGAAGACAGAGGCAGAGTTCACTGTATCTTAGTTTTTCCAGCAAAGCTCACGTCTATTGAGGAAAAAGTTATGTTGGTAGGAAACAGACCACATCTCAGAAGAAAATTGGTTTGGAAAACATCCATTTTGAGGGGAAAAAAAAATTCAGGTAATTCCCTCTTCCTGTACCAAGTATATATGAGTATGTTATATATTCTGTATGAAGCTACTCACACTTAGTAAGTTCCTAGCCACTATTTTCAGCTGGACAACCATTTAGGACCAAGCACAAGCAAAAGCACTGGGAAGTTTGGGGAGCGTCAGGGAAGGCAGCTGCTGTCCTGGTTCTGGGCTAACACGGCCCTGCCTCTCCTCAGCTGTGAGCAGCCATGGCCGCTGCCACCAATAGCGCCCACCTAGCGGGGCGCTCCGCTCAGAGATAACAGCAGAGCCCCACAAGGGAAACCTGAAGGTACCTCACGCAGCACCCACGCTTATAAACAACCCACAAATAAAATAAAAAAAAAAAAAAAAAAGGGAAACGCCCCACAGCCAGCAGAGCGACTCCCCAGCCCCTCGCAGAGCGGGAACAAGGCCCCACCTGAGGGAGGCGGCGTTAACGCCGCTCCTGCGCTTGCGCGGGGGCGCGCGCGCGGCGCACCGCCCCCTTAGCCGACACCAGGCCACCCGCAGCCCACACCCCGCCCCCAGCGCCGCGTGTCATCGCCCGGGCCTGGATAGCCCCGCTATTTATTTGGCGTCAGCCCCTGATTGGTCTCCGGGCTGACCAATAGCCCAATAGCAAGGGCACAGTGCAGCCAGTAGGAGCAAGACAGAGGCCGCGTGGGCGGGGCGGAGGTGCGCACGCCGAGGCTAAGGGGACAGTGGGAGCCGCGCGGGGCGGCGGCTGCTTTGGGCGGCCCTTACCACCCCTTCCCCCTCATGGCGGGCTGGCCGCTGCTGCCCGCCCTCCTCCTTGCCCTCCTGTGTGCCCAGCCGTGCCCCTGCGGCAGGGCTCCAGCCTCCTCCCAGGCCGTGACGGCCCGGCTGGCGGCGAAGTGGCCGGCGACCCCGCTGCTGCTGGAGGCGAGGTGCGTGCAGCCTCCTCCTCCCCCTGCTGCCTTCCTCAGCTGCCGGGCGGGGCCGTTAGGGCGGGGAAGGGGAGCAGCGGCGATACCTGTCCTGGCTGTCTCCGGGGGGGCGGGGGCGCCTCGCTGAGGGGGCAGGAGGAGGGAGGGGCCCCTTCTCCGCTGCGCGGGCCGAGAGGGAAGGTGCGCTGTCAGAAAGGGATGGCTGCGTTTCTCTCCTCTCTTTCTCTGTCAGACGGTGTGTTAAACTACTCCTTTGGCATAAGGCTTAACTGTTTTCTCCCTTTGTAAAATGTTATGGGTAGTGCTGACAGGCTTTCCCACGTTTTAAGTGTGCTATTTAAATTGCTCTGTATGAGGTGCTTTGCAGGTTAGGTTGAGGAATGGGCCAATCTACACAATCCCTGCCTTCCACTGAGTTACAATATCTCTTCATCTCACCCCGATTAGTTTACTTTCACTCATGAATGATACAATTATGTATAAAGGTATCAGTGAAGATGTAAAGCTGTAATACCTTTTTAAAAAGGTATTGTTAACTTCTAATCATAATTTCAAAGTAGGTAATGAAAATGTGTTCTGGTATTAGGTATTTGTGGCTCCCCTGCCAGTTTGGTTTAAAATCTGGGGGGGTTTGTTTTGTTTTTAAACTTATTTGCTGCTCTTTGGAGAACTCCCATGAAAGGGAGAATTGCAAGCTTCTGTAATCAAAGGAGTGGCAAACTTCCAAAGAAAAGATTAGAAAACAATACACTCAGGCTAGCAAGTAGATCTTTTGGGCAAACAGGCAAAAGGGGGCAAAAAACCCACTGATGTTGCCTTAAGAAAAAACACAAAACTAAAAAGTGTTACCAGTAAATGGAAGAATGGTATTTGGAATAAAGCAAACCTTATCTTTTATGCTTCGGAAGTGTTCCAGAGATTAGGGACCTCCCCTGCATAGCAAAGTAGACATTGTCATCGATAAAAGCCTGTAATTTAATTAAAAACTATAACCTGACAGAGTGTGTGTTCTTACTTGTATATTTAGCCACTGTTAAATAAAGTTTCTGTGCTGAATTGATTTTATTTATAACTGTCTATTGGAATACCTGTGGAAAAATAAAGTGAAAAATTGTGTTTATTTGTGTGTCAGAGAATAGACTGGTTGCTTTACAGCTCTTATTGTTGAGTGCAGATTGGTAATATTTTGTTCAAAATTTCTTTTAACCAAAATATACTACTGTTCAGTTTTTTATGGTACAGAGATGTTAGATGGTCATTAAATACGTAACACTTGGTTGTTGCTGGGCATTTGTTATTTTAAACAACTGAAGATTTTTACTGGGGTACATCTTTGGACAAAGTCAACCTATGGACAATTCATTTTTATTTTTAAACAGTGAATTTATTGCAGAAGATGGTAATGAGAAGTTTTGGCAGTTCTTGGAAACTGTACGAGAATTAACAGTTTATAAGCAAGGAGGTAAGTTAAACAGCATGCTAGTTTTAATATATTATCTTGCACTGTATTTAACTTTTAAACATCAAGGTAACATATTAACTAGTTCCAGTCAGGTAAAACCTAACTCTTCCACTATTGCTTACCAAGTAGGTTTCTTTCGGAAAGTTGTAGCATATTTTCCCCTGGGAGCTCTACCTGTAGAGGAGCTCTAAAAGCAAGGAAGATGAGATGGACTGAACTGCTGTTACAATATGGAACACAAGTGTAAAGATACCTACCTTCTTATGTTACTCAGCAGGAGCTTACAGGATATTCAGACTTCATGTTTTGTGTAAGATGGATGTTTGTAGGGGAGAGAATCCCACAAATAACTAAAATGAGAAGGCTAGCTAAAGGAAAAAATTAAAAGAATGACGAAAAAAGGTTTAATACTTGTAGATGGCATAGAGACTGTTTTCTAGCAGCAATACCGGTATTTTAGAATAAACGTTTATCACTGTCAAAATAGGATTAAAAAAACCTTGCATGATTAGACAGAAGAATATTAAGTTGTTAGAAGTTTGGAGAGCATAAAATCCAGCAAACGAGGCATAAAAGAGAGTCACCTCAGAGGATACCTTGGAGAGCAGTTTACTAGAAATGGCCATGGTAATGAAAAATTTGGAAACCTATCAGGCTTTACAACAGGTTGGTCAATATTAGACCTGCTTGGTAGGTCAATAGATGAACAGGGTGAAAACTTCAAAACAAGGTAAGGCTGTTTCGTTTTGCTCTTTTCTTCAGAATAGTACAGCTCTTTAGGCATGAGAGTGAGGACCTAACTACCACTGGAAGAGACTTCAGGTAAATTGAATGTTAGATTAATAGTCAAAAGCTAACAAATTGTAGAAAGATCGTGCAGGAAATGGCAGTGAGATGACAGAAATGAATCCTTGTTATGTGAAAAATGCTGTATATGGGAGGGAGAACTTGAGAAACACATGCTTCAATAATTGTGACTGAATACAAGTGGAAAAGAGACTGTGGTGTCCATGTGGATATGTCAATGAGAATGTTATTTGAGTGCTCAGCAATGCCCAAAGCAGCCGATAGACTTAAAAAAATACTAGGAAAGGAACAGGGACCCTCATGGTAAACAACATTTTGCTGCTTATGATTCTGTGATGCGCTTTTTTTGTTGAGTAAAGCATGATATTCTACTTTACTGTCTCCCTGTATTTTTCCCTTCATTTCATTAGAAAGGATATAGTAGAAGCAAAAGATGTACAAAGAACTGTGGGATATCAACTGGAGACCTAAAAAAAAAAACCCCAAAATTATTGTGAGCTGATGAAAACTGGGGATGGTCTGAGGTCAGAAGTATGAACAAAACCAGAGAGAATCGCTGAGAACAGTAGGCCGGCATGGTAAATGCTGCTCAGAGGCATTCCGTGTCAGGGCATGAGGACATGGGAAATGGAAGTAGGTGCAGAATTTGACCTGTGGTCAGCTGCTAGTAGCATTTGTTGAGGCAAGTACTGTTGACTGATGCTGTTTAAGGTCTTTGTCAATGCACAGGGCAATGGCATGGGTTACGCCCTCCACAAGGTTATGGATGATACAAAACTGGGAGAAGAAGTTGAGAAGCTGGAGGGTAGGGCTGCCATTAGAGGGGCCTTGGCAGGCTGGAGAGATGGACCAACAGAAACATAGGGAAGTTCATCAAAGGCGCTTTACAGACTTCTGCATGTGGGCTGGAATAATCTCAGCAGCAGTGCAACCTGGGCACTGACGGACTAGAAAGTGGTTTTTGAGAAACAGACCTAGGGATTCATGTCAAAAGTGAGTGGCATTGAATTCTTATGCCTGTGAAGACCAAGTATATGGTAGGCTGCATTAGCAAGAGTGTAGCCAGCAGGTCAAGAAAAGTGATTATTCCACTGTATGTGGCGCTTGCGAGACCACATTTGGAGCACTGGGCCCAGTTTGGGGCTCCCCATTACAAGAAAGATATGGACATACTGGAGCAAGGCTAGGAGAGGATCACCACAGTGGCTGGGGAACTGGAGCAGATTTCTGAGGGAAGGCTGAGAGAACTGGGTTTTATTCAACGTGAGGAAGAGAAGGATAAGGAGAGACCTCATATCCTCAACTTGCTAAAGGAAAGGCGTAGAGAAGATAGCGTCTTCATGAAGCTACACAGTAATGCGAAAAAAAGCAACAGGCATAAGTTGAAACATGGGAATTTTGGTTAGATGCTAGGGAAATGTTTCTGCCATGGGGTTGGGTAAACACTGGAACAGGCTGCCCCAGGAGACTGTGGAATCTCTGTACTTGGAGATACTCAAAACCGCTGCACGAGGCCCTGAGCAGCCTAATCTAGCATTGAAATTAGATCTCCTCTAGAAGTTTGGATGAGGTGACCTCCAGAAATCACTTTGGACTTGAATTATTCTTTTTTTCCTATGAGTGGTTTAGATGCAGCTGATACTGCCTTGAGACAAGACTGATGTATTAGATGATGTGTCAGGGTTTTTTATCAGCCATCTCTTGTCTGCTTGCTTGGGCTAACTTCCCAAGGGGTTTGAAGCTTTAGTGAGATTTACTATCAGTGACGTAGATGTCTCTTGAAATTTGCTGTTAAGATGCATGTTTTACCTATTTCACCTGGATAAACTCTGTGTGATTGAGAATAAATAAATAACCAGTAGGATGGTCTGCATGGTCTTATCTTGCCAATAAAGTATTAGATGCTGGTAGTGGGGAACTTTGAGAATGTACTAAAATATTACTTTAATTAAGCATATTAAGCAATTGATGTGTATATGTTTGTTTATCATTATGGCCAATAACCTCCTATGTATAACTTCTGAAGTTTTGGCACCAAGTGGTTTTCCTAAAAGTCAATTCATGGTTGGAGTAGTATTATACAAGCAAACCAATGCTCTTTATGAACGGGATGAGAAGGAAAGATTCAGTTTTAGAGGAAGAGAAAGTGGTTATTTAATGACAAAATCACATCAATATTGATTCTCCCAACTTAAGAGTGTCTTACTGAAGTCAACATACTAAGTGTGAAATAAAAATATTATGAGCATCATATGTATCCAGCAATAGTTAAGCCACTTTCAGTGGGGAAGTCTGCATTAGACGTCTACAATAAAATGGTCAGCTATAGTGAAGAATACTGATACTGAAATACTGGAGTGGCACAGTTACTAAGAGGTGTGTAGTAGTATAGCTCTGAGGAGAAGTTGGTTCTCTGGGTGGTGTGAAATGGGTTCCGTCTTAGCTGTTGTGCGTCAAGACTCATCAATGTAGAGGGATGTTCATGATGCATTAAGGCTGAAGTAACAATAGCTAGTTGAGCAATTAAAGGATCTGGCTTAAAAAGGATTGGTTGGGGTGATGGACTTCTCAGTTCTGCTCTGGGTGACATCAAGAGTGGATAGGATGGACAACTGGGGAATAAAAGCGTTGTTTTTAAATAGAAATGTTTTCATAGAAGGTAAAGAATTACTAGATTTGAAGCTGAAAAACTGGGTTTACAGGAGAATTGGATGATAGATTTGTATCCCAACCTACTGTTGAGTATTTCAGAAGAGTCATGAAGTATTAACGCAAAAAGGCAACTTAAAAAAATCAAATATGGTGGCTTTTTTTTTTCTTTTAAATCATCCATTGGATGATTTCCAATCCGTTGCTTATCAGTTCTCAAAACTTGTTATTTTAAACTTAGAATAATCAAATCAACATCTGCTGTTAACTTGCTCATTTAAAATATTCAGCCTTAGCAAATTAGGTCTACTAATGGTCTGTTTAGCTATCATATATGTAGCAATTTAATGGATTTGGTAGGAACAATGTAGTGGAATTTGGTAAAGCATTTAGTCTGGTTATGTATTTGGTTGTTTTAAGATTTTCTTTAATATGAATTCAAATCAACTTGGGCATCATTCAGATTACACACTATGAAAAACATCAAAAAGTTAATGATGGGATACACTATATTAAATTAGAGTGAGGTCTTCAGGTAGCACGGACGACATTGTGTATGTCTACTTAATATGCAACATACTTGCTGCCAGGCTTGTAGAAGATTTGGAAATGCAGATGATGCTATTTTGGGCTGCATGTATGTTATAAAGAAATCAAAGCTGCAAAAATTTCATATTAAAAACAGCACAGTTACAAAACACTGAAGATTGCATTTTAAACTTGCTGCTGCTTTTATATCTCAAAAGGTTAATTTAGGAACACAGAGTGAAGGTAAGTAGACAGTTCCCTGCCGACTAATTATAACTTGAGTGTTTACTGTCTTCCCAAGTGGTTCAGTTTATATATTGATTTTTCAGCAGCCTCTTAAATATATATTTTAAAAAAAAACCAAAAACCACACACTAACATATTAATAGGGAAACTATTTTCTCTGAAAAAAATATAACAGTATATGACATATAAACAACAATCATGCAAATTATTTGTTGTAATCTAGAAGACTACACATTATTCACAACTAAATCAGGTACGTATTTTTTACGTATGTATCAACCTTAAAGATTCAAGAGGAATCAGTTTTACAAGCATGGCACTTCTATAGTAATCATAGAATAAAATAAAGTATCCCCTCTCGACTGGTTTCTTGCTTGAATGTCATAGGGATTTGACTGGCCAGTGATTGCTTGAACTGCTGTTACCTGGGATCTCTAATTCCCTAGCTGATCTATAGATACAGATATACACATCTATGTAGTTGGAATAGTCCCCATACTCCCATCCCTTAAAATAACGATCCCAGTACCCTGTGCTCTTCTGACTAATTATGTCCCTTACATTTACTCTTCCAACCTCATGTGCCTCAGTACTTTGAATTCTCCTGCAGGCCACCAGCATATAGAATCATTAAGGTTGGAAAAGACCTCTAAGATCATCGAGTCCAACCGTCAACCCAACACCACCATACCCACTAAACCATGTCCCTAAGCGCCTCATCTACACGTCTTTTAAATACCTCCAGGGATGGTGACTCCACCACTTCCCTGGGCAGACTGTTCCAAGGCCTGACCGATCCTTCAGTAAAGAAATTTCTCCTAATGTCTAGTCTAAACCTCCCTTGGCGCAACTTGAGGCCATTTCCTCTCGTCCTGTCGCTAGTTGCTTGGGAGAAGAGACCAACACCCACCTCGCTACAACCTCCTTCCAGGTAGTTGTAGAGCGCGATGAGGTCTCCCCTCAGCCTCCTCTTCCCCAGGCTAAACAGTCCCAGTTCCCTCAGCCGCTCCTCATCAGACTTGTGCTCCAGGCCCTTCACCAGCTTCGTTGCCCTCCTCTGGACACGCTCCAGCACCTCCATGTCCTTCTTGTAGTGAGGGGCCCAAAACTGAACACAGGATTCGAGGTGTGGCCTCACCAGTGCCGAGTACAGGGGCACGATCACTTCCCTGTTCCTGCTGGCCACACTATTTCTGATACAGGCCAGGATGCCATTGGCCTTCTTGGCCACCTGGGCACGCTGCCAGCTCGTGTTCAGCCGGCTGTCAACCAGCACCCCCAGGTCCTTTTCCTCTGGGCAGCTTTCCAGCCACTCTTGCCCAAGCCTGTAGCGTTGCCTGGGGTTGTTGTGACCCAAGTGCTGGACCCGGCACTTGGCCTTGTTGAACCTCATACAGTTGGCCTCAGCTCAGATTAATTCAGATTAATTTTGTGCTGCGTGTGCATGGGATCTGAGGAGCTGTGATACAGACAGATATCAAAAACTTTCCTTTTGTGACCGTCCTGGTCAGCTCCCTTTAATTATTTTTAATCTACCCGTGATGTGAGCTACTGCTGTAGATTGTGGATAGTAAATGTCAATGTTTAAATATGAGTCTACTTAGCTAGATTGTTCTTGTAGTCAATCTAATCAATTTGGCTACAGGAGTTGAGAGAGCTCTTCAGCTGACAAATTTAGGCATCTTCAGAGTGAGCTAAATAGCTTTTTAGGTTTTATTGGCTGCTGGGCTATATCTCTCTTGGCTAGAATAGAAGTTTACAGATATGTAGCTCATACGCATGCGTTGAGATCTCTGAAATCTGGAGCTGTATCCTATTAATGTTGTCTCATTTATTTATTTTTAAATCGACTTTGTTAATGAATTTAGTGGTAATATGCTATTATGCAGCATTTTATGACCAGAAACATATGTTTCTCCGTGGTTCCCTGTAACAGCCGAAGAAATTTATTATGACTTCTACTCTTTGACATAGAGTGCAGTGTTAAGATGTGCCTGGAGGGCAAGTAGTTACCAAGTGTCAAGGAGCAAATACTATGTGAAAATGATTTGCAAAACTGAAACTATAGTTCTGTATGTAATAAACTTTAAAAAATGTTTTTGCATTAGGTGGATAGTATAGCATTTGATGTGGATTAATTTATCTTGCTGAAGTTTAAAATACAGTTGTAGTCTGAATGAAGCCAGCAGTGTTGAAGTAGTAGGAATAGATGCATGATGTGATAAATGTAACCTTGTCAATATGTTATGCAATCATTTTTGAAGGCACATGACAAATTATCTTTTTTTTTTACTTTACTCATTAAAATCATCATTGTCTTAATCATCTTCCAGAGCAAAAATGTCAGCTGTTTTATATACAGCAGTGAAAGCACAGCTGGAATTTGTAAGCCAAAGAATTTAAAGACTTGTGGTAAAAATATTTCATTGAGGCAGTATCTTTAGAATTGTATATTTAATAACTCTTTATTGTGTTCAGTAGGATGTTATTTGGGGCTGAGTGGAAAGGCAGAAATTTCAGATCGGATTTTTTTTTTTGTGGAGATAATTTGAAGAAAATTTGAAAGTGTAGTTATTGGAAAGACGTTTTAATCTGGAAGTATTTGCCACTTCCAAATTTTTTACATTTGCTGCTTGGAACGTGTGAAGCCAAATTTGTCTCATTTGACTTCTGCCAGGGCTATGTGTAGGTTTAGAAAATATAGGAAAGATGGGGGTTTTGTCCACTGAATTTAGTGTTAGACAGTAATGATCATATGCAATTTATGGGAAGGCAACTTTCTGGAAATGCAGATCATACCCTTTTGTAATCTTAGATTTTTTTTTGTTTGTTTTCCCTAGTGAATTACAGCAAACTCGGCCATTCTAAATAATGAGTTTTAAGAAGGAGGAGAAGGCAGAAAGGAGATCCTAGAGGCTTTAAGAACAAAAGAAGGTTAGGGGTTGTAAAGAGGAAGGTGAGAGGATAGGAAGTGCTTAGTTACGAAAATTGTATACAGAACTGCTGGGAGCAGTTCATGGGTATTTCCAAAACTATGGCCTGCAGGGCTATTGTATGTGGTCTAATGTTTTGCTGGAACCTAGGCCATGGTGAGGGAATGGCATTTTGATTGCTGCACTCATCATTTGACTACTCCTGAGATCTACTGCAGCTGAGGCAGGTAAAATCTGGCAGGTTAAATCACATGAGATGATTTTCACACTGTGTAAAAATTTAGTGCCACTTTGGACCCCTAAAGGGGTTTCCCACTGTGACGATCATTCCACTTTCACAGCAAGAGCACCTTTTAGAATAAGGCGTTGACTTAAGAACACAGATAAATTCAAGCTGGACAGCTAGAGTGGTTCCTCCTCACAACTCACTTTTCCTTTGCTGCAAATTTTCACCTTTGTAGGAGAATAGAATCATAGAATCATAGAATCATACAGGTTAGAAAAGACCTCTAAGATCATCGTGTCCAACCGTCAACCCAACACACCATGTCCACTAAACCATGTCCCTAAGGGCCTCATCTACACGTCTTTTAAATACCTCCAGGGATGGTGACTCCACCACTTCCCTGGGCAGCCTGTTCCAAGGCCTGACCACTCTTTCAGTAAAGAAATTTCTCCTAATGTCCAGTCTAAACCTCCCTTGGCGCAACTTGAGGCCATTTCCTCTCGTCCTATCGCTAGTTGCTTGGGAGAAGAGACCAACACCCACCTCGCTACAACCTCCTTCCAGGTAGTTGTAGAGCGCGATGAGGTCTCCCCTCAGCCTCCTCTTCTCCAGGCTAAACAGTCCCAGTTCCCTCAGCCGCTCCTCATCAGACTTGTGCTCCAGGCCCTTCACCAGCTTCGTTGCCCTCCTCTGGACACGCTCCAGCACCTCAATGTCCTTCTTGTAGTGAGGGGCCCAAAACTGAACACAGGATTCGAGGTGCGGCCTCACCAGTGCCGAGTACAGGGGCACGATCACCTCCCTGCTCCTGCTGGCCACGCTATTTCTGATACAGGCCAGGATGCCGTTGGCCTTCTTGGCCACCTGGGCACACTGCCGGCTCATGTTCAGCCGGCTGTCAACCAGCACCCCCAGGTCCTTTTCCTCTGGGCAGCTTTCCAGCCACTCTTCCCTAAGCCTGTAGCGTTGCCTGGGGTTGTTGTGGCCGAAGTGCAGGACCCGGCACTTGGCCTTGTTGAACCTCATACAGTTGGTCTCGGCCCATCGATCCAGCCTGTCCAGGTCCCTCTGCAGAGCCTTCCTACCCTCCAGCAGATCAACACTCCCGCCCAGCTTGGTGTCGTCTGCAAACCTACTGAGGGAGCACTCGATCCCCTCGTCCAGATCATTGATAAAGATATTGAAGAAGACCGGCCCCAGTACTGAGCCCTGGGGAACACCGCTCGTGACCGGCCACCAACTGGATTTAACTCCGTTCACCACAGCTCTCTGGGCTCGGCCGTCCAGCCAGTTTTTTACCCAGCGAAGAGTGCACCTGTCTAGGCCGTGAGCCGCCAGCTTCTCTAGGAGAATGCTGTGGGAGACAGTGTCAAAGGCTTTACTGAAGTCCAGGTAGACCACATCCACAGCCTTTCCCTCATCCACTAGGCGGGTCACCTGGTCATAGAAGGAGATCAGGTTGGTCAAGCAGGACCTGCCTTCCATGAACCCGTGCTGGCTGGGCCTGATCCCCAGCCTGATCCCTGGACATGGCTCGTGAGCACCCTCAAAACCAACCGCTCCATGAGAATATTTGAATTACACGTGAAAAAGATCTTGAATCACTGCAGTTTCCAGATAGTATCTATCAATGTAAGTAAAATACATGCTGACTACATAGATTTTTTGGGGGGGGGCCATAAATTTGGCAATTCTGGACTGCTTCATGCGTGTTTCAGCTGTTCCTGTGGAAGAGCAACCTCTGGAACAGGGATGGTGCACAATGTTTGATATGGTCACAGCTTTGGTTCTCTGACTCTAATTTGTTTTGTTCAAGAATATCATATAGTACAATGTATACAGCCTGATTTAAAATTTTGGTGTGAGCATTATTCCTTAAACAGATACAGGTCTTTTTCACAAATTGATAAAACAATATTACAACCTCTTTATAATTAGGGTTGTTTGCCTCACAGTCCAAGGACAGCATGAGAATATTCACTTGAATGTGCCTCTAGAAGAATAAATGAAGGTTAATTATATCCAACTAAAGTTCTTTATTATCACTTCTGTCATTCCCAGACACCATCCACCTTCCTTCTTACCTGGAGTCCTAATTTTGGCCTTGAGAAGGCAAGATATGCAGGGAGGGGGGAAGCCACTTCACATGTTGCATCCATTCTCATACTCTTGTTTATCATATATCTTTAAGGAAGAAAGAGGATATGTGAGAGTAGCCCAAAGATTGCCACCTTTAGAAGATTTTTATTTATGTAAGTTGCATGGTTGGAGTGTTCCAAGACTGAATGTAAGGAAATCGTTTGTAAAATAATGCTGGTTGAAAGTAAGTAACCTTCAAAATTTGCATTAAAAGGCTAGCATAAGCTTGACAAGCAGAAATAAATTAATAAGTTCTATTCAAGACTTTCCGGATGAATCTGCAGACAGACATTATTGTCTTAAGTGGATTTTTATATTGCTGAAAATGATTTAGATGTTAGCTAGTGCTATTGCGCTCACTTTTGTTGTATTTATGTTGCATTAGGCCTTTAGAATTGGTAGTAAAGGAAAGAATTATCAATGGACAACATTCAAGACTTTTGAACTGCCAAGCAGCACTAACATAATATTTACCTGTTATGTAGCACAGGTAGATATGCCACATCATTTACGGCTAAATACTAAAAGCTTGTCTTTTTTTTTTTTTCTTCAACAGATTCAGAGCATTCCTATTACAATTTAATCTTGAAGAAAGCAGGACAATTTTTATCCAATTTGCAAATCAACCTATTGAAGTTTACACTTGCCATAAGGGCATATTCTCCAACTGTTCAGATGTTTCAGCAGGTGACTATATTATCTGATGTATTTGGTACATTTTATGTGGTATTTTGGCTGCAGAGTAAATAACGTTAATTATTACAGATCAATAAAATATATGCCGACATTATTTGGAATCAAACATGATTTGTAAAGGTGGTGCTTTATAAGCTGGTTATATTGGCAGCAACAAATATTCATGTTTAATTGCATGGATAGCATTGTTTTCAGGGTAGAATTTTTGGAATTGTTCATTTTTAAAACACAGGTTATGGGGGTTTTTTGCATTGCTTTAAATAATGCTATAGGAATTCAGACATTCCCAAAGAAGCAAATTTCCTGTAGCTTCAGGTCATTTATATTTGTAACTTAGTGAACTTCTCATCTCTCTCATTATGTTAGTATTTGAAAAGTTGAAAGATAGAATAGTCAAATATCTGCTTTGTTAATGAAAATGTGGGAGGACATAAATTCACTGTGCCTCTAGCCTAAAACTGCTCCTCCTCCTTTTAGCAATGCCACCTTCAAGATAAAGTGAAAAATCCATGTTTCTGAAAGGTAATGAGCTATAATAAAGTTAGGGGTTTTTTGCAAGTATTCTCTGGAGGAATATCGTATCTTTTCATTTTTATCTTTCAGCTTGTGAATCCAGAGGCATTGACATGCAGTCATATGATTCCCACTTTACATGGGAATAGCTGAATAGAATTTAAAAAAAAAAGAAGGCAGGGGCATGGGAAGGAGAGAGAGCCAAACATTCACGTTAATTGTTTGGGATTTATTGGTTAGCAGTCAAATCTTTGTACATTAACTTGATTGCTGATAGCGACTAAAATTAAAAATGTCTCTGAATACAGGCTGTGATTTCAGCTTGTGGAGGAGGTTTCTCAGCCCTGTCTTTACAGAACATAAATGGACTTGCATTTTCTGGAGTATGACTGCATTTGATAGACTACATCTCACAAAGGTTATAAGGTCTTAATCTTCTAATATTTTCCATGACTTTTTTCACATGTACCCAATTTTGAATGGGCTTAATTAGAAACACAACTAAATGGCAGCTGTTGAGTTATTTTAATCAAAGGGATGCGAGTTTAAGTTGAAGTGCAATCAAAGCATTCTGGTTGAGTATAATTGTTGAAATATTAGATTGCAGCTGATGAACCTCCACCAGAAGGCTGCAGTGCATTTGTGGTTATCCATGAGAAGCACACCTGTAAGACTAATGAAATAAAAAAGCTGCTGAAGAAGGCTACTAAGAGGTAAATATAATGATCTGTTTTAAGAGGAAAAATAGATTACTAAAGAGGAAAATGTATTATTGCATATATACTTGTAGTATTTTGAAATTTTATTTTCTACTTACTTGATAATGCCAAGCCCATAAAACCCTGTTTACTGGATATTTAAAGACATACCCATTTAAAGTATACATTATTTTTAAAAAGTTACTTTTGGTTTTGAAATATTTTAAACAGTTAATTGTGAGAATTCATCAATTATGAATCAAAGTAGGGTTTTAAAATAAAATCATAGAGCTTTGCTCCTCTAACCACATGGATAATTTTGTATTTCTTCCCTTTTTTTTGGTGTAGTATAGTCAAGTTTAAGTTACAGTGTTCTTTCTATACAAGCTTACTATTTAACGCGTCTGAAACAGTACTTCTGCTGAAGTACCTTTCTATGTAGCCAGTGCCGCTGCATTTGAGGTTTTCTGGATTGTGAGGGCTTGGCACAGGAGTGGAAGAGGAGTCTACTTCAGCTGGCATAACCTTTCCTCACCTTGTGCTAGACTCTGCACCTATCAAGCCTTTCTGCAGCCTTTGTCCTGTGGAAACTAGCATCAGTCCAGAACGAATTTGGGCCGTGAAGTAAAATAATGTAGAACCTATCAAAATAACAAATAATAACAAAATAATGAAAGCAAAATGTTTAATCTCTATTAAAAAAGAATTAATTTGAATTTTTTCAAGACGTGTATGTAGCGTTTTTTTGTTTGTTTTTTTTTCCTGCAATGGTCAATGTCACCATAATATACATTAGTGTCCATACCCTCAACCACTTCATGGAGATATGTAGAGCTGAAAGATGATTTAGTAGGACATATTTCTTGGATTTTGCTTTCTATCAAATATAAATTGGAAAAAAAAACCTTTAAAACCTATAAATTTGTCTCTTTGGGGGTGGTTGCTTCTGAAAACAATTTTGTGTTCTACATGTGTGATTTATTTGTGACTTATTTTCTAAGTCCATTGATACAATTACAACCTACTAAATCACTGTCTTTTACTTATTCAATAGCCAAGGTTTTTACAAAAAAACTTCACTGTCTAGTTTGCAATGTCCCGTTTTTAACTATTACATTCTGACTAACAGATGTTTCTTACTTTCTTACATAAATTATTTGTATTATATTTTGGCTTTTAAAATTATGTTGAATTCTTCTGCTCATATATTAAGGCATTATGACACCTTAACATTTTATCACAATGTCTGAATATACTCTTCTTCTAAAGCAGTTAACTGGATTCAGCACATTCTCCTTTCTGGAGATACTATCCCCAAATGTGCAAGTTTCTGGAAAATCACGATACTAAACAATAGAATCCCAAAGTATTTAGAATCAAAAGAGTTCAACTTCTAGGAATCATTGACTTTAAGAACTCAAAACAAAACTGAAGGTCTTTCTATTAAATTGTTCTTGTGTTTTGGATAGTTTTGTGTGCATCAGTCACATTATAACCTTTAGAGCTGCAGGGACAAAATCATGATAAACTTCCTCTCCTTGTCCCCACGCCAAAAGTAGTTGCGTCACTCAAATATTTAGAGTTCTTGGAGCTAGACTTTGAGAAAAACATGTTCACCTTCAGGCAGTTGTTTCAGCTATTCTTTCCAGTTGTACTCTGGGTAGCAGATGCTTTTCACTTGTGCTGGAGATATCTAGCCTAGGTGATAGTGTTTTATTGATTCCTTTTTTAGTTCAAACTATCTTCCTTTGTATTTCATGTTCTGTCTTCTGTCTGTCATGACTCTTCCACTTAAGCCAGGCCAACTTAAGCTAGGCTTTCAGTTGTGTCCTGAAGTTCCCCATATTGGATGAGGACACTAGAAATGTTCTATTTTTAGGGATGATAATTTCAAATCTCACTGGAAGAGAAAGAAGAGGCTGCAGTGTTGTTTTGTGCAGATCCATCAGCTGAACCTGAGATCCAGGAAGTCTCAGGCACTTTGGACTCAGGAGAGCGCAAATAGTCTGCATGTCAAGATCAAGGTTTTGCTTCTTCCAGTCCTTTATGCAGCAGCTACTGTGATTCGGTCTGTTGCACCTGCACGTTGAAACTGACTGAGTGACTCTAATTGGAGGTATTTTGTGTGGAGGTGCAATGGGCTGCTCAAGGGCTCTGGACATTTCAAAGGAAGATCTTCAGTGGTTAAATGGTTGGGATTGCTCATCTTGCTAACTGTCCAAAACACAACACTAAGATTTCTGGGGCTGTTGCTGCCAAGAGCAAAAGCATTGATGGGAGTCACATTTTGCTCAAAACAATCAGTGCCTTAGAAAGTTTGTCAGTACGCATGTCTGCTGTCTTCTGTCCATCACATTCCTTCTGCATCCCGTCTTGGCAACTATCTAGGCAAGCATATAGTTGCCTGTACTACGCTAGTAACTGGTTAGCGAGTGCTGAACTCCACATCCATGTATTTTTTTTTATCTTTTTTTGTCTGCCCGACTGCTGTTCCTTCCCTTTCAGGCAGCCTTCTCATGAGAATCTCTTATGGCAGGAAATAAATTAGCTTTCAGCACTAAGAACAAGAGAATCAATTACTTCTCACTACTATTCGGTGTCGAAGAGAAACAGAGAACAGAGGCTTATCTTGGATTTGCAAGGGCTGATGCTGTAATTCTCCAATCCAAGGTCATTATGGTGGCCCTTTGCAGTGTTATTTCACTGCAGCACTTAATTTTTTAGTGAAGCTTGGTCATTATAGTATAAAATGCTTCCTTTGAGACTGTCAGTGTTCAAGAAAGTCGTAACAGCGCTTGGTACCCACATTTTGAAAACAGGAGTCATTCTTCTGCTATACCTAGGTGACTAGTTAAGAAAAGAGAAGCTCCTTTGATTTAGGTTTTCAACTTTCTATAAATGACTGTGGCAGTTCTTGTCTCTCTGGATATGAGAAGGAAGCTGCACAAGTCACATCTCATACGTATGCTTTCATCAGGGCAAATCTGGATCTGTTCTTGAACAGAGCTTACTCATTCAGGAGTTGTTTCAGACTCCTTGATGACACCTACTTTGTCTGTCTTGTCGTGTAATGACAGTGGGAAAGCTTGCCTGGTGTTCCTGTGACACATGGCTGCAGGCACCCAAGTTAATTCTCAAACCAGGCCCCTCCTTTTGTCTCTGCCTTACAAATGTGGTCTTTGATTGCATACCTACCAAGCTTACATAGGATGTTGATGTTAAGGCCCTGAGTAACCTGATACAAATTGGCCCTGCTTTGAGGGAGGAATTGGAGCAAATGACCTGCAAAGGTCCTTTGCAATATAAAATATTCTGTGGTTTTTATATTGAAGATATTCCTAAGCTTTGCATCACAGGAACTGTGGCATGTGGAGTTCTGCTCCCACCTTTCCAGTATGACTTTTCATAAGCATCTAGTACACACATTTCTGCAGCATCTGTTGGATTAGAGTTTCTCAACTTCCCTTGGAGAGGTTTGGAGGGAGTTTACTGGTCTTTCAGGTGTGACTATGCAAAGACAACTTTGAAAAAGAAGTGTACTCATCAGTAATTAGCACCTTGAGTATATCCATTGTTACTTTTCCATCTTTCCCAAGTTTTATTCAGAAGATGTTTGCAGTCATCTAAGAAATCATTGCAGGTTTAGAAAGCTTAACTTCTCTACAGTCGTGGCTTTCAATGAGAAGGTATAGGTAGGCAGTCAAATTTTGCAAAATTAGCTATATTAACAGAGCTTGATAGTGTTAAAACATAACCCCAGTTAGTTTCCATGTGTGTTAGCAGCTTTCTCAAACTGAATATCCCTCTGCTACTCTGTTACTCACTGATTGCTCTATACATCTCTAGTAGATGTAATGCATCATTTGAATTAAAAGATTCAAGCTGTAACTGATCGTTGCACACAATCTCAATGTGCTGTGCTTTTCATTTGCTCTTTGTGTTGTGATTTGATAAAATGTGTTAAAATCATTTATAGTTAATGCTGATTTTTCACTGTCTTAGACTTTAATTTGAAAATTTGGTGTTCTAAGTTTGTTTGTGAGCAATCATGATTATTTTATGATGATTTTTAACATGGCTTGTATACTTTTAGCATATAAGCCCTTACTAGTTTTTTCAATTATGAAGTAGAAAAACTGCCACTGTTTTAATTTTTTTCTAATAGATAATATCACAATTATTTGTTTTTAAAACCAGACCCAGGCCATATCTTTTTAAGGGAGATCATAAGTTCCCAACTCTCAAAGAGGATGGCCCAGTGGTTGTTCTTTATGCAGAAATGGGTACAAAAGACTTTGTCAAATTCCACAAGATTTTATCTGAAAAGGCGCAAAAGGAGGAAATTGTTTATGTTCTCCGGCATTATGTTCAGGTATGCAATTCAAATTAACATTGATTCAGTATACTGTTACTATTCTGTCTTTATTTTTCTTGCTTTTTGACAAAACACATTTTCTGCATTTATTTTTGCATTTGCCTAAATCATGTCCAATACATATTCTAATTTTAAAACTGTCTAGATTAAATGATTCACCTAATACAAACTTTGAAGCTGGGAAAGCATGATAATATTACCTAATCCTGCATGCAAGTACTGTTTGCATCACTGATTGATCTTGAAATATCTCTTTTTTGGTTATATGTCCGGTTTTTGTACGTTGTATGAAGATCTTGGAGGAATCTTGGTGCAGCAGGCTGAACATATTCGTAACAAGAATTAGAAAAATGGGAGCTAGAATAGAAAATCAATCACTTATAATTTTATATATTATGAGTATAATCTCATATGTTGGTTGCAGTACAGCAGCATGGGCTGTCAGATTCAACATCACTGGTCAGTTTTTCAGCGTTTGCATTCCACAGTGTCAGCATTTTAAACATAATGTTTCTGAATGCTTTTCTTAACTTATTCTTCCCCCTGAAGAAACAACACAAGACAAATACCAGTACATGGAACCATATTGTTCCCAATTTTGGTTATTGGAAGCTTTTTGTAATTTATATTCAAAGTACAGCACTTAAATAGTGCAGCTAATACGAGCATAATCTGATGGAGTGAGAGGTTGCTGTGATTTATGTAGACCAGGCATTTCAGGGAGATGAGATCTATAGTTTGCGGATGACTTTGAGTTGTTTGCTCACAGTAATGAAATAGAGAATCTTAAATTCTAAGTTGTTTAGGGGTATAGTTTTTACTGAACTTTCTGTTCTTCTTTTATGCACTTTTTTCCCCAATTAAATACCTACAGTCTCCTTGCTCTGACATGCACCGTGGTCCCCCCAAATGCCTATTGTCTTTCTTCCTGTACTTCCTCTCTTCAGACGGCTCCCTTTCCTCCTTCTTCACAACATCCATTTTTATTCTTTGGTGTCCACCCAGGTGGATTCTCTGTCCTTCTTTGCATTAAATGCCAGAAGAGGGAGCATTGAAAGCAGAAGGGGTACAGTCTTTCTGCTGTCATTTTTTTTTGCCAGTATCACAGACACTGCTTAGAGTGCTCTCTGCATTGAGATTTGCTTAGAGGACCAACAGAGAACAGCCCCAACGCTGCTGGGTGTTCAGTTGTGGGCTGGAGGATTCTCGGTACAGAATGATTCTTGGAAAGTGTAAGCTAAAGCTGAAAGGCTTTCAAGAAATTGCTGCTGAGCATGTGCAAATTGCGTTTTGGAAAGGGGATTTTCGTGCATTTTGGGCAAATTAGGGTACATTTTCAGCAATAAGTATGCTCTGAGTAATTACACTATTGAATGTCAAACTTCTATGCCGAAGTTAGAAATACTTGTTGTTCTTAATAAGTGGCAACCTGGTTTTAGCAGTGATACCTTAATGCATTTTCTTAATTCTTCTTGCAGATAGTGATTAACTCTTTCATCAAAACTCTTTGAAAGAATCAGCCTGATGCAGAAATAGAGAATTTCCTCCTAACATGCTGAAGTCTGGCAAAATTACAAAGAAATTAACAGCAGTTTATAATGTGAATTGTAAGGCATCAATAATTGTATAGTGTGCTACCAGCTCTACCTGTTCTAGTCCTTCTTCTAATATTATGTGAAGGGACTACAATTTTGACATAGCCTTTCTGTGGTCTGCAGGAGATAAAGGAAGTCCGTACTTTCTGTTACACATCTACTCAATGGACTGTCAATATGCCTTACATGACTCTTATAATTTGTTTGGTATAGTATTTTGTACTTTGAATCATAAATTGAAAGATTAATTTAAGTTACGACTGTCATAACATTTTAAAGCTAGTGTATTAGATATTGTTAATCTCCTATAATTATAGTTTTTTAAGTTACATTTTTTGTTCTGTAAAAATAATATCATCAAACAGAAACCAAGTTCCAGAAGAATGTATTTATCTGGATATGGTGTAGAACTTGCAATAAAGAGCACAGAATATAAAGCAGTAGATGACACACAGGTCAAAGGTATGTGGATTTTTTTATTTATTTATGGTATCTTATTGGAGATACTATTGAAGTATGTTATAATCTTCAGTTACAAAGTCAGTAATGTTTTGAAGGTTATACTTAATTTCTTTTTACAGAGGAAGTCTCAGGCATTAGGAACTAAGACATCAAAATGTATGCAAGCATTTGTAAACAGCTGTGCTTAGGATATAGTTCATTACCTAACCTCTAATTGTTGTTTTCTGTGGCTTTTCAAAACGTAACCCGTTCTTCTTCCTTTCAATAAGTATTGAATAAGTAAGAATCAATAAGATTGTTTAACCTTTGTTCTTCAATTACTTTGTTGGCATCTCTAATATGTTAATTACTACAGTAACTACACATAAGTGTTTCAGGGGTGAGGGTTTTTTTTCTGAATTTATGTGGAAGTATTTTCACAATCTGTAGCAAAGATGTGCTGTATCATAGAATTTGGTACCAGTGTATGTTACTACGTTTTGAAATGAGACATTTACCACAGAAAGTGGTAGCTGTAGCATTCTGACACAGAGAAATTACTTTGCATGGACATTTACAAGATATAAAGAAAGTTAGTTAACTCTCTTCGGTAAGACTAAGGTTGAATAGCCTTTGAGTCATGTCAAAAGTGGTTTAATTTTTTTAAGGGAAAGAAACTGATCTCTGACTTACATCAAATGCTAGCTGGAGATTCAAGCACTTTAAAGTCATCATGCTTTTCAAGCGTAAATTTGATAGTATTTGGCTGATAAGAGGTATACCTTACCACTTCATCAAACTGAGAAATGGCTATTTTGGGAAGTGAACTATTTAACCATATCAATTTCATTTATATAAAAAATGTAACCATTGGATGAATTATATTTAAAAATTAATTTGAATGTTGCTAAGTCCTGTAAAGTGATTCATTCTGATGCCAAAGTATGAATATAAAATGCAAATATAAATATAATTGAAATTACATCCAGGAATGACAACTTTCTGATTGTATGTTTTTGTTAACCGTTTTATAATTCATAAGAACATAATACATCAGTAACTTTCTTGGTTTATATTGTCTACATGTGCTATGTGTTCAGGAGCAAATGAAACAAAAGAAGAGGAAGATGATGATGAGGAGGAGGAAAGTGACATCCAAGGATTTCTCTTTGGCAAATTAAAGTGAGTTGGTATAAATTATAATTAAGCTTCTACATTTGTTTCTGGAACCTGAACCAAAAATAAAAAAAATTTTATAGAAGAAGTGAGATTTATGTTGGAAATTACTTTATTTGCCACTGGTGAAAATTCTGATTAATTTTTTTGTCTATGTCTTATGAATGTAACGATGCAACAGTTGTTTATTCTGTTCATTTCAATTTATTGCTTTTAGTTTTCTAATTCTCTTAGAATGTATACAGTAAACTGTTTTTAATGTAAAAAAATTCCCTCTGGGCATCAGTCACAAAAGCTTAGAACACCATGTTTTCATGTTTGTATCTGCAGTAAATTGTTGCTGCTACTTCTGTTTTCAGATAATTAGAATCAAAATGTTGGTTTTCAAAATGCAAGTAGTAGCACAACAAATCCAAACCCATGTGTTGTAGCTACATAAGGTGTTTTTAAGATGGATAGTCATTCATTTCTTAGAGTTAAGGAGTGATTTTTCTTGGAAGATATGCTTATTACAGATGTCTTCTTATTTTGGAGTTTGTGAATTTGTGTTCTGTTCTAGCAGGAACTCTTTTATCTCCAAGTTACTATCTGTTAGATGAAATTGGATGTTACCCTATCGAGGGCTCCTTCCAGTCCTCCACTGATGGATTCATTTCATGGTTGCAGTCATCAAAACTGCTTCCCTTTTCCTGTAACAGATCCATGCAGTGAATCATAAATCCTGGTTTTTTTCTTCATCAAGAAACTCAAGAGTGTGGGTCTTCTCTAGTGTCATTCTCTCTCTTATTATTTAAAGCAAAAAGTAAACTTGTTTGTAGATATTCTCACCAAGCTGTAAGTCTTCTCAGAGTTCAGAGCTGCTAATGGTGTCTAAATTCTTGAGAGCCCATTCCCTTTCTGCCTTTTTTAAAGTAAACACATTGAGATGGAAGTGCACCCAGATCTGCAGGCTTCCTTGTTGTTTCACCTATGTATTAGAGGCCTTCCACAGCAGGTAATATCAAATGCTTAGGTTGTATCTTTATCTGAGCTTTTTTTCTTCTTGGATTGTGCTAGGTTTAGCTATACTTAGGTTCTTGATGTTGCATTGTGACTCATTTGTGAAGCTGTCAGATAATTACTCAGACTTTTTGACACTGTTTCTAGACTCATATTTTTTTCTTCCTTTTCATACTGGAGGTGAAAGAAATGTTTCAGTAATCTGTAAATTGTCCGTCAGTTATAGCCATGTCAAAGGTTATACTTTTCTCAGCTGTGAAATAGTTATGAATGTAAGCAGAAGACATAAAATCTTAGAAATATAACTATTTGATTGTGCAAATTACCATAATTCAATCCCACATCATGATACATATCCAGAGAATGGTAGCTTTTTTCAGTTGCCTTTATGTGTGTTTGATTTTGTGCCTACGTTGACCATAGCGTAAGTGAACAAGAGAAATGAGGGACCAAGCATCAATAATAGATCTTGGTTGTGGCTTGTGGCTAGGTCTTATTTGTCAGTTGTCTTTCATTCACAGAAGAATTGAAGGTCTGAACAGAAAAAAAAATGTATATCATCAAGGTAAATTTGCAAAGAAGGCAGTAAAAACATTAATTAAAAATGCTCTAAACTAGTTAAGAGTTTGCTGCTTCATAGAGGGATTTCTAAGAGTACAAACTATGTTTGCCATTTCTAGGTATGCTACAAGTAAGAAAAAAAGAATGTTCTGTCTTTGCTTCCCTTTTCAGCTGCATATGCTTTCTTTGAGGAACCTGGACTATATTTTAATTCCAGAACATCAGTCTTCATCAGTGATATTTTTCTTTTTCTGTAAAAAAACAATGGTTAATATCATCCAACAGCTAAAAAATGAAGAGGGAGGGATTCCTTGTGAAATTTCTTAATATCTAAAATAAAATATGAAATATTACAGAACTTAAAGTCTTAATGCTTTAGATGTCTGTTTTTTAGCTACTTTTTGCTTCTTGTTCAATACTTGTAGTAGCAAGAATCTTTAGAAATCTAATGGAGATTCTTTGACGTTCGAAGGTGTCTTGTAGTAGGCTGAAGTCTTTCCCTCAAAACTTCCTTTTCAAAAAAAATAGCCAAGCATTTGGGCACCATGCTCTTCTTCAGGTCTGACTCAGTAGCTTGGTTTTGTCAGTGATGTTAATTTATAAAAGATATTCTCAACATTATCTTGCCTGTATCTTTTGTAGGTAATACAACAAACTGTGTACAGTTACAGTTAATCTGCAGTACAGTTAGTATACAGTTAGGTATACATTATGCTATAGTAAACTAACTATACAGTTCCCTGTATTGTGTGAATTTAATCTTTGAGTTCATTTATTCCATCAAAAATTATGTGACAGGGTTTGAGACAGATCACTACAAAGCAATTGAACTCCTCCTTGTAATTAACTGGTTTTTAGTCCTCAGAAATCACCTCTTTTCACCCCAAATCCTCATTTTTGTTTTATGAATGAATTAAAATTTTAATTCTTGCTTGTTACGCTAAAGATACTGTGTTAGCTGTGAGCAATACTGTGGATAAAAGCAGACATTGATGGAAATGCCTTTTTTTTAAAAAAATGTTTTATTGTAGACAGATGCATCCTGATCTGAAAAATAATCTGAGAGAGTTTAAAAAACATCTAATTGAAACTACTAACAACATGGAACCGCTGAAGGTTTGGGAGCTACAGGGTACGTATTGCATTTTTCTGAATTAACACAGTACTCTGTTTAATTTTCCTTTGTTATGTTGATGTATCAACATTATGATAAAAGCTTCTTTTAAAAAGAGACATATGGTTTCATAAAAAGGCAGTATTATATCAAGTATTTAAAAAGAATGTGTTGGTAACTTGTCCTAGTATTATATGCTAGAAATTGAAGGAGCATTGAAGTAATTTTATAAGATGGAGAATCATAACTTGCTTTACTGATTTTAAAGACAGAAGTTATATTGCCCTGTTTTCTGCCTGATGTGTTATCTCAGATGTTAAATTTAGTTTCAGATATTTTTTTGAGAGATCAGGCAAAAAATATCATTTTGATGTGACTATTGAGTCGGGACAAAATATAGGTTAAGACAGTTTTAATTCATAAATTCTAACTTTTATCAGTGTACTGGAGTTCACATTGATACATTCTTTAATATAACATCAAATGGAAGAACATGCTTGTAAAAGCTTTCCTGTGGAAAAGGAGAACCAATGTGGAAGTTGATTTCTAAACAGCTTCTGTGCTGATGACCTGCAGGACATTCTGTAGCTTGAATGGAATTATAAATCATTCTAAAATAGGTCTCTAAAATGTCACTTAAGTTTAGGCAGCTAAATTTTACCTGTTAATTCTTCAGTTTTAGAGGACAACCTGATGAAAACTGATTTGCCTTTATATACTAGTGCAATGGAGGAGACTGAGCAATCATCTGAACTTCAGTTTCTTTTTGGGACCCTGACTGTTACAGAGCTTGCTAGCAGTGTCCAGTCTGAAACTAGCTATTTGAGATAGTTGTAGTTCACTTGCAGTCTTTTATCAATGAACTCCCTGTCAGCTGCAGGATCTATTTTGGTCTAAAATAAAAAAAAATTGAAAAACATTGCACTTCAGTTCTCCTGAGAAATCTACTGTGCAAATAAAAAGAAAATTTTCTTTTTGTCTATTTAAATTTTTTTTACATGATTGAATACCACTCTGTTGATGTTCAAGCAGAAGCAGCTGTGAAACTTTGATCCCTTTAGTGTCTACCTTCAAAAGCCAGTACAAGGTCTCTATTTAGGGGTGATCTTTTCTGCAGTGTCATGGCTATATAAATACAAAATTAAATTGGTGCTGCTCCCCAAGCATCTAGTTCATACAGTGTTGAAAGTAGTTAAGCGTTGGGGTGCTATTTGTTCAGTGCCAGGAGGACTGGTACTGGCTTGTGATAGGTACATTTGGAGCCTGTTCAGACAGGTGGTCTTCAGCCCCCTCTTTGTATGGTACAGTTTTTTAATACTCTTACTCCTGACATGACTGGGTGCTTTCTCTAGTTCATTCTTAATTACTAATTATAATGGGTGAGTTAATGGCTCAGGTACTCTCTGATTTCCTTTAATTAACTTCCAAGTAAAAATTTAACTAAATTTAACCAAAACTCCTTCAGCTATAGGGCATACTTCTATTTATAAATGACCCTAAACACCATTCAAGAATTGTCTTTCAAGAGCCTTTATGTTTTAGGTAAGTAATTAGGTTTACTATTCATAGTGAAAAATGATGCACAAAGTACCAATGTGGTATTCCCTTTAATAACTCATTCTTTTATCTGTGTGAACAGCCTCTTGATCTCTAGTGCTTCATTAGCTTTCAAAGCATACTTGGAGATCTGCTTTAAGCTCAGGATCATCTTTTTCCCAAGGTGCCCCACACTGCTATCTCAGCTGTGTTAGGGTGCCGCAAGAGGAGGTCTGTAAGTGACAGTCCCTGACCAGAGATAACCAAGAAGGTTAAAAGACATGTCAGTTTGCCTCAGTGGGATTTCAATATTCGTACTCTAGCTGTTCAGCATAAAATGGAAATGATTAACAATTTATGAAGGATTTTAAGTGTATGTCCTAAGTGCACAGCAGGTAAAGCATCACTATCTGTAGTAACAGCAGCAATTGGATATTGCTTCACCTGATCGCAGCTTATGTGGCTGTTGGAAGGGATCTGAAACGTTCTTTTTGAAAACAGTGATCTCTTTATACTTTTTGTTAGAAGTATTAAGAAATACCGAGTTAACATTCCGTCTCTCAGACTCACCTTTTTTTCCAGCCAAGGTGTACCTTACCAGGCTAAACTAGGAATGTGTGCTATTCATTTTTCTTCAGCCTTTTTTTTTTTTAAATTCCTAATTGCTTCAGAAAGATGGTGCAAAGTTCTACTAGGCAGCAGCCTCTATGACTTTCTGCCCAGCACTTTTTACTATATGTGGTATCAGCTTTCCTCAAACTGAATAACCTGAGGCCTTCAGTTTCTGCTCCAATGTCTTAAATGGCAGATTATGAGGAAAAAGCATCATTGCCCTGAGGTAGTTAGGCAGACTGTATCCAAAGTACATGGAAGCACCTAGTATATTATTGCCTATTGGTACCAAAATTGGATTTTCCCCAGTCTCAGGTGCCAAGATTTGTCACACCCAAGTTAGGCACCAGAGAAGGCTAACTGAATTCCATCATTGTTTTTCCAGTGGATAGGCAAATGAATTATAAACTGTCATGATACATGAAAATTTACTTCATTCTGAGAAAAAGCATAGAGAGAAACATGAGATCCCTTTAAAAATTGTGCTAGACACTTAGGAGAACTGAAATTTGACACTAGATTGACCTTTCTTTCATGAGTCTCCATTTTCACTTCCTGTGAAATTGCTGCTACTCTTGAAAACTGTACACCTCACATGCTCAATACAGCCTTCTATATTTAATATATCTGTTCTCTGAAAATCTTGTGAAGTCCTGGAGCTGGAAAGATTTTATTCTTTACTGCAGTTATGGGTGTCTGTGGGTTGGTGTGTATCTAGGTTTGAGCGTGATACCCTTGTGATACTGGCATAATACCGTGTGATGAATTGTCTGGTTTTTTCACTGTGTTTTTGTAAACTTAGAAATTACATGTACACTGTGTATGCTCAAGACGGCCGAGGAGGATTCTGTAGGGAAGCCTAAATTTGGTATTTCCAACTCTTAAGTGCCCATCTTTTCGACCTCAATAATGTTACTTCATAATCTTTTACAATGCATAACTGAAACATAAAACATGTTAATAGTGAGAGTGTGTATATGGAATAGTTTTCTGATTGTAGGCAGTACTGATTGAGAGTGATATTTCCAGTGATACTTTTTTTTTCCCCAGATCTTAGTTTTCAAGCAGCTGCTCAAATTATGTCTACCCCTGTTTATGATGCCTTAAAGGTGATGAAAGACATAGCTCAGAACTTCCCAATAAGAGCCAGGTATGATACTTAAACTTGTTTTTCAAATACTGTTTTTATGTTTGCATTTGAATTTAATGTCAGTAATACAGATTTGTATCCAAATCCTGCAGTCATATATTCATGTTTTACAGCTTGCTAGATGGATTTCAGACAATTTCATTGAGTAGAAAATAACTCCTGGGAGAGCTCATGATCGGTCTCTTAAATGTTTCCTGTCTGATGCAGGAGATGCCATGACGACACCCTAATCCTTCAGGCACTTCTGGTTGAATGCCTAGTCCTCCCAGCTTTTACTGGAATGATATTTTCCAGTAGGATATTTTCACAGTAGGAAGAGGCAAAGTTCTATTAATAAATTTTGTAGGGGATCCACCCACATTAGTTCTAAGGACAACATTTCTGGCAAGATCAGGCCCCGGCAACTGTATGTTAGTGTTCTTACCGGGGAAGATCTGTCTCCCATAACAGGTTACTTAATAAAAGATCAAGATAAATATTAAATAAATGAATAACGTTTTCCTCTGTACTAATATTAAAAATGGCTCTTCCTGTAAGCCAATTGTATTGTGATTGAGAAATTCTTCATGTAATCCTATCAGCAGTATTTGCTTGAATTACTGAATTAAATACAATGCTAAATAGGATTCTTAACTCAGTGTGCTTTCACATTTCACAACTCTTGTTTAATTATCACAGTGTTTCGTTGTCATCTCTGATTTTTCTGTTAGAGAAAATCTACACTGTAATGGAAAAACTACCTTTGTAACGTCTTGATACAAAGGAAGAAAAATAACTTTTAAAATGCCTGAAACATAATTATTATGAAATAGTAAGATACAAGTTTACACTTAGATTAGCAATCAGAAAATGCAGCTTTCCATTAGAAGATAGTGGAAACATACATAATGTTGAACTTCAAGGCCAGTTCAGTTCTTTAAAGCACAGGAAAAAGTCAGTTTGAAGTATGCTGGGTGACATTTAAATCATTGATATAAAAAGTCCTTAAATTGTTACATCCCAGTCTGACTCCTGCCATGTATTTGTGGCATTAGAGCACAATTTACCTACTCTTCAAACATTTTATTTTTATGGGCAAAAGTGTAAGAAGACTTTAAAATTATTAAAAAGGGAATTGCAGTTCCTGTCTTGTATGATTTATTCTAATATGCTAATCTAGCATGTTATTTTTAACATGAGAGGTTACAAATATTTAAATAATTTAAAGTTAGTAGGTCTGCATTGACAACAAACTTAAATCAAAGGGGCATTGTGTAAAAACAGTGCACAAAATATATTTCCTTAATAATCTTATCATGCTTACCCCGCTGAGTGAAAAATACTAATTTGGGAAAAAAAACCCTAGAATAAACAGGAAATTAAAAGATATTGCTTAATCACTTTAGGCAGATAACTGATCATTATAATAGTAGTATTTTAAAATTTTTTAAATTTCACACAGTTTAGATAGGAAAAAAAGCATTTTTTAATTATGCAAATTTTACTTTGAAAAGTCTGTATAAAAATTTTAGAACTACAGTTATGAACATAAAAATTAAATATTATATGTTCCTTAAAAATGGAGGGGTTCCTTAGACCATAAAAAATGAATATACCATTCCTCTGGAAGTTTCTTTTACTTTCTAGTTTTTTGTGTCTCAGTATTTCCAGTTGAAAAGGTTAGACTGAGGCAGATTTTACAAAATGTCATCAGACGTAGACAGTGTAATAATTGATATATGTCATGGCAACATTTTGATAATTCATTTTATAGGGTAATTTTTCATCTTTGTTTTGTTGTATGAGTGTCATAATTACCTATTCTTTAAGAATGCAATAATAAGAATTATAATACTCTGTTTCTTGCTATTCCTCTATCATTCATGAATGTTAACATTATGAACATGTGAAAAGTTTCCTTTTTTCCCCCAATATGCAGTACTACATAGCTACATGTTCCTTCAGGTAAGAATAAAGATGCATAAAATCATATGATAGAAAATATTACAACCTTAAGGTCATAATAGAACATTCCTACATCATGTAGAATGATAAATAGTATCCATTTACTTTCAGACTGTAAAGTGTTTTTCTTTAGTGAGTCCTTAGCACTTAATATTTAGAAAAACATGCATAAAACTTTGTGAAGCTCTGAACAAATTAAACAAATGACTGAACTGAACATGAACAGGTGTCTTTCACAGATACTTTTACACTTGTTACCTCAGATTCCTAGGATGTTCTTCTCAAGGATTGACCATCACACTTTCTCCTTAAAATCTTGCTAGAATTGTGCATTGTCAACTGCTGTGCATAGACAAGGAGCTAGTTAACGATTCTTTAATGTATTGCTTTCTTATTATTACCAAAAAAGCTATCAGTAAAGCTTACCTTTTGCTGATAAGTATTTTACTTCCTTGCTAACGTTGGGCCAGCTTTGTCTTTTCTTTTCTGTCTTTTTATTATTTTCACATTCATTTTTTATGTTTCTGCCTTACTACTCAAAGCTATTTGGAAATATTTAGATTGTTCTTTTTATCTGTGCAGTTTTTATCACCTGTGTATGCAGAATGAAGCATTGATTCTGAGAGTTGCAAGCCCTACTACTGTTTATGTTGAGTTTAACAAGATAAAAATCAGAGCTTTTTTTTCCCTAAAGTATTTTTTACTTCAGGACTCTCTAAAACTATTGCTATGAAGTCAGAATAATAGTTGTGGTAATACTTCCACACATTAAATTTCTATCTTGCTATGGAGTCGTTCTGTTAAGTAGCTGTTTTGCTCGTTGGCTAAGTAAATTCTCAGTAATAATTCCCATCAATTACAGATGTTCTTTTAATGAGAAAAGTTCTGTAGTGTTCCTGAGTTGTGTCTATTGCTGGTAGAAGGTCCCTTAAAGCAGTGTCCTACATAGTCAGCTTTTGAGACTTCTGACTTGATAGTGTTTTTAACTAATCCTTCTCCTCTGTTTTTCCAAATTTAAATTTGGCTTCAGATATTCTTTTCTTTGTACTTACAGTTTCTTTTAATTTTTTTTTTAAATCTTAATCAGCCATGTTTCTTTTTCAACAGAAATGTTTATAGTTTCTTGCTTTCTGTTCTACAATTTTTATTTCAACAGAGTGAAATAGTGAACACAGAAAGTAGTACAGTATAAGATATATTTACTCACTATTGAATACACTTACGACATTCTTTATGTGCATAAAGAGTACCTAGTAGTATGATTATAAAAGCTTTATGAGAAAGAGTTTAGATTAGTTGAACAATAATAAGCAAGTTATTAAGCTCATCCTCCAATGATTATTGATAATAATATATTTGAACCATGTTGACTGTTTTTTAGTGCTGTCTTTGACATCACAGTTTGAGTTACACCTTTCTCATTTTGAGCCATGGAAAGCCCACCAAGTATGGGTTGGTATAAATAACAGCTCTTCTTGATCCTCTACTGCCTTTTCATGACGTGGTCCAGAAGAGATTCACAGTGACGAAAATAATCTGTCAGAATATTTAGAGGGGGTAAATGGAAAAAGGATATTTAGCTGTGATGAATTGTGTAATATTTATAAACAAAGCTTGGAAATCAGATTGTTTGAACTTAACAAGTAGTCTCTTTGATTGCCTGGAAAGCTTGAATATCTGTTTAAAGTAAATTGACTTTATGCCTTATTTCTGACATATTGTGAAAAATCTGGAGTTTACTAGCAAGATCTATTCTAAATCAGTTTCTTTTTTGGGGGAGGTGAGGATTTATATTATTAAATAACTGCTTTATTATCCATAAGTATTGAATTTGGCTTAGTAGGATCATTCTCAGTTTGTTTAGTTAACTTTCAGGTTTAAGATTACTCCAATTTTTCTTAAAGCCCCGTACAGATTTGCTAAAACATGTACAATCATGTTTTGAAAAAAATATTTATGTAGGCAACTAGAGCATTTATTCTGGCATTTATTGGGAGAATCAGATTTAGGTTAATATGGTTTAGGGTTTCTTAAAACATGGAGAGATTAATTTGCCTCTGGGAGTATTTTATGACAGCCTAGTAATTATAAACCTCACATACAATACATTTTGACAAAGGAAGTTAAAATAGTCTTCCACAATGTTCTTGAAAGCTAAAAAAGACAAATCAGTGGATTATCTTCTAAAGGTAGAATGACTAAGGAAACTAAAATTTTGGCTGTCTGTGACTACTTAACATTTTCAAGGGTCTCAATCTGTAAATCTTTTTTCTAATCTCAGCTAATTTTAAAGTGGTCATTCCTTGCATATTTTCCTTGCCTTTGGCCAAAACATCAAGTTGTATCCTTGGCCTGTGCTGTAATGTTGAGTAGCGTGGAGTTAGTAACATCAAATTAAAATATACAAATATGGCGTTTATTTAGGTAATAATTAAGGTGATCAAACAACTTACTTTTTTATAATATACATGCTATTTTCCAGAAGAAACGAGGAAAAATTGAGTGTTAAAAAATATGCTGATAATATTACTTCAACAAAACGTAGCATAAATTTGAAACCTGGGTTTACCAGAGTAACACAGAACAAAATATTTGTTTTGAAAATAAAATATTTATGACACTGCATTACTCTTCTTTTTAAGTCTTGATTACAGCATTTTTCAATTACAGTGCATTGGATATGGTATTCAAATACATATTTCACATTATTTAATGCATTTTTAGAAATACAGTGGTTGAGTGATACCAGTATTTTATTTTTACAGATCACTGACCAGAGTGCCTGTAGACAAGAAAATGCGAAATGAAATAGAAGAAAATCAGAAGGTTTGTTTTTGTTTCTTCAAGTGGACATCTGAGTTACTATCATATTACTGCTTGTGGAGATGTATTTTATTAGTGTAGCAACTTTCACATGGTTTCTATCAGAGAAAAAGAGCTAATTGTTCTAAACATCTTTTAGTAAATAAGTAACATTGAAATACTCAATTAAAATTTTTCACTTTCTGCTGTTCTTGGTATTTTTTCCCTCCCCTCTTTTGATTTTACAGAATTAGGCAAGGACAAACAATTTTTATGGAGTGTTGTGTTCAGTCATAAATTGTGTGCTGTGAAAGCAAAATAGGTATCAGTTAATTTTTCTAGAGCTTTGGTGTTGAATCTAGGCCTGCTGCTATTATGGTCAGTACATGCTAGCTTTGAGCTTTCCATGCTCTCAGAATCACACATGCAGCTATTCTGCAAGGTATTTTGAACATCGTCTGTGGTAGATGGTGGTTTTATTTCCATCCGTAATGCACTGCATCTTTTGTGCCTCATATCACATGAGGAGTCATCGTTCCTGTGATTTTGACTAAACTGAGATGTATCCTGAGATGCCACTTTGTGTTTGTGGAGTTTGTGACATCTGTTGTATTTTCTGTCTCTGTTCAGATTTTGGATTTTTTCTTTCAAGTTGAGTGTTAAAATTAAATGTTAGCCACCATGCTTTTAGGAATGGTCATATGAAATGACATCCATAGCACTGTCCTTGATCTTGATCTTCAGAACATGTATTTTCATGTGGTGTTAAGACTGACCAACCACCATAGTGAAAGGGTTTTATTTCTTACTTATGGCACTCCTGTGCTTTTGCAACATTTCCGTGTATCATTTTGCTTTGTATCCATTCAGGCCTTTTCCTCTTGTCTTGCCAAGACTAATATCGCCAGGGGAATGCCTTTCTAGTTTCTTCCACCTTCCAAAACACTGAAAGTGAACAATGTCCCTGTTGCACTGATGCAGCCTTCTCATAAAGACCTTGTGATCTCCATTGTAGCAAAAATTTCACATAAATGTGTTAAAGCTCTCCACCATGCAGAAGTAATGCAAGCCTTTCCAGTCTTGAGTATTTCCTGCCCAAATAGTGACAGGCTCAAGTGTTACATCCATGTAAACGGTTATGCAAACAATTGTATAGGACTTTTTTTGTCCATAGGTGATTGCATGTGGGACTGGTGTATTGAGAATATATTTCACGTATCCCTGCAGTTCACCTTCTTGAGCCCTTCAGCTTTCTTGTGTGCAGGGTGCATGTTTAATTCTTGGGTTTTCACAGAGATCTTAGAGTGGGCTCAACATTATGCAGGCCTCTTGTTTCTTGCACTAGTAGAAGTCCCATAGTTTTTGCTCAAGGGAGCAAATCAGTATCTGCACCCTGCTTCATTGCTTTCTGTATACAGCTGAGATATGCATTTTCCTATATCTCTTTGTTGTTAGGGTTATAGTCAGGGTAAAGCAAAACAAAGCCCTGATGATCATAGTTTCTCCAGAGCACGAATGTTGGTATCAGGACTTTGCTTGTTTCTTGATGAAGTCTTTATAATGTCTTTCTCAAATTGCAGCTTTGTTAACACAAAAATAAAAAACAACTGCGTAATCAAAAACTACTTCCCTACTCCAAAATGCAAAAAAAGTAGAGGTATATCGGGAATTAAAATAGCTATTATTACTAAATATAAGTATTAGGAAAAGTAACTAAGATTTGGTTTGAAATGAAGATGTCTGCATTTAGGCACATCTATATGGTATCTAAACTTCTGTTATGACAATGAAGATGTAGTCCATGGACATCAAAAACAATTTAGCTCACTCAATGGTTGTTTTGTGGGGCATGATTGAGTTGCCTAAACCTAAATTTCTGATGTCATTTGAGATGCTGCAGGCTATCCAAGGTAGCCACACAGGTCTGACAAATGTGTCCACTGGGACATCCATTCCTTTCTGCCTGACCTGTACTTTCCAGTCCAGGATGCCTTATCCTGAAACAAATGACATTGGATATCTATGCGGTTGGTCAGCTGAATCACTCCTGTGATTCCATGACTGTATTAAGTACATTAACTATAAGAGGATCTTAGGCACCTATCACACTAAGTTTAAATTTCATACTACATCCTACTTGTAGTCTAAAGGCTACAATAGTCTAAAGGCTACAGGCCTCTAGACAGCTAAAAGCTAAAATCTGTTGAATAAAAGTAGGGAAACTTCCTGAACACTGCTGCTAGAGCACAATAAATTGGCATGTGCATTCTTGAACTGCAGTACATCCATCTAGCAGCAGGAGAGATATGATCTCATGCTGTGTGTAACTGGATGATTCCCTCTCAAGATAATGAAAGTTGAATAGGAAATGCAACGGGAGGAAATAAAGGTATTAAAAGTTGAAAGGCATGTGATGAATTAGGTGTAATGAATTGATACATAACTAAGAAATAGACAAAGAATTGCTATAGATAAAAGAAAAAATAAAATCTCATTAAACACAACTCACAACTTCCATTGCAAAAATTTGCTGACAGTTTAGCAAGAAATTACTATATGAGTATTATCAGTGTTAAATTCTAGTCTTGGATGCCTAAATACTCCTTCCATCAAAGTTGTTATGGGAAATGGATGCTCTTCTGAACAATGAAATGCCTAGCATCAAAATTATATAACGAGTCTCAGCTCTGATGCAGCTCGGTTCTTTTCCTACTGCAGTACTGAAGGATTGGAAAAACCTTTAGACTCCCATTTCAATACCCAGTGACTGATAATTTTTTCATTGTTCTTGCATTCGTTTTAGTTAGTATTGGGTTTTTTATGATCTACATCAGCCAGTTGCAGTCTATCTCAGTATCTGTGTTTACATGAGTATCTGGGCTTACAGGAATGATGAGTAAGCTTTCAGTAGTGGTAAGAGATCTCTTATCCTAAATGCTGATTTCAGTGCTTCAAGGAGAGGGCCTGTTCTAGCTGATCTCACAAGATCTGCGCAAGAGCCCTGAAGGATGCTGGTAAGATTTCTTGAGACTGTAATCCTCTCTATATTTATTGTTCGCTCCTTGAGTCCAGTGGCACTAAGGGGGATTTTTCTGCAGTCACAGTACTTTGTGGCACAACGCTGGTATTAAAACTGTAATCCAAGTTGGATTTGCTAACTACAGAAAAATTCCAGTTATACCTGGGACTTTGGGTGCTTCTCTGCCTGGTGCAGAGAAGTCTCAGCACTGTGTGCCTAACTGTTTAATTTTGTCCCATCTGCTTGTTTTGGTTGTGTCTCAGGATCAAACTCTGTGTAGGTAAAATGATCAGAAATTTCACCTGCTGCAAGGACACTTGTCAGGCATCTATGAATTTTGGCTGCTTAGAAGGGATGTGTAGAGTGAGACCTTGGGAGGGCGTGTAATTCTGTGTGAAGCTGTGGTAGGAAAAATGTAAGTATCGGACACCAGCTGCTACTTCTAGTTTTTGTTTTAATGGTTGCATGAGGTTTAACAAAGATCAATATGAAGTCCTGCACTTGGGCCAGAGTAATCCAAAGCTGCAGTTAGTTGTAAAGAAGATAGAAGTCCTTCCTCTTCTGTGCCAAGTTTTGGGACGTACAAAAAAACCCCATTTCTGTAATTTATATGAGTATATGATTGGGACTAAAGTGAGTTTTATAAATTAGGAAAGTAAGTAAATTATCTCTTTCTTTTTTTCCTTATCTGACCACAGGAAACTTACTGCCATGCATTTATACTCCTCATTTTTGAAAGCCCACTGACATCCATTTTTTGGGTGCCTGCTAACATTTTCATGAAAAATAATAAGTAACTAAATTTAAAAAAAAAAGTTTTTCTGGTTATTTCTTAGCATTAGTGGGATGCAGCCCCTCTCAAATCCACAATATTCTTCACATTATATCTGAGTTTGAATATATGTATTTAGATACTTTATAACAAGTGTAAGTAATTATATTACTCTTCTGTAAATCTACATACAAAAAAGCAATGAAAGCACTACAGAGTTCAGGTTACACCATTAGAATAAATTAAATTTACAAATTTCAAAAGCTGTTTTTCAAGGTCAAGGACAAGTTTTGGACTTTAATAAAAATTCTTTCTGTGTTAGGTTCAGGCTTATCACAGCTGCATTTTTCCTTCATGGAGAGCCCTGCCTTTCATACACTGGTATTAGGTGCATTACATATTTCCATTCTGCTTTGGGTTTGAAAATGTTTATATATACTACGGAATATGGTACCTTTCAATGAATGATGAGTAATATGCACATTTGTTGGATTACAAGGAGCTTCAAGTAAACTGCTATTTATGTGGGGTTGCACTTGTAATGCCACAAACCAGTTAGCTTTGAGTTTACTTACATTTAACTGTGTGAAAGTAACCACACTACTTTAAAGAAATATCATCGCTTTCAGTGTTTTCCCATTTTTTCTCTCATTTGTTCAGTGACAGGCTTATAAGTGAAGTAATATGCGGAGCCCGAGTTTGCTTGCTCTACGTGTGCTTTTGTTCAAAGTGCGTTTTTTGTTCACACTTATTTTGTTCAGCAAGTGGGAGATAAATGGGGAAAAATATATCTTTCTCAGTTTGCTTTTTTCCTGCACATTTTTCGTACTTTCCATTCCTCTGTTGGGAATTAAGACAGATCTGGAAATCTGACTGCTCCTCATGGGGTGAGTTGGAATAAACTACTGCTGTTGCTCCTGTTACTTATCTTGCTACAGCCACCATAGATTGAACAGTGTGGTGCCTCACAGCGCTCTGAAATAAAATGATAAGGCATACTTTATTCCCTAAATACTTCCTTCCTCTTGTATTCGTTTATTGTGGATTTTTTTTTCTTCTTTGCAAAGCAAGGATATGCTATGCTATCCCTTTCTGAACTATGTTTTTTCCAAGGTCCCTTTGTTAAATTAAATTGTATGTTTCTGGTCTGTCTTTCCTAATTCCCCGTAACAATTGTGACTACACATTTTTTGGAATTGTGAAAGATGTTAAGATGGAGAAAGCTAGTTTCAAGTAGAGGTCTGAAGGACACTCATAAGATTACCCTTTGTTGAATGGATATGTAGGAGTAATTTTTCAAAAACTTAAAAGGCATAGTTCTGTATATGTGTGTATTTTCACTTTCTGTTGGCAGACACTGAGACTGTGTCCTTGTGTTCTACCTCGTACAGGTAGGGACACTGTAGGTTGTTTTGGGGGGGAATTATCAGCTATTTTCATTTGTATTTGTACATTGAAAGTGTATTACATAGCACTCATAAAAGTATGTTGTCAATATTTTTACCAGCAACACTCAGCTAAAAGGAATTATGTGGAAGAGATTTGATGTGTCTGTTTTGCAGAATTACTTAAAGTTTTTTATATATATATATTTATATATGTGTGTTTGTGTTGACATATACCTTAAAAAGTTAGCCGTACTTTTTACTTTTTAGCATTTTCATGAAATACTTGGAATCCAACCTGGAGAAGCACGTTTATTTCTAAATGGCCTTCATATTGACCTGGATTTTCATGATCCTTTTAGGTAAGACGGTACCTTCATTTTGTTTGAAGTAATACTGGAGAAGTTGTGCTCATGGTGATAGATAATCTCATCTGTTGCATTTTGGGGGCCTGGAAATGCTTCAGTAGCGGGAATACTGGTTTACAGTGGCTTTGCTTTGAATATGAACATTGTATAAGTAGTTGAAAACAGCATTTTCTCTTGGAATATGTTTTCTAATTTGCTTACAATTTTACAACACGCCGTGTAAAATCAAGTTGGAAATTGAAGGAATCCAACATGTATGTATAAAAAGGTGGGAAAAGCACTTTATAAAAAGTAAGGTAAGTGCTTTCACATTCTTAAAAATTACAAAAAATTAGCAGGCTTCAAATTTAGATACACAACACCTTGGGTTATTTTTGGCATGCTTGTGAGTCTATGTCTGGCCACCTTTTATAGTAAGTTCTGTTAATACAGAACTAGTATGCTTTTTGACGTAAGAAATCTTTTTCCAGTTTGTGTAATTATAGTATAATTATTTGGGGTGTGACTTGCTTCTTTTATGCAAGCACTCATAAACTGTAAACATTTTCCCTTGCATTCTTCTGTATGTTGTGAACAGCAGGACAGACATAATTACTTCAAAATCGTCTTTGGTGGCCTGTAAACTATCAGTAAATCTACTGATGCTAAGGCTGACGGTTTTTTTCATGCTCCTATGATTTGGCAGAGTCTACAATTTTTAATTTTCTATTTTTTAACTCAAAATGTCTTCTTTTCTCCTCCATGAAGATTCTTAAACTTTCTTGGTTTTAGCACTTACACTTGCAATTTTTACTTAATTTTTTTCTCAGCCAGAGTTTTGAGATGGAGTCACTTGCATCTTTTTTGGTAATGATGCAAAAATTAATAGTGCTTTTTAATGCTAGTGCTAGGTTTAATTTCAATGTATTTTAGAAGAAACCTTTCAGAATAGAGAAAACTCAAAATGAAGCAAGATAGAAATAAAGGCATTTGTAAAATCTTGCCTGCTGTGTTCCGCTGGTGAGTACTTCAGGTTTGTTTCCATTCTCATATTGAATTTTCAGATTGCAACAAATATTCCAGTGTCCTGTTGGGTCTTCTGGGAAAGAGTCTTCTTCTAGAGGTGTAGCTATGTGTTTCGTCCGTGCTGTTTTCAGGGTTCTGCCATGATGCAGACTTAGAGCTTGTCTGTGTCACCATCGCCTGCTGCCTGCTTCTCTACACACTTGCAAAGCTTACTCTTGGGGTACCCCCCGCTTGGGTTTCTGCCTCAGCCAGGACAATGCAGCAAGCAACCTTCCACTCTGCTGTCCTGCCACGCCTTGCTAAAGATGGATGAAATACCTTCATGTAAAATAAATGTGAATGAACAAAAGAGTTGTATAATCTGTTATAATTCTGTTTTGAAATAAGTTAGAGACATACAGTGTTATTAATTGATTTTGTTTTAAACGTTTGACTGCAGGAGAATATAAAAATTATTTTTAATACAAAAAATAATCCTCATACTAATAGTCTTTGCAATATTTTTTCTTTTTATGTCATGACAAGAGTTCTATGTAGACATTATGCATTTTGTCTTCCTGAAAAAGTATCTTAGAGACTCTTAAACTGGAAGGAAAAGTGATGCATGGCCTTCATGAACTTGGAATCAAAGAGGAGATCCTGAGTAAATTTATGAGGTTGCATATACATCCTACAGATGACAGTTATGCACTAGATATTCGTCACTCTTCAATAATAGTAAGTAATTAAACAATTATTTATTTAAATATTACATATTTGATAATGCTATGTATGAGGCAGTCTATCTTTTTTTGTAGTGTAATTGAAATTCTAGGCATAAGACCATATATCAATAAGCAGTTTAAAATGTTTTGGAGGGTGATATCTCTTCAATATATTTTAGGAGTGGTTTTCTCTAGCCTATACCTTATTAAAATTTTAAGATGTAGGATGTTTAAAAGAAAAGAGGAATGTATCTAAGAATAGTTGCACACTCATAGCTATAGAATTTGACTTTGCAGCAATTAATCTAGCTACAAAATATCTCTGTATTATTCAAGACTGCTAAATGTACTTTACAAGTATAAGTGAATTGTGGACATCTGAAATATTTTGTTTATAATTGTCCAATGACTGTTTTTTCCCCTTCTTTAAAATTTATACAGTTTTCATTACAAAGGTTATATGCCAGTGGAAAAGGCAGTAAAATACTATTTTTCTTCACCTGAAAGAACCATATTTCACTATTCTGTTTGCCAGGTATAGACAGGCTTGCACAGAAAACAGTAGAAGAACAAATTGGCTGTATATTAATTAGTTATTTTGATATATCTAAAGTGCTGCTGTGGGTTATAGGTAAATACTGTATTTGTCTTACAAGATGGTTATGCTGTGTTACACACATATCTGTGCGCTATGTTGTTATGACCTTTCTATTGTGAAAGTAGTTTCCACACTTGAAAAAAATGGTTTTATTCACATCCTGATACAGAGTACAAGTAGTCTTTTTTCCTTTTCCGTCCATTATTAGTTTTATTATGTACTGCAAACAAAAACCCCGAACAGTTTGATAGAAAAGAAAAAAAAAATTAGTTTTAGAAGCTATTTTCTGTTACTATTTCAAAAAGAAGATAAAACATTTTACTCTTTCCAGGCTTTCCATGTGTTTTAAAGTATCTTTATTTATACATACATATTTTACTCAATGTTTAATGTGTGGTTTTTAAATGACTGCCTTTTTTGTTTTAGTGGGTTAATAATATAGAACAAGATCACAGCTATAGCACATGGCCTGCAAGCTATCAGGAACTGCTAAAACCTGCATTTTCTGGAGTTATACAGCAGATTAGACGCAATTTATATAATTTGGTAAGTTTGGAGAACTTAATTTTTTTGCATAGTGTATGTATTAATATGTGGACAGACAATTTATTGACAAATACACATGCTGTATTAATTGTTAAGGTAGGTTAGAATTTCATGGTTTCTATGTGGGTCTGCTAATAGTAGTGAAAATCTTTTTGTCTAGTGAGTCATATGTGATTATTAGTCTGATTTCCAGAAGTGGACTTGGGCACAGTTTTGTTGGGAGCTTTTCTGTTCCTTTCCATGCTACATATAGATAATTCACTACTGTCAAGGAATTTTCTTCGTAGTACACAACTGCGAGGAAGTAATGATAACTGTCCTTGTTTTAGAGATGGTGAACTGAGGTACAAAAAGATTTAAGTTATAAAGCATACGAATTACAAATGTCTTGTAGCCTAGTTTTTCCTCTGTACATAGCATTCTGTATCACTTAGTAAGTTAAGGAAACAGCTATTGCTGATTTAAATTGAAATTTAAATTACAAAAGGTAATTGTATGAATCATAGAGTGGTTTGGGTTGGAAGGGACCTTTAAAGGTCATCTAGTCCAACCCTCCTGCAATGAGCAGGGTCATCTTCAACTAGATCAGGTTGCTCAAAGCTCTGTCCAACCTGACCTTGAACACTTCCAATAATGGGTCCCTGTGACACCTGTGGTGTCCCACCACCCTCATTTCTTCATATCCATTGTAAATCTACCCTCTTTTAGTTTAAAGTTGTTACCTCTTGTTCTGTCACAGTGTCACTACTGTGTCACTACTACTGGTAAAAAGCCCCTCTTCATCTTTATTACAAGCCTCCTTTAACTATTGAAAGGGTGCAATGAGGTCTCCCCAGAGCCTTCTCTTCTCCATGCTAAACAACCCCAACTCTCTCAACCTTTCCTCATAGAAAGGTGTTCCAGCCCTCTGATCATTTTTGTGGCCCTCCTCTGGACCTGCTCCAACAGGTCCATGTCTTTCCCATCCTGAGGGCTCCAGAGCTGGACGCAGTACTGCAGGTGGGGTCTCACCAGAGCAGAGTAGAGGGGTAGAATCACCTCCCTCAACCTGCTGGCCACGCTTCTTTTGATGCAGCCCAGGATATGGTTGGCCTTCTGGGCTGCAAGCACACATCGCTGGCTCATGTCCACCTTTTCATCCACCAGTACCCCCAAGTTCTTCTCGGCAGGGCTGCTCTCAATCGCTTCATCCCCCAGCCTGTATTGATACCGGGGGTTGCCCCGACCCAGGTGCAGGACCCTGCACTTGGCCTTGTTGAACCTCATGAGGTTCACATGGGCCCACTTCTCGAGCTTGTCCAGGTCATTCTGGATGGCATCCCGTCCCTCATACGTGTCAACCCTACCACTCAGCTTGGTGTCATCTGCAAACTTGCTGAGGGTGCACTCGATCCCACTGGCAGTGATGAAGATATTAAACAATACTGGTCCCAATACGGATCCCTAAGGGACACAACTCGTCACTGATCTCCATCCAGACATTGAGCCATTGACCACTACCCTCTGGATGCGTCCATCCAGCCAATTCCTTATCTACCGAATAGTCCACCCATCAAATCCATACCTCTCCAATTTAGAGAGAAGGATGTAGTGGGGGACCATGTCAAAGGCCTTACAGAAGTCCAGATAGACGACATCGGTAGCCCTTCCCTTGTCCGCTGATGTAGTCGCTCCAAGTGACGTGAAGTTCAGTGTGTAAAAAGACAACCAAAATACAAGCAATATGTAATAAAAAATGTATGTTCATAATGAAGCATAAGGTGTGTAATATGAAGTAGATTGCATTATGTATTCGAAGATAAATATTGGCATAGATGTATATAACAGCTATACTATAGAAATCTACAACATATGATTTAACTATAATCTGAGGGAGAGGGAGTGTTCAAAATTTTTAAAATTATTCTGCTGCATTTCAGCTACTCTAGCGAAATTATGATAAATTCTAAGGGGAGTTGCAGTGCAAAGCGGAATAAATAAGGTACCAATGTCATAATTAAATCTGCATAAGGATAATCTACCTATGCAGATTCCCGTTTTAGATTCTGTGCATGCCTAAAAGATCTGATTTTACACTTCAAGCTACAATAAGTGAAAGAGTGAATACAAAGATATGTGAGACAGGAAGGAAGAATTCTTTCCCAATGCTCCATTTTTTAATTAAAGTTTTAAGTCAATATATTCTGTTTATTTATTTTGGTTTGGTTTTCACAACAGAAGAGAGTTAGTTGAAAGAAGTAATAGAAAAATTAGCATTAGATCCTTTTTAATTAAATGTCAAGTTCATTAATAAAAACAAAGTACTGGCACAGAGTCTTTCAAAGGAAAGTAGTGATATCACTTGGTTTGAAGTTCAATAAACGGTTAAATCCTGTTTTCAGTATTTGGTCCAAATCCATTAATTCTGAAGTTATTTTCATTTATACTCTTTAATGTTTTCTTACAATGAATGCTCTAGGAAATTGAAAACAGTTGGGGCGCACAGCTCCTTTGGAAATTTCTGTTCTTATCTTAGATTTTATGTCTGAAAAAAAATAAAAACAGACATCAAGAATAAATGTTGGCTGTATAATATGTTTTCGCTTCTTAGGTATTTTTTGTTGATCCTGTCCAAGAAGGTGCAGGTGATTATATGAGACTGGCAGAATTATTCTATCATCAAAATGTACCACTTCGGTAAGGAAAACTGAAAATCTTGAAGAAAAGTCTTAAAAGAAGGTTGCTTTCCTTTTTTCTTCTTCATCTTCCTTTCTGCTAGGCAAAGATGTGTATTCAAATGAAGTCCAAGGCAACAACATTCTGATAAGACACATTGATTACCCACTTGTGTTAAGCTTACTCAGGTATTAAGTATTCTTAAGCAAATAGGTTGCAAGGGATAACATACCTGAATGTGTGGAAAATGAACTGCAAAAGTCTGATAAAAAATTATCTTGTCAAATAGTCCCACTGGATGCCCATGTGAAGCTGCATCCTAAGCAAAATATTCTGTGAGTAAAACATGATTTTAGGGCAGTCTTGAATTTAGTTCTTTCGATTGAGGTTGCTTTACCTAATTTTGTTTTTATATAAATACTTAAAGACTGAAGCAAGATTATCCTCACCAAGTTTTGAATTTCTAAAAATTAGTTGTCTGAGTCTGAATTAGTCATCATTTGAGAGAAACAGATACTTCTGAGGAAGAACCTGGTTGATCTGAGATGCCTACTTTGAGAAGAAATTAATTGCTCTCAGAAGCGTCTGTTTATTTTCACAGCTTATAAAAGAAGAGGAGGGTATCCAAACTAGATCCAAGGTTCAGCAAAATGAATTCCATGTTAAATATTTAAAATCTTCTTGTGAAATGGCTTAATAAATTACAGGCTTTTCATTTTCCTTTAAAATTTTACTAATTCTGTTAATTGTTTTGTTTTTCTTTGGTTTTTATCATTCCATGACAAAAAAGTAATGGAGGACAGATATTAGTTATCATCTGTGCATTTTGTCACTGTTGTCACTACCTGGGAGACAATACTGCTTTAGTCCTTGAGGAGAATATAGCCTAGAACCTAATTTGCCTTTTCTGATACATAACAGCATAATAGCAGCCAAACTGGGTCACACTAAAGGTCCATTTAGGTCAGCCTGTCTGCAACAAGCCACAAGGAGCTGCTGAGGTAAAAAGAACAGGGCAACCAAGTTCTTTGCCTGAATATTTTCCTGGCTTTCGCGCATTTGGAAATCAAAGAATTCCAGACCTGGATGGAGTTTCTAAATATAAACCTCAATGGGTTTCTCGTCCATAAACTTCTCTGGTTTCCCCTTGAATTCATTTAAAGTTTTAGCACCCACAGTATCCTTTTCCAGGTGTTTTCACAGTTGAACTACGTGGTGTATGAAGGAACTGCTTTGTTTGTTTTGAGCCAGACTTTCAATAGCTTCATTTACTGTCTCTGTAGCTCTTCTAATTGGGAGAGAGACTAAATCTCTCCCACTCTCTAGACAGCAGTCATGATTTTATAAAGCTCTGCTGTATTTGACTGCAGTCATTTCATAGAATCATAGACTGGTTGAATAGCTGTTTCCATAGAGATTTTTCATGGAGCAACTCTTTTGTGCACTGTTGGGTTTGTCTTGGGAGAAGTGACAGCTAATGGTAGAGGATTTTGCTTCAGACCTCGTATGAGTATGATTAGCTGCACATATTCGGGATGATTCAAGGATGTGTTCTGGAAAACTACATGAAGTTGATCCCTGAACTGCTGCAACAGCAAAGTATTCACATAAAATCTCCATTTCTGATTCATAAAAATATCTGGTTTGGGCCATCTTCTTCCCATTCCTCTCTCCCATTATACAAGCAGGCTTGATGTTGAAGTGCAGGAGTGGAGGGGAGGGTATCTATTCTTTAAAGAAAATTTATTGATACCAGACAGTGGAAGGCTTGGAAATCCTTAGAAGGGTTCTGATGGCTTTGCGCTCATAAAATTCCAGGTGACTGGCAGAATCCACCTTCCAAGTCTTCATCTCTTAATGCAGGTAGCTGTGTTCATGAGTAGGCATGTATTTCTCCTCTTGGGAATCTGTATGTTCTAGCTATGGGCGTACACATGTTCTGTCACTTGCGACTGGAAGATTTTCCTTTGAAATTTTTGTACTCTTGCTCCTCCTTACCTATTGCTTGTGACATGGCATGGAGCTTTTCTACTCTCTCTCCTTCCTTTCACTGTCAGAAACTGGCCTAGTGTTTTCTGGTCCAGGTCAATTTGCCAGTCCCAAAGATCCTCAATGGAAGGATCTTTCTTGTCGTTTTCCTATACCAGCTAAGATGGAAGTGACTGTAATGATCAGAAGTCCTTTCAAGTAGTGTGGTAGAGACCAGAAGGATCCTTATGTGTTCTCAGCAGGGAATATAACTTAAAATATCTTTGTTTTTAACTCTCCTGAGTCTTCAGTCTGTGAAAGACATTGTGCTTTAGTCATTGTGCCACTATTTGCAGCCTGTTTGATGAGATTGTCTCATTGCTCAAAGCCTTTGTTCCCTGGAGAAACAGGACCTTCACATCAGTATCTTAGACTTTTGAGCCTTCTGGAGTGTGTGCCATCTCACAGTGACATCTTCATGAGTTACATATGCAAATGATGATGCTCGATTTAATCAAAATGTTTTGTATAGACAAACAAGCGGCTCTTTGGTTTGAATTTCCCCTGCTATTGTAGAACACCAAATCTCTGTTATGCTTCATGCTGTAAAGATAGTATGGCCTGATCAATAAATTTTTTTTTTCATGAGAACGGTATCAAAATACCACCTCCACTAGGAGTTTTCTCAGTTTTTTTCCTCTCAAGCCTCATATTTCTAGGGCTTTTTTCATTTAATGGAGATGTAGGGAATTATAGTAGATGTGTTAAAATTGCTGTGAATGGAGAATGAATGGCAGTGGGAGGGTGGGGAAGCCCCAGAAGGTAAAAAAGGCAAGAGGAGGGCTGGTAAGAATGGCATGTATTGATGACAGGGCATCAAGACCCCAGCATGTCTACATGCAGCTACTCAAGACACCCATTTCAGGAAAAATAAAAGACAGATTATGCTCAGACTAAAACAAAGACTCAAGGTTAAGAGATGATGGCGGGAACATAGAAAAATGTCATAACCTTTGATCAGGTAAGGAAAGAAAGGTCTGTGAGTAAATCCTAATGACTCCCAGAAATCTTAGTTACTGTCAGATTTTTGTGCCTGCATGCTGGACAGATTACTTGAATGCAAACATCTTGTTCTTCTCTGTCGGTATTAGAATGTATGTAAAACTGATATTGTTTTAAAATGTATGATCTCTTTTTGTTTGTTTATAGAATTGGATTTGTTTTCATTTTAAGTACAAAAGAAGAAATTGATGGAAATGAAGATGCTGGAATAGCTCTTTGGAGAACTTTTAATTACATTGCAGAGGAATCTGACACCTCTCAAGCCTTTACCTCGATAATTAATGTTAGTTCTTTCGCAAGAAATCACTTTTTTTTTTTTAACTTATTACTTTTCTGTGTAATTAGGATTTTGCTACCTTGTGACAACATGATACATTTGCATATCCTTTACATGGAAATAAAGTATTAAAAACATGTATAGCATTAATATGCTATAGAATGATTTGCAGAAATATTTTCCTCTTCCGGAAACCAACTTGTTCTTGTAATTTTACCTATCTACAGGCTTTCTTCAAGAATGTAAAAAGGTAGATGCATACCTTACAGCTTTCAGTATATTCTTGTGAAAAATGATTCTGTATTATTTGTGTTAACGTGATATGCCTGCCTTTGTGTTCTGTATCTCTTGGAGTACAGGCATTTTAATAGCGCTTTGTCAATCCTTTAAGCTTTGAAAAACTCTTGGTTGTTCTCTAGTGTAGAAAGTGAAACAGGGTAAGATAAGTTCTTTTTTGGTCATGTTTGAGCTGTGTATGGGTGTCGAAAACATAGAAATATTCCAGGCTTGCAGCTTAATGAATGAGCCAGGTTTTCTGTGTGTGAGAATGCAGGTTCGTGTAAAGAACAGAATTTCAGAGACAAGAGAGAAATGGAGGGAAATAAAGTGAGCAGTCTATGTGGAGACTCTGCAGGCAAAATTATATTAGACTATATGATATTAATACATAACATTTTTTCTTACTTTTGTTACCTATTATTCTGTTCAGTGCCTAGAAACTAGTGTCATAGACAAACTCAGAGAGCTTAAGATGAAAGGAATTGAAGTAACTAGGAGTACCTTAAAAGAGAAATAGAAATCCAAGTGTCAGGAGCTGACATGCATGTGTGACTATTATCCATGACCAGATCACAAAATATCAGTTTACAGTGTGCTTTTTAAAATGTTGTGTTCCTCTGTTTACTTTGTTTCATATTATAAAAAGGAGAGGATTATAAATATAATTAAAAGATAACAAAAATTGAATAGATAAAATACAGGTTTGCGATATTCAGCTCTATAGAGAGAAATCTCGTGGTCCTCATTTGAGAAGAAATTGATTGAATAATTTTCACTTCAAATTTGTTCCGTATGTTTGATGAAAGTAATAAAATATTATGCTATGAAATAAAATAGCATTGGTAAGGAAAAATTATCACTGTAGGAAAAAGTATCACTGACTAATTCAGGTTTGGATTCATCCCATACGGATTCAGGTAACTACCCACGGTTAGGTAGTTTGTAGTAAGAATTTAGATTCCTTCTCTAATCAGTGGAGAGAAATAACTTTTCACATTCAGCTCACATAAGTGTATTTACTTTGCCACTTCAGATTTAGACTAAAGGTATAAAATAAATTAATCAGAACAGTGCTGTGATGAAAAATTGTGCATATGTGCAATGTTGATATTTACTAAAGCAATATAAAAACTGCAATATAGCAATAAAAGCAATATAAAAGTATACTGATATAAAAATTACTACAGCACTTTAAAAAGATATTTACTTTATTGTTTATTTACTTTTATTAAATTATGTTTGAAAATTTATTACGTTTTACTTATTTCTTTCTGTTATAATTTTTACAGATGTACCATGAAGTGAAAGATGGAAATGTTCTAACAGTAAATCACGTGAAAGGTGTTCTTAGAAGCGAATACCCCCACGCTGATGTTCAGAGTATACTAGGTGTTCATTCTGAATATGATGAAGGAAGGAAGGTATGTTGAGAGCAAAGTGGTAAGAAATATTGCGGTATATAATTCGTTGCATTTGCTAAGCTGAAAGATTGCTAAATGTTAAAGCACCTAAATACAGTATCTTTGAGTTAAATTTTTCTTCAGCCACCATTCAGGCATCAGTGGAAATGTTGAAAGGGTTTCTGCATTACTACTCTCGCTATTAAAATTTACTATTGCCTGCTGCTTTCAGGAGCCCGACTTTTTTTCTAGTAAGCATGTCAAGGGGTCTCTCTCGCACTGCAGATATTGTTTTCCTGTCTCTTCTGGATGAGGAGCTGAAGCCTGTCTTCTAGGTGAATCATTGTTTCCTTTAATTGCGCTTTCTGGTTATAATTTCCTTTGGGAAAGACAGCTATGGATTTTGATTTAAAGGCTGTAGAGAAGACATATTTTAATCTATAATTGATTATGTAGACAATTTTCTGCTAAAATATATATAAAAATACTGGTTTCCTTCATGTGTCTTCAGCTGTGCCATCTATACAATCTTGTGTTTCTGACACACGCCATCCACTTTATTTATTTCCTTTTAAAATTTGTTATATAACTATATTATGTTATATTATGTTCCTTTAAAAAGGTGCGTCTGGGCAGCCAGAAAAAAAGGTGCTGTTTGCCTTATGCTGCTTGTTCCTCACTGAGTTGCATGGAGGCTTTGTATAGAAGGGCAGTTTGAATCTGCCCTGGAAACAGCTGGATACATTTAGGGGAGGAAAGCTTCCCCCAGAGGATATTAAAGGAAGAAAAATAGATGGAGAGCCACCAAGAGGAAGCTCCCTGTTCGAGCAGGGACTATGAGACTGCAGTGAAGATCAGGGAGGAGACAGTGCGGTGACAGAAAGATGGACGCATAGATACTGCCATAGAGTTTGTAGCCATCCAAAAAGTGACACTGAAAGAAAACATGAAAGGATACAGAATAGGAAGGGGGAATTACTTACAATATATTTTTATTTCTATTTGTCTCACTGAATTTTCTCTGTTTGGGAAAAATTAGCCTGTTCTGCTTTCTTATCAAATAAGGCTTGGCTTCTGAACATAAAAGCCTCTTGAGGGTTTTGGGGGTGCTGTCTTTGGGGAAAAGGTTGAGGTCAATCCACCTCAAACTGTGACTGTCTCAAGGTCCTTCTCCAGTGTTATTTACTTAGTAGTTTTTGCTAAGAATATTAAGCAAAATAATATTTCTCAGCAACATGATGCAGTAAAAGTTTAAAACCCCATATATAGATCTATAATTTTTTTTGTCATTCTATTTGAGAAATGAGTCCCATGCATCCTGTTTGGCTTCCAAACATTTCCTGTTTTGTCCCTGCTACTCATGAGAAGGTGTGACAGCGAATGGTGCTTGGAGATTGGAGTTCATTGTCTCTTGTTATTCGTTTCATTTTTTGCTACAGTCAGCCACAGTCTATTTAATCCTGTGATATTTCTGATATGATCAGGCAGGAGCAAGCTTTTATAAAAAGACTGGCCTGGGTCCATTGCCTCAAGTTCTGTTTAATGGCGTGCCTTTTAATAGAGAAGAGATGAATGCTGCAGAGTTAGAGACAGTTACTCTTCAGAGGATTGTTGATGCCAGTGGATTCTTCCAGAGGGCAGTGTTCATGGTATGTTTAACATTTCTGAATGAACGCAAGATGAAATATTTGGCAGTGGATTGTTTGAGTCATGTTTATATATTAAATTTTTTATAATGAGGTGGCTTGAAATTAATAATACGACAACTGAAATTACATTGTTAAATTAATTTGCAGTCATGGTTTTGAAACAGTGTATTTAGATTATACAAGATTGAAGTATCAACTAAGCATATAATAATCATATGGAATTTTTCAACCAGAAACTGAGAATGTGCTGCAGTTGTTCATTGAAAAATGTGTATCTGATATTTTGAAATACTATCTGTGATATTTATACATTTTTGACTTGACATTGTCCATAACTTGGTGTATATAGAAGCTTTAAGCTCAGTTGAAAGATTGTACAAATACTTGGTCTTTGTTTGTCTTGAAACTATAAAAGTACAGGTTTAATTTTTTTCTCTTACTACAGGGTTTGCTAAATGATCATATAAATGCAGTGGATTTTCTTATGGATCAGCACAATGTAGTTTCCCGTATAAACCCCACTATTCTTGGAGCAGAAAGAAGATACATACATTTCAGATCCACATCTGGTAACTACTTTTCTCAGATTGGCTGTTGTTATGATTTTCCTTTGAGTAAGTCTAACTTGTTGTGTTTTACATTTTGCAGTTCCATTTGATGTGGAAGACACCTCTACTTTCTCCTTTTTGGACTCACAAGATAAAAGTGCTGTAATCTCAGACAACATGAAGTATTTAACAAAAAAGGGTATATTAATTTTGTAAGGGTTATATATATATGGGTATTACAAATTGTTGAAATTTGCCAGTAAAATATCCCAAGTAAGTATCCCAAGGATCCCATGTAAATAAGTAAATTTCCTAATATCCCAGTATCTTCTTTCAGGAGCCAGATCATATCCTAATATTATTATAAATAATAAATAATAAATAACAGAATAATTATTTTAAATTTTGTAGTTTTAAAATGGGATGGATGTCATGGCTAGTTGTTTTCTGTTTTACAGACATGAAGTTAAAAAGTTTTGTAGGACGTGCAGCTTCGAAAACAGATTAAGTTTTCATACTGACATAGTTTTACTTGAGAATATTAAGAAGAGTATATTCAGTTTTCAAGTGACTCTTATTTGCAGCATTATCAAGTCAAGACTTTATTGTCTTTGTAATATCTGTATCAAAATTAGGCATTTCTACAGTTTAAGAGATAAATGATTTTATTTCTTACTTGTTAGCATTCAGTATCTCTATTATTTTTCCTCTTGTTGATTGTTTAATTTTGGTATCTGAAGCTTTGTATTTCTATAGAAAAGAAAAAATACATATATTCTGATGGTTTATCACTCATTTATATATTTTTATCTTACTAAAACTGACGCTTTTTTGTACATTTACAATATTTTTTTATGTAAAATATTCTTATTGCATATGCAAATACTTTCCCTCTGAGTTAAAAGAAATTATAATTACATCAGTGGGGGCATAATACTGCATGGAATTTTGCATTAGTCTGTACCTCGTTAACATCTAGTAGTAGATAGTTAAAAACTGCTCCTTTACGTCAGTCCAACAACAGGGATATCCCAGCTAGTTGTCAAATGATGACTGGCTTTCAATCTCTACAGGCTCATTTCTAAGATTCAGATCTCTTGTGTAAAACCCATAACCTTTAAGCTGGAATCTACATTTCAAATCTCTGTCCCCAGTGTGTTTCTCTAGACCCCAACAATGCTTAATCATAATCTCTTCCTAGAATCTCACCAGAACCTTGTAAAATTCCCGTCTATATGTATTACCTTTTAGGGGATATATGATAGACCTGAATAGACTGATATTCTTCTACAGATAATTTTGCAGAATTTTTCATATACCATTGCCCTTCTATGAAGAATAAAGAACAGGAGGCTAGAGACCAGGAAAAGGGGAAATTTTCTGCGTATACACCTATACTGTAGTTTACTTTCTTTGGGCTGTATTTGGTATATTCCTGTTTGTGTTCAGAAACGGTAAGTTTTGTCCTGCCTTTGATTGAAGGACTCTCCCTTCGCTGCTGGGGAAAGTGAATGGCCTAACTCAGGCATTCTTGTAACTACTTAATTCTTTTCATTTCTGGCTATATGACCAGCCTCCATCAATGTTCACAAGAAACCTCTGGTAAAGCAGGTCTTGTTAATTGGAGCTACCTTATTATTATACCTATATTATCTTGTTTCAGTGGTACAACAATAGATTGGCTATTTTAGTGACTCTCTCATATTAACATGATAAAGTACCTCCTAAGAATTTTATTTCAATTTAGAGGGCAAAAGATTCTCATGTGGCAAAGATTAGTCTTACAGTTGAAGTCAACAATCAAACATACACATAAAATTCAGAATCTCAAACAGAATTAATTCATTATTCATTACTCATGAGCAGATTCTCCAGAATGTAAATCAGGATCATCTTTAATTTTCAGATGAAGATGCATTATATGCTGTTACTATCTGGATTATTGCCGATTTCGATAAGCCAGCTGGGAGACGACTGCTTTCTAATGCCTTGAAACACCTGGTGAGTTTCTAGCAGTTTTTATTAAAATAATTATTATGAATATGTTCTTAACAACACTGTGCACATTCAAAAATTACACTCTTAAATAAAGGTGTAACAATATTTTTTTTTTTTGTGGGTGAGGTGCAGACTTATGAGGCTGTGCTTTTATTTTGCTCTACTCTTCTGCAGCACTGGCATCTTACAGGCCTGTAAATGATCATTTGATTCAAGGACTCCTGACGCAGGAGACAAACTATGACACTATGTGTTAAAAGGGTGAATTTCTTCCCAATTACAGACCTTCTCCCATGAGGTAACCTAGCATGTTACCTGGGCCAGGCAAGTTAGGATAATGCCTGTTCGTGTGAACCATTATGTAGTGTTCTCCAGTATCATATGGCATAACTGTGGCCATGAAGTGACCATTTTCCCACGTACTGTTTGTGTTCTTCTGAAACAGATTACATTTTTTTTGTATTTCAGTATGCTAGGAGGATCATCTACATTTATGAGTTTGCTTATTTTTAAGTTCTTCAGTATTAATAATAGAATTTAAAGTATACAAGTAAATGTCACGTGAATATAAGTGACAAAAAAACTCAGTTCTAGGGAGTTTAGAAAAATAATTAGACTGAAATTGGGAAAACATTTAGATTTAATAATCAGGAATGAAATAGGAACCATCCCAAGGGAATTATAAAATCGGTATGTTGCAGAGAGCATGTGATACCGAATATGTCCTAAAAAGAGGCTTAAAAAACTGCAAGGAGGGATATGCACTACAAGTCCTTGTTACAGGAGAAATGTTTCATTTATCTGACCGCTAGAACTGTGACCCAAGCTTGACAGATACGTTCCTGCTGTAGTTGTACTATTTTCCCCCTTCAGTGAGGAAAATATGCCATAGTTCCCAACTCTAGGAAGCGAGAACTGTCTGGGCAAGGCCCCATGTGTTAGTGAGGAGAACCTAGGAAAAGCGTTAGAAAAAGGTGTTTTGAACAAGGTTGTTTGGATCTTCTGCAAAATAGCAGTTTAATTGATTATGTTCATTTTAATTCATAGATTTGATTTAGTTAAACCTCATTTCCAGTTGTACTGGTTGGTCTAATGATTTCCGAGTTTTGTGACAAACAAAAACATAGTCTTTTTTAAAAGTCCGTTGATTTCTATAGTGATTCTCTACTCCTTTCTAGTCCCTTTTCTCTGTTGGGTCAGGGTCTAGTAGAATTTCTTATAGGTGCAGAACTGGCACAGACACCTCTTGCGCATGACTTGCCATCGGCCTTTGAAGAAAATTGTGCAAGAATCTGGGAGGGGAAGTGGCCAAAGGGAACTCACTTTTAACTATTTCAGCTAATATATAATATATTATTTTGAAAACTACTAATATATTTTAATGTCATTTGAAAAAATTAGAGATGTCTTGGCTGGACTTCTGGATGTCATCTAGTTCAGCCTCCCACTCAGAGAGGGACTATTGCCATCATCAGATCAGGTCAGCTGTAGCTTTGCCTGAAGGAGTCCTGAAAATTTCCAAGGAGGCGACTCCATCCCCTTCCTTGATAATTTGCTCTGGTGTTGCACTGCCTTCCTAATGTAGTTTTTCCTAATGTCTGCCAAGCCAAAAATCTGTGGCCATTACCCCTTGTTATACTGTTTGCCACTACCAAGAAGAGTTTGGCTCGGTCTTGCTTTTCACTCGCCCTTCAGTACTTGTTGGTTGCTATTAGGGTTCTCCGTAGCCTCCTCTTCGCTAGACTGAGCAAGCCCAGCTTCTTCAATGCCTCCTCATAGGTCTCTGACCATCTTGGTAGCCTTTGCTGAAGCCTCTCCAGCATCTCAACATCTTTACTGCACTGGGGCTACCAAATCAGGCACAGCAGTCCAAGTGCAGCCTCACAAGTACTGAGTAGAGGAGAATAAGAACTTCCCCTGATCAGCTTGCCATGTGTCTCCTAATGTAGCCTAGTGTGTTGCTTGTCTTCTTTCCAGTGAGAGCATGCTTCTCAGGAACAGTTTAAAGAACACATTTTCAAGCTTTTCAAATAAGTGTTTTATGAAAATTTTCTCAAGCGCTGCAGTTTAAAGTTTACCATTTAAGTATATTGAATACCACTGACTTTATCCCTTATTTTTGTATTCTTTATTGCAATAGAGAATTTACCTTTTCTTCAGTTAGTGACACTATTTGATTCTAGCTTCCAATCATTACTCTCTCTAGTAAGATTTAAGTAGCATCACCGATTTTAGCAAGTGAAGGATTTTCCTGCTGATTAAGATTAAAGTGATAAGTGGATAACTTTTCTTGTATTTATTTTATGATCAGTTTGATATTTTCTGAAAGAAAAGAAAAAAAAATCTACAAAACAGGTTCTGAAGTCTGTAAATGAACACTTGTGTATGTCTTCTGTTAAAAAAATGCTTCTGCAGAATGCTCAAAGGCAATTGTTCTATCAAAAAAACCCCCTTCTCTTTAAAATATGTATTACAGAATAGGTAAATCCTTACTAATACCATTTTTACTCCTAGTTGACGTTCTGAATTAGGCATTGATGTATGTTTTCTAAAGACAAATAGCTGCAAAAAATAAATAGTTAAGGACATTTCACTGAATTATAATAGATCTGAATACATTAAGTAACAGCAGATGGAACTGTAAAATTGTGTATTATTCTGTATTTTTCTTTGCAGAAAATAAGCAGTCATACACGAGTTGGGATTTTGAACAATCCTTCATCAAAAATAAAGGAAGATAACACAGCCATTGCAAGAGGAATTTTGACCACTTTTCTAATCCAAAGCAACAGCAATTTAAAAAGTTTCCTAAGTAAACTCACTAAGGAAGAGACAGCAAAATCCCTTGCTGCTGGAACTAAAATAGCTAAATTCATCATCCCAGTGAGTGCAAACTAAATTAGACTACTTTCTTTTTCATTTTACATATCTTTTATTGTAAGGAGATGTTGAGACTAACAGTGTTTGGCCAAATGCTATAAAGTTTATAAACCTTATACAGTTTCTGCTCAAGCAGATTTGGATTTTTGACAACGTTTATGTGATGAAGAATAGAGAATTTCTCTAAAGTAAAGGAAGGAGATACAAAAGTAATGAAAAATATAGACTGCTGACACTGGATTATTGAGACCAAAATAGTTTAATTTTTAATTGGTTTTGTTTTGGGTTTTTTTTGTAAAGCTCTCTCTTTTAATAAGTATTAAGTATTAATATTTGTCAAGAATTAAGACTTCAGAAGTAGCTGGTTTTGCCTTGCTGTTGTAGTTGTGAGCAGACTGATAGGCACAGACTGAAGCAGTTGATGTTAACGAGCATTGTATACTTCTGGCCAACATTTTCTGGTGTGTTTCTATGAAAACTCATTGATGTAAAATACAAACGTTGCTGACTTCAGAGTTCACACATAGAGTAGAGCTGAGTTACCAAATAACAGCTGCAAACTACAGTTTTTGTTTCAGAAAGAGCTGTAAATTGTAGTATTTTTAAATAGGAAGATTTGGAAGACTAAGAATGCTCTGGCACCATATTGAAAAATTAATTAGCGGGTTTGGGTCATACTCTTTTTTCATTGTCTAATAAATTTTGAAAGACATAGAGGTAGCTAATTAAGCAATATATGCATGTAATTTATTTTGTTCTATTAATTGTATCTGAATTAATCTACCTGCTTCATCTGTATATTTCTAATGAAGAAATACGTATCAGTAGAGTTTAATATAGCAGGATAATTTTGACAGGTGAGGCACAGTGCCATTGCGTGCATGGCAAAGTTCCAGCATTTTTTCCCCATTTGAACATTGATTTGTTACGTGTCTTACTGGGTGATGTTGACTTCCCCAAAACATGTTTAAGCTGTATCCAATGACCGCATTAAAATGACTGTTAGGTTTTTAGAGTAGTATGGATTTTTATACCTTTTTCCTGAAGCTGAATAAACAGTTCAGTTGTTAACAGAGTATGTTATTTTTCATGCAGCTGTGTGCTGGATCTTAGAAAAAGTGTTTAACCTCAGGCTCAGCTTTCCTCTCATGGTTAATCACAGTTGCCCAAGGGTAAAAACTGCACACTAGCTAGTTGGGAGACTGTGGCTCCAAATGAATAGTCATGTGCTCATATTGAAGCTAAGACTGTTGCTTTATTCTGATTTCTGGTTACTACATACCTTGAAGAAAATCTTTGCTTACCTCAGCTGTGACACAATTTTGCTGAATCAATGAAACATAGAATCATAGAATCATTAAGGTTGGAAAAGACCTCTAAGATTGAGTCCAGCCGTCAACCCAACACCACCATGCCCACTAAACCACGTCCCTCAGTGCCTCATCTACACGTCTTTTAAATACTTCCAGGGATGTTGGCTCAACCACTTCCCTGGGCAGCCTGTTCCAGTGTTTGACAACCCTTTCGGTGAAGAAATTTTTCCTACTATCCAATCTAATCCTCCCCTGGCACAACTTGAGGCCATTTCCTCTCGTCCTATCGCTAGTTACTTGGGAGAAGAGACCAACACCCACCTCGCTACAACCTCCTTCCAGGTAGTTGTAGAGTGCGATGAGGTCTCCCCTCAGCCTCCTCTTCTCCAGACTAAACAACCCCAGTTCCCTCAGCCGCTCCTCATAAGACTTGTGCTCCAGACCTTTCACTAGCCTCGTTGCCCTCCTCTGGACACGCTCCAGCACCTCCATGTCCTTCTTGTAGTGGGGGCCCAAAACTGAACACAGTATTCGAGGTGCGGCCTCACCAGTGCTGAGTACAGGGGCACGATCACCTCCCTACTCCTGCTGGCCACACTAGTTCTGGTACAAACCAGGATGCCATTGGCCTTCTTGGCCACCTGGGCACACTGCTGGCTCATGTTCAGCCGGCTGTCAATCAGCACCCCCAGGTCCTTTTCCTCTGGGCAGCTTTCCAGCCACTCTTCCCCAAGCCTGTAGCGTTGCCTGGGGTTGTTGTGACCCAAGTGCAGGACCTGGCACTTGGCCTTGTTGAACCTCATACAGTTGGCCTTGACCCATGGATCCAGCCTGTCCAGGTCCCTCTGCAGAGCCTTCCTACCCTCCAGCAGATCAACACTCCCGCCCAGCTTGGTGTCATCTGCAAACTTACTGAGGGAGCACTTGATCTCCTCATACAGATCATTGATAAAGATTGAAAAGACTGGCCCCAAAACTGAGCCCTGGGGAACACCGCTTGTGACTGGCTGCTGACTGGATTTAACTCCATTCACCACAACTCTCTGGGCTCGGCCGTCCAGCCAGTTTTTTACCCATCCATCATCTCATATTTTTCCTTTGCTTTAGGGAATGGATGGCGATGCTTTTGAGAAGAAGTACAACACTTTAGGACTGGATATAATTAAAACCCACCAGATGTTCTGCCAGGAGGTTCTTAAGCTGCTTCCTGGGCAAATGGCTGTTATGAGTAATGGCAGGGTAAGAAAGAAATTAATTGATCTCTCAGTCTTTTTGTAGGTACTTTTTATTTCCTGGAAGTTCAGTTTCAAGCTAAAGAAAATGCATTATATTGATTTCCCACTTTTTTGTCCTGTTGGTAGAGAGTGATATGAATGTTTGCCTTGTTTTTTATTTTATTTCCTACTACTTTGTTTATTGGCTCCATTCCATTGAAGCTACTATGTATTTATGTCATTTCCACAGCTATTTAAGAGATAATCTGATTAAATGATAGACAAAATTCTCTAAATATGTTTATATTTGCTGTATTAGTAATGATATTTAAGAATAAATTCTGATCCTGAATTTAGCTATATTTTACACATTTGGTGTAGGATGAACTACTGCATATATGTCCTAGTTTTGGCTAGGATAGAGTTAAATTTCGTCCTGGTGCTGTGTTTTGGATTTAGTATGAGAAGAATGTTGATAACACACTGATGTTTTCAGTTGTTGCTAAGTACCCTGCTAGTCAAGGACTCTTCAGAGTCTGGGAGGGAGCATAGCCGGGACAGCTGGCCCAGCTGGCCAACAGGGTATTCCATACCACATGACATCATGCTCAGTATATATATGAGGTGTGGTCCAGGAAGCAGCCATCACTACTTGGTTATTAGTCAGCACAGGCAGTGAGCAATTGCATTGTGCATCACTCATTCTGTATATTCTTCTATTATTATTATTATTATTATTATTATTATTATTATTATTATTGTTGTTGTTGTTGTTGTTGTTATTGTTGTTGTTATTATTATTATTATTATTATCCCTTCCTTTTCTGTTCTATTAAACTGTCTTTATCTCAACCCACGAGTTTTTCTCACTCTTACCCTACCGATTCTCTCCCTGTTCCACTGCGGGAGGAGGAGAGTGAGCGAGTGGCTGCGTGGTGTTTGGCTGCCTGCCAGGTTAAACCACAATAATATGTAATAAAAAATAATTTACATTGACTAGGGTAGTATTTCAAGCTCTTCTGTTTCAGGAAAAAAAGCAAATTGTTCATAAATATTAAATTGGTCTATGGTCTTAACTCTTAATATTCAAATAGAAGTATAGTAGTTTTGCTGTTTCAATTTCTTGTATGTATATTCTGAAACCAATAGCCTTTATTACAGTGTGGCTATAGATGAACTGTGATTTAAAAATACACAGTTGGGTTCAATATTTAGTACTTGTTAATGACAGTCAATACCTTACATTACAAATACAATTTATACAAACTACTCTTTGAGTTAAGTCTTTTCTATTTATTGCTCCACCATTAGAAAGAAATAGAGATACTAGGTTGGTATCTAATTACTAGAAACTCTCTCTAAATTGTGTTCTTAGTTACTCTTGTGCATCCTAAATAGCTGAAATACTAACAAATGCTAACAAACCACAGAAGGCATTTTTGTTGATGAATTTGATAAATTTGATAATATTCATCTATCTGAAAGTGTGTTTTCAATTTAAGAGGTAGCTTAAGAAAGACATGGGATATCTGTCATTTCTATCCTTGCTATTTCAGCACTGAAGGTTTTTTTTTATGAGCAAATAATTTTTTTTCTAATTGTGACTTCTACTGGTATTTCATAATCATACTGTGGTTTTCTCTATCTCATGCATCATTAATACTAATAATAAATTTAGAAGTGGAATTTAGTTAGATGATGTCTCATTTCTAGGAAGCAGTTGAATTTTGAGAGAGAGGCGTTCAGCACCAAACTTACATCCTGACATTCTACATCCTGGGAGCCCTGTAGGCTCTTGAAGTTGACTTGAGTCAGTTTAGCCTGGTAGACTATGAGTAAGAAATCCAAACAACATCCTCAAAGCTATTTTCTGGGACTTCAAGGCTCCTTCTTTTCCTTCAGACACCCAAAATGTAGTAGTACTGTTTCTTGTCTCTGGATATCCTGTATTTCTTATCCTTTGCTCTTGTCTGTCTTTCTAACCGTTCTGGTTCATCTGAGAAGCCTTGAGAAGTTAAGATTGTGTTCACAGAATTAAACAACTAAAGACTGTGGTAGGCAGATAGCAATTTGAATTTCAGTTTCAAACAATGTACCTAACAGAGCTTTTTCTTAAACTTAGATTTGTTATTTCTAAATAGTGTACTCCTTTACATGGGTATGTATAATGAAAAATATCATGGATATTTCCATTGCAACTGTTCTTTGTGACTGGTAATTAACTGTAATTACATAATGGTAAAAACCTAATCCTCTATAGTTACTATACAGCTTATTGATATATATATATATAGGGCTAGGGGTTGCATATTGAATATTGTGCGTTCGTTTAAAATATTAGTATATTTTTGCTTACAGAAGAAACATTATTGGGACATTCTACACTTAGTAACGTTTCTTCTCTATCATCTAAGGTACTGGGTCCTTTAGATGAAGACGAATTCTATGCAGAAGACTTCAATTTGTTGGAAAAAATAACATACAGTACCTCAGCAGAGAAGATTAAAGCTATTGTCAAAGAGATGGGAAACAATAGTAAAAGGTAAAATTCTTTTGCATTTTGAGGCTTTGTGTTATGCTGCCTTGTTTATTGCCTGTGACTAATAATCCTTTTGCATGGGAAATATGAACAAAGGTTCAAATATATAGTCATAGTACTCTTCATACTGTATACTTATATATATACACTCTACATGCACTTTGACTGAGTGTTTGTTGTTTGCGTGCTATAGATTTGCTATCCTCTTATTTAGCATCTGAGTATTTCTATGTAGACAGGTTTAACTGTCCCTCATTTCCTTTTTAGCATTTCCCTGACAGACTTAGTATACTTACCTACTCAAACACTTGCCCTATTTTCTAGAAAAAACGGCACATCTGCTAAATTTTGTATCACCTTTATGCTTGGCTAATTTTGCTATGTAACGTAGTTTTCCACTATATATATAAACTATATATGTTGGTTTTCAACTGCATGTGTCATTTACCCTGCTGCTGACAGCCTCTTTGGTACTTTGTTGCTATAGCACAGAGCAGAAAAAAGGCACCCTGTGTTATTCAAGAGACATGCACACTTTTATCAGTGGTCATATGTGTGATGAGGCTAAGGCATAAGAGACCCCTGCTTATCCAAAGCTTCAACTTGCCTCATAACATGTGTGCAGCTCTGCTAACTTACTCCGAATACTTTATCTGCTTTCATCGTACTTAAAACCAAGAGACAAGTACAGCTAACTAAACAATTTCTACGAGCTTTTGTTTACTTAAGAGTAATTATAAAGAATAATAATAAGCATGATAAAATCCAGTGCATCTTAAAACCACAGTAATATCTGAGTATTGATATTTGAAATAAGAAAGTGCATTGTCTTTGGGAATCGTTAGAAAAGGAGCCAGTAGAGGCATGGACAGATGTGGTGCTCGGACACCCTGCTAGACAACATTCACGCATCTGTTAATTGAAGAGCATAAAGATGAGTTCTAGCCAGCTTTTAATCTAAGGATCCAGTTTATGCACAGAGAAGAGAGCAAAATTATATTATTTTTACAATATCTATTGACTTTCTGTGTCCAAGTATCATTTTTGTTATCTGGAAGGCCTGGCGCAACTGAGAGAATAACTACCAGAAAAACAAAATCAAGAAGAGGTAGAACTATCAATGAGAGAACTAATGAGAGGCAAAACATATTTAATCAAATATTAAGACTTAGTGACACTGAGATAGAACTACTAAGGTTTCTAAGGAATTTCTAGTAAGAAATACAAAAAAATTAAAAGATGTGGCCAAGTAACCTTGAAACTTTGTTCATTTATATCTGTTCCTAGATGTTGTCAGAGAGGAAAAAGATTGCAAAAAAAAGTAATAAAGAGCTATAAATATCAGCAGATTGTACCATCCAAACTGTGAGGCTGAACGGTAATTCTGCTAATTCTGCTTTGCTTAATTTTAAGAAGTGTACAGTTCACAAGCTTTAAGGCAGTAGTGGTTCTTGGGCATTGTCATGCTAAATGTTTTACTCAAAGCTACAAATCTCGAGGTGATAATCTTTTTAAAGAGCTCAGGATGTGGGCTTTAAAATACCCCTTACCTAGACAGACATACATTAAAATGTGAATGTTTTACTCCTTTTTCTAATGAAAAACAAATTGTATGTGCCTTATTTAATATAGTGGCAGTGATTTGATTATGAAAATAGATGCCCTACTGTCATCTTTGCCTAAAACAGAGATGAGACAAGATGCTGAATTGCTCAAAGAACAGCACAGGTAAGTTCTGTCTGCAATTATAATGCACTTATAGTACTTTCATATTAAAATTAGAATGTACTGATTACTGCATAAGGTCTTTGAAAACTTGAGTAAGCATTCCAGTTTTAAAAGAAGTTGATTGTATGGTTGTACGAACAACCTGTTCATCTGCCCCAGTGTAACGCAACTTTACCTCTCTCTTAATAAATTGATTAGTAATACCTAGTGATTTTCCAGCCTTATCCTTTACTGAAAAAATAGTGATTACAATTGATGTGAATAGAAGTGGTGATCTGGAGTTAGAAAACTTGGAGTCCATACATTTACTAAAAAGTTAGCAGTAATTTCTCAGATTAGAGCTAAAGAAGCCCCCACTAATTTTCATTAATGTGGAAAACTCTAGCACAGCTTTTTCAGTTTGTGGATCCTGAGTATTATTGTCAAGGCTAATATACATACGTTTATATTGTATAAGTTTGCGGCTTAGCAGTCTCACTCTTGACCATAGCTCCTGTGCTCAGCTTAACCCTAAAATACAATTAGATTAGACTGTAAAATATAGTTAGATTACATTCAAATGCAAGCTGATGGGTCTCATTGGCACTTAATTCCTTAAGAACAACTGAGCAGACTATCTTCAGTTAACAGATTTACACTTGGCGAGCTCATATTAGTGTCATTAATGTATTCACTTGTATGTTGGCTCCTTGTGTTTCTGGTCCTAGATTTAGAAAGTGAATATGCCACACATGTTGTCTTTTGTTGTCATTGTTAATGAATGAGACCTAAAATACCAAGACGTGCATCCGTGAATCCTGTCTTCTTTGTAATGGGATACTAACCGTAGCCATTTTTAATTTAAGCTTAGCTGGGGCAAACTTTCTGGAGCAAAGACAGGTACATTTTTTAAAAGGACGTATGATAGCACAAGAACCATAATCAAAATAAAATTTTTTCAATGCTGTTTTCAAATCCCTACCACTTTTTATTGGTAAAGCTGCTCTAGTGTGCTGTGCTGATGTGCTGGCCCTGTCTAATACTTCTTGAGAAGACAAGGAGTGAAATCAGTATTCTGTTTTAAGTGGCTAACACCTTTTCCAAAGTTATACTAATAACAGGAATACTATGCTAATACCTGTCGTGGTTTAACCCCAGCCAGCAAAAAATAAACGCCACGCAGCCGCTCGATCACCCCCCCCCCGGTGGGATGGGGGAGAGAATCGGGAGGGCACAAGTAGGAAAGCTCCCGGGTTGAGATAAAAACAATTTAATAATTGAAATAAAACTAAGTAGAACAGTAATAATAACAGTGAGAACAACAACAATAACAGAATACACAAAGCAGGCAATGCACAACAGAACCGCTCACCGACCGCCGACCGCGTGTCACGAACGGGGGGCGAGCCCCCCCCCCCACACCTGGTTTTTATACTGAGCATGATGTCACATGGTATAGAATACCCCATTGGCCAGCTGGGTCCACCACCCCGGCTGTGCTCCCCCCTCCCGGTGCAAGCATCACCCAGCAACAGCCAAAGCATCAATGGGCCATCAACGCTCCTTTCACACCGAACCCAAAACACAGCACACCCCCCAGGCTACTGGGAAGAAAGTTAACCCTGTCCCAGCTGGAACCAGGACAATATCCACCCCTTATTCTATACCATCTACATCATGCCCAGGTCTCACATTTTCCCATACATTCCAATTAGTCACCGCTCCTTTTCCCTGCCTTTTGATATATACGCACACAGAGATATCATTCCCTTAGTCCATGGGCCATCCCTCTAAAACGTCCGTTGAGTTCATTTAGTCCATGACTTCGGGTTCCACCTGTCGTAACAGTCTTGCAGGGCAGGAGAGATGGTGTGTGGTGTCGGGCTCTTGCATGCGGAGGCCAGTTCTGGGCGCTCGTCTGGTTCTATCATTGTTGCACCTTGCTCAGTTTCATCGGCGTTCATCCTAAATTAATCTGGGTGATTCTTACTGTAATACTGTTAATATGGCATATGGTAACCATAAAAGTGATGACATACAGTACTATGTAATAACTAACATCGTACAATTCAGTTCATTGGCTATTTTCACCCAAAATTAAATCCCCCTGAGGTACACACCGGACTTCCCCATCCTTTCTCATCACCCACCAAGTGCACCCAGGTCCCTGAGCAAAAGCAATCCCACGGATGGGTTTTCCCTTGCCAGAGGCAGGAGCAACCCAGACTGTCTTCCCCAGCATATTTCTCATATGCACGACAGGGACTTTATCCCCCTCTACAGCACGTAAGGGTTTGGATTGGGCAGGGCCAGCTCGAGTGACAGATCCCCTAGTGTTCACTAACCAGGTGGCCTTTGCTAAATGTGTGTCCCAATGCTTGAATGTCCCACCACCCATTGCCCTCAGTGTTGTCTTTAACAGCCCGTTGTATCGTTCAATTTTTCCGGAGGCTGGTGCATGGTAGGGGATGTGATAGACCCACTCAATGCCGTGCTCTTTGGCCCAGGTGTCTATGAGGGCGTTTCGGAAGTGAGTCCCGTTGTCTGACTCAATTCTTTCTGGGGTGCCATGTCGCCACAGGATTTGCTTTTCAAGGCCCAGGATGGTGTTCCGGGCGGTGGCATGGGGCACAGGATATGTTTCCAGCCATCCTGTGGTTACTTCCACCATGGTGAGCACATAGCGCTTGCCCTGTCGGGTTTGTGGGAGCGTGATATAATCAATCTGCCAAGCCTCCCCATATTTATACTTCAACCATCGTCCTCCATACCAAAGAGGCTTTACTCGTTTGGCTTGCTTGATTGCAGCGCATGTTTCACATTCGTGGATAACCTGTGCAATAGTGTCCATGGTTAAGTCCACCCCTCGATCACGAGCCCATCTATATGTTGCATCTCTCCCTTGGTGGCCTGAAGTGTCATGGGCCCACCGAGCTATAAATAATTCACCTTTATGTTGCCAGTCCAGATCTACCTGAGCTACTTCGATCTTGGCAGCCTGATCCACCTGCTGGTTGTTTTGGTGCTCTTCACTGGCCCGACTCTTGGGTACATGAGCATCTACATGTCGTACTTTTACAGTCAGGTTCTCTACCTGGGCAGCAATATCTTGCCACAATGCGGCAGCCCAGATGGGTTTACCTTTGCGCTGCCAGTTGTTCTGCTTCCACTGCTGCAACCACCCCCACAGGGCATTTGCCACCATCCATGAGTCAGTATAGAGATAAAGCACTGGCCATTTTTCTCGTTCGGCAATGCCCAAGGCCAGCTGGATGGCTTTCACCTCTGCAAACTGACTCGATTCACCTTCTCCTTCAGCAGTTTCTGCAACTTGGCGTATGGGACTCCATACCGCAGCCTTCCATCTCCGATGTTTTCCCACAAGGCGACAGGACCCATCCGTGAACAGGGCATATTGCTTCTCGTTTTCTGGTAGTTTGTTATATGGTGGGGCCTCTTCAGCACGCATCACCTCCTCTTCTGGGGATATTCCAAAATCTTTGCCTTCTGGCCAGTTCGTGATCACCTCCAAGATTCCTGGGCGACTGGGGTTTCCTATTCGGGCCCGTTGTGTGATCAGTGCGACCCACTTACTCCACGTAGCATCAGTTGCATGATGTGTAGAGGGGACGCTCCCTTTGAACATCCAGCCCAGCACCGGCAGTCGGGGTGCCAGGAGGAGCTGTGCTTCAGTGCCAACCACTTCCGAAGCAGCTTGAACCCCTTCATATGCTGCCAATATCTCCTTCTCAGTTGGAGTGTAGCGGGCCTCGGATCCTCTGTATCCCCGACTCCAGAACCCTAAGGGTCGACCTCGAGTCTCCCCTGGTGCTTTCTGCCAGAGGCTCCAGGTAGGGCCATTCTCCCCGGCTGCGGTGTAGAGCACATTCTTCACATCTTGTCCTGCCCGGACTGGCCCAAGGGCTACTGCCTGAACTATCTCCTGTTTAATTTGCTCAAATGCTTGTCGTTGCTCAGGGCCCCATCTGAAGTCGTTCTTCTTCCTGGTCACGTGATAGAGAGGGCTTACGATCTGACTGTAATTTGGAATATGCATTCTCCAAAAGCCCACAACGCCTAAGAAAGCTTGCGTTTCCTTTTTGTTAGTTGGTGGAGACATGGCTGTTATTTTATTGATCACATCTGTTGGGATCTGATGACGTCCATCTTGCCATTTTATTCCTAAAAACTGGATCTCCTGTGCAGGTCCCTTGACCTTACTTCGTTTTATTGCAAAGCCGGCCTTCAGAAGGATTTGGACTATTCTCTCCCCTTTCTTGAAAACTTCCTCTGCTGTGTTGCCCCACACGATGATGTCATCAATGTATTGCAGGTGTTCTGGAGCCTCACCCTGTTCCAGTGCGGTGTGGATCAGTCCATGGCAAATGGTAGGGCTGTGTTTCCACCCCTGGGGCAGTCGGTTCCAGGTGTACTGGACACCCCTCCAAGTGAAAGCAAACTGTGGCCTGCACTCTGCCGCCAAAGGGATGGAGAAGAAGGCATTAGCGATATCAATGGTGGCGTACCACTTGGCTGCCTTCGACTCCAGTTCGTATTGAAGTTCCAGCATGTCCGGCACGGCAGCACTCAGTGGTGGCGTCACTTCGTTCAGGCCACGGTAGTCTACTGTTAGCCTCCACTCTCCATTGGACTTTCGCACTGGCCATATGGGACTGTTAAAGGGTGAGCGAGTCTTGCTGATCACTCCTTGGATCTCCAGTCGACGAATCAGCACATGGATGGGGATCAAGGAGTCTCGGTTGGTGCGGTATTGCCGCCGGTGCACTGTTGTGGTAGCGGTCGGCACCTGTTGTTCTTGGACCTTTAACAACCCCACAACAGAAGGATCCTCTGAAAGACCGGGCAAGGTGGACAGCTGTTTAATTTCCTCCGTCTCCAGGGCAGCTATACCAAAAGCCCACCGGTACCCTTTTGGGTCCTTGAAATACCCTCTCCTGAGGTAGTCTATGCCAAGGATGCACGGAGCTTCTGGGCCAGTCACAATGGGGTGCTTCTGCCACTCATTCCCGGTTAGGCTCACTTCCGCCTCCAACACAGTTAACTCTTGGGATCCCCCTGTCACTCCAGAAATACAAATGGGTTCTGCCCCTTTATAGCCTGATGGCATCAGGGTACACTGCGCACCGGTGTCTACGAGAGCCTTATATTCTTGTGGATCTGATGTGCCAGGCCATCGAATCCACACAGTCCAGTAAACCCGGTTGTCCCTTTCCTCCACCTGGCTGGAGGCAGGGCCCCTCTAGTCCTGGTAATCATATTCGCTATCTACTTCTTGTAAGTATGAGTCAGAAGTCCCTTTGTTAAGGTCGGAAGTGGAATCAGCCCTTCTACTCTGTCTGGGGAACTCACTGGAGACTGGAGCAGCGGTTTTCCTGGAAGAACCCCCTTTTGTGGTTGTTTTCCCTTGCAACTCATGTACCCGTGCCTGTAGGACTGAGGTAGGTTTTCCATCCCACTTCCTCATGTCCTCTCCGTGGTCACGCAGGTAAAACCACAGGGTGCCCCGGGGTGTGTACCCACGATGTCTCCTCTCTTGAGCAGAGGGACGTTTGCTCCTAATGGCTGAGACGCTGGCCCGTGCAGGGGGGGAGCAGGACATATCCTCTTTGATTTGCTGGACCTCCTGAGACAGTTTCTCCACAGCAGAGACACAGGCCCGTAGGGAGGAAGAGAGACTTTCTTCATATTGCCGGAGTTGGCCAGCCAGTTCATCCACTGTTTGTTCCTCTCCATCTCTCCAGGTCATTACTGCCAATGAGTTTGCATGTGACGCTGGTGCGCTCCGTACAAACTTCCGCCACATGGGTCGGGTGCATTTGACCTCATCTGGGTCTTTGGATAACTGCTCGTTGTTCAGGTCATCATAAATCACTTCCAGCACGGCTAATTCTCTCAGGTACTGGATACCTCTCTCCATGGTGGTCCACTTGCCTGGGTGGCATATAACATCTTCCTTGAAGGGATACCTTTCCTTCACACCTGACAGGAGTCGCCTCCAGAGGCTGAGGACTTGTGCACCTTGTCCAATTGCTTTGTCAATGCCCCCTTCCCTAGAAAGGGATCCCAGCTGCTTGGCTTCCCTACCCTCTAATTCCAGGCTACTGGCCCCGTTATCCCAGCATCGGAGCAGCCAGGTGACAATGTGCTCCCCTGGACGACGGCTGAAGTCTTTTCGCATATCTCGCAGCTCACCCAGAGATAGGGATCGGGTGGTCACCATCTCATTTACGGGTTCTGCCTCCTCCTCCTTCTGTTCTCGTGATGGCCCTGGTTCATCTTCATCCCTTACTAGACGAGCTGATTTTCTTGTGCATTTTCTTTTTTGTATAGGGGCGACTGATACCGGTGTGGGTTGGTTCTCTGTTGTAGGGGGCGGAGTAGCTGCTGTGCCTGCCCTGGGGGGTGAGGGAGCCGCTGTGCTTGCCGTGGGGGGTGGGGTAGCCGCAGGGCCTGTTGTTTTGTCATCAGCTGCAGAGACGTTTCCTTCCCCTTGGGGGTTCTGAGTGGTGTTAAACAGGGCTCGGTAGGCGTGGGCCAGGCCCCAGCACATTGTAGTGATTTGCGTCTCCCTGGAATGGCCAGGGTGACAGCATACTTCTTCCAAATATTCTACTAATTTTTCAGGGTTCTTCACTTGTTCAGGGGTAAAGTTCCAGAACACTGGGGGTGCCCATCGCCCTAGGCATTTGCCCATGCTATCCCACTCGCCCTGCCACTCATAACTATCCAACCTTGGGGCAGATCTCTGGATGACATTCTTAAATTGCTTACTAACCTTGGAGAAAACCGCAACAATATTCCCAAGGAGTACCAAGAGATATATCTTAACTACCCAGGGATGTTCAAGGTACTGGCAAGTTATTTTAACAAAGGAGATGAAGGTAGTGAGGGTGCCATTCTCTATTTCCTCCATAAAAAATCTCTCGGAGGAAAAGGTATAATTGCTAATGGTCTCCATGAGGTGGTACCCGAAATGCAGAAACGGCTTCATTACGAATCCCAAATACCAAATAACCCCCAATGCCAGCGTTTTAGTAACAAATCTCCCAGGCAAAACATCATTAATCACGGCAGAGCACAACAGACTACAAAACCCAACTCCAATTTTTAACAGGTACAGTAAAAACAAGAGCATGGTGCAGAACAAACGAATATGTTACCAGATATAAATTCCTTAATATGTTCTAAATAATCTGTCGTTATCTCAACCCTTCGTGCCCCACGTTGGGCGCCAAAAAGGACTGTCGTGGTTTAACCCCAGCCAGCAAAAAATAAACGCCACGCAGCCGCTCGATCACCCCCCCCCGGTGGGATGGGGGAGAGAATCGGGAGGGCACAAGTAGGAAAGCTCCCGGGTTGAGATAAAAACAATTTAATAATTGAAATAAAACTAAGTAGAACAGTAATAATAACAGTGAGAACAACAACAATAACAGAATACACAAAGCAGGCAATGCACAACAGAACCGCTCACCGACCGCCGACCGCGTGTCACGAACGGGGGGCGAGCCCCCCCCCCCCCCCACACCTGGTTTTTATACTGAGCATGATGTCACATGGTATAGAATACCCCATTGGCCAGCTGGGTCCACCACCCCGGCTGTGCTCCCCCCTCCCGGTGCAAGCATCACCCAGCAACAGCCAAAGCATCAATGGGCCATCAACGCTCCTTTCACACCGAACCCAAAACACAGCACACCCCCCAGGCTACTGGGAAGAAAGTTAACCCTGTCCCAGCTGGAACCAGGACAATACCATATTGGAGGGAGTTTGACTCGCTAACGGTACTCATATTTCTAGATATATTTTTTGTGGAAAACAAATTCAGATAGTCCATTTTGTGTATTTACAGCACATGATTTTTTTTGTTGTTTTTTTCTTTTTTTTGTTTTTTTCTTTTTTTTTTTTTTTTTTTAAGGTTTACTAACATTTCCTTCTTGTAGATCCAGAGTACTTTAACTAGGGTCTCCTTGATTTAGTCTAATCAAATTTATCAAACTAAATTATTTTCTGGAATGCATAAAGCTAATCCATCCTATCAAGTTTCACACTTCTCTGTTGCCATTTTTCCCACTGTTATTTTAAAATTGTGTTACTGCCAGCACTGGTCAAATCTGATGATTCTAGATATCGGTAAAGGAAACTGTAGACCAGTGACAAAAAGGCCATTTTTAAAATTTTGCTGTGTGTTTTCCTTTTGTTTCATTGATTTTGTAATGGGGCATGTATTTAATCAATAACCAATATGGAACTATGTAGATTAATGCTAAATTTTAATTGCTGTTCATGTTTAGCTTTTCTAGTGATATCACAGGGAGCAATAATGATTACTGCTTGAAATGAGGAAAATGTCTTCACAAGCAGTAAAATCTAAAGTGGCTCCGATATTACAAATTCCTGCCTAAAAATGTTTCTTATTTCCACAAATTCAGTTTAGAGTTTTCATTTTATTTTTTTTTTTTAACAGTGTAGTAAAAGTCAATCCCCAACAGAATGAACCATTCTATGATGTTATTGGTATTGTGGATCCATTGACAAAAGAAGCACAGAAGATGGCTCATTTATTGATTGTAAGATGGTGTTCATTTCTTTTAATTTGTATATTTGTAGTTTAATTTTTACTAAAAAAGAAGTAAACAAAATTCAGGTATTTTTTAAAATATATATTTGGTTATTTAAATTCATATTAAAAAGTTGGGGATGATATAATTCATCATTGTAAGTACCTTATTTGCAATTAAAATTCAGATACACCATGAACCATTCCTCCTAAAAGTGAGTCCATAAATGCTCTTTATAGTCAATTGAAGGAAAGGAGGAGATTGTCTGCGTAATATAGAGGGAGAAGATCTCCCATCTCAAAATCTTAAGAGGCATATGCTTCTTTCCATTAAACCAAATCACCTTGGTTTTCCAAGGTACCTAAATGAGGTGGTCTAAATCTGACCTGTAATATGATCATAAGAAGATTGGACTGTAAACCTTTCAGTTCTTAGAAAGGTATTTCTCAGTTGATTAATGGTACCAAGTATATCTAGAAGTCTTCTGTTGTGTGTAGCTATTGGTCATCTAAAGAGAGACTGTCCTAAAAACATAGCTCCTAAAATTATTTTCTTTTTTCGCTAGCTGCAGAATATCACTCTACCTCAGGTTCCTTTATAGTTTCTCATAAAAATGTAAATTTTGTCTTCTCTTTATGGTCTGTTACAATTCTGAAGCCTGTAACTTGTTTTTTGCTGCATCCTGGTTTATCTTTTTCCCTGCAGTAATTATGAAAGTTTCATAAATTTTTACATTGCTTTTTCCCCTCCCATTTTCATACCTGTATGCCTTTTGTATGAAATGTTGAGGCATCCACTCACTCTTCATACATAATAATGAAGCAAAGTAAAACATTTTAAAATTTCATGAAAATTCTGTTATTTCAAGACTCTGAAGTACTAGCTTTTCTCTAGAACCAGATCTTTCATTTCACCATTCTCAGTTAAAATGAAAGCTTGATATTACCAAATGAAAATATTTTCATTTTGGAATTGACTGGAAACTCTCTCCATTCAGCCAGAAGTTCGTATTATGGTAAGTTGTGTGAAGGACCTTGTAGCTCAGATCAGAAGCCTTCATTCCTCCTAGAGCAACAGGCTCCCTAATGAGCAGTATCTTCCCTAATGCATGCCTAGGCAAATGACTCCCATGGTGTACCAAGCTGTTCAGCCGTTGCAGATCCTACTTGATTCACAGGAGCTATAGTGTTATTCAGGAAGCCAACCCTTAGGAGAGAATGATGAAATGCTGATGAAACTAAACAAATCAGAAAGATTTTAATGTAGATGAAACTTATTTTCAATTTTTTAATTATTTTTTTAAATGAAAAGTAAAATAATCTGAAAATTAAAAAAAAAAAAAATCTAATTATCTGGAAATCCACCTCCTCCTAGTGTAGAGACAAAACATGCATACATATAGAGCAAGCCCCAAACTCAAAGTTCCTAAATGGATGCCTTTCTGATTATCTTGCTATATGTAGGTGACTTAAATACTGTAAACTTTAAGCACTGGGATATATTTGTATTTAAAGGATCTTTTTTTGAATAACATAACTGGATTAGTGCCCAGTATATTGGGATGGTAGCTATTGATATTCCAAACAAGGCAACAGTCACTGTCTACAGTAGATCTTTCAATGCTAGCCCTGGCTTGACAAGGGTTGGGCCGTACCAGTTCTCAGCAGAATACATGGAATAGCTAACTGGTCCTAAAGTTATGAAGGTGGTCCCTAAGGTGATGTGAAAAAAGTAGAAATTTCTTCTTCTAAAAATGAGGACAGAATGGAAGAGTTGAGGTTTTTTTCTCACAGTTCACCAAAACCAGCTGAAAAAATATTATACATCGTGCCACTGAACTTACTACATGTCCCCTAGCCTAACTGCTTTACTCCAGCAGTATGTAACTCTTGGGATCATCCACTTTTTTTTCTTGTTCCAGTAACTGTCAAAGAACTTAAAAATGTGGAGAGAAAAATCAAACCTTTTCTTTTTTCCGATCAATTATCTTTTGTCTTTTTTTCTTTGTTCATTCTGTCTTCAGGGAGAAACTCTTATTTCATCCCTAAGGTAAGGAGAAATCTCTGAAGGAACCCCTTTTGATAATCTAGTCTGATTTCTTATATATAACACAGGTCGTAGGACTTCTTTTTATCAATTAGCATTTGAAGTAATAATCGTTCTTCTAAATCTAATCCTAATTTAAATATTATCAAGCGGTTGAGTAAGATCACAGCTCCTAGTGAATTTTCCAGTGGCTACTTAACCTGACGTTAAACTCAGACTTGGAATTGCAGAATTTTATTTAGCTCCATGATGTAAGCATTCATCTTCTCATTATTTTGCCAGTTCTATTGAAGATTCAATTATAAGAATTTGTTTTCAGTTTAGATGCTTCATATTATGGTAATGTTCACTCACAATTCCAAGTGATTGGTTGAATAATCATGGTTTAATGAGTTAAAGCTTTTCAGATGAGTTGTGGTAACTTACAGTAAGCGTTTTGCAAAGTGACTGCATGTGTAAAATAAAACTTGGGCTTAAATAATTTTCAAGCCATGTAAACTGAAGTGATTCAGCCATTTGTTACAGTTTGAAATACTCACTGAACAAAATTTCCATGCTCTTCTTTGCATTTTCTTAATTAAAGTAAACAGACTGAACTCTTCAAATACCCTGCTATAAAAAAAGCTTTCCAATCTTGTAACCATTTTCATGTGTTGGCTTGAATGCCCTGACTTTTGGTGTCCTCATAAGCCCTAAATAACAGAACCGAATTCAGCATTCCAGAAGTTGCATTTGTTGGAAAACACAGAGATAATGCATTCTTGTCTTATTTGTCATTTCCTATTTAAATTCTTTTGAAATGTTAATTAAGAATGGCATTATTCTTTTGGCTACAATACCATATTAAATTTCATGGTCAGCTGATGAATTGGGATGATACCTCGGTCTTTTTCAAGATCATTTCATTCTGCACACAATAACCTATCAATGCAGATTGCTGAAGTATCGTTCTTCCTAATGGGGTGAGGTTTTTGTCTTGTTTGAAGATAAAAGTCCAATACAGGTTTACATAATTTTGGATGCAACATCTTTATTTGAGAAATTGTTTTCTTTAATGTTGAAAATTCTGGGTAGATGAGATCAGCTAGCACTGGTTACAAATGCTTTTTATTCTGAATGATGGATAGATGAGTCACTTTGACCTTTATTTGGATTTTGGTGGTCTTTAACCCATGTCAGGTAATACTTTCCCTTCTTACGCTTTCAGGGCTGTTTAGGTTCTCATTTCCTGCTTCTTCACTTGTTCTCACATTTATGGCATTCCCTAGTCTTTGTTTTTTGCTCAGTAGTTTTTCAGTGATGGTATTTGGGGGACACAAAGGATAAGAATGAGAAACTAGGAGCAGAACAGGTCCCTAGGACTATGTAAAGTTGTAGCACTATAGTAAAGAATATGTGTAGCCATGGATTGAACTGAGGAAAGAAAAAAATGGTTATAATAAAAGAGAGATTTAATGATGACCATTGTCTTGCTTTGTTTCCAATTTACTTGCTATTATAGCAATTTTAGATTTTAGCCTTAGTGGTATCAGTATTTTAACTTAGCTTTAATATCTTATTTGCTCTTCTAATAATATCCATAAAGGTATGGATATATGCTTTATGCTTTCAAATAAGCACTTTGGATCAGAAACCACAGAAATGAAGATAACTTGGTAAAGGTTTTTAAGAATGCTTTAAAGAAATTAATAACTTTGTAAACTTTAAACAAAATAGATTGCTCAAAAAATCAGAAAAAAATACCGTCCTCTTATTATGGTTCCTATATAACAGCATCCAGAAAATTAGTATTTTAGAAATGAACAGATGAAGAAACTGAGAAAGAAGTAGAAATATTTTAACTTACTGGAATGTTTTGAAGTTGATTGAATAGTTTAACACATCATTAATCTATTGCTGACATGTAAAATTGTTAACTAATTAAGTATTAAAATAATTCTCTGAGCTTTACTATGTTCAACAATTCACTGTATACAACAATTTTAATAAGAGTGAAAGTCATTGTTTTAAGATTGATTATTGAATAAAAGGCACATGTTGTACTTACAAACTTTCAAGTGCTTTAAAGTCTTCTAAAAAACACAACATAAGAAAGGTGATAGTATAATTTACTCAAGCATTGGAAAATGGGGAATAGCTGCTCTTTAAAAACCTGCATCACTAGGGGAAAACATTAACATTTTGACTATCAAGAGTATCGTGCGCTAAATCATGCCGTTTTAGAAAAGGTCAAATCTTTATTTGGAGTATCTGACAACTTCCCTTAATATACAGATATATTTAGAACTTTAAAATGAGATTTTTACTGAAGCTTCAGAAATGACAGGATGTCGCAAGGATAACTTTGGCTTATTTTCAAAGTTTGATGATTACCAAGAACCATTTTTTACAGAAATTTTTTTTTTCTGTAGGTACTCAAAGACATTATCAACGTGAAACTCAGGTTGTTTTTGAACTGCAGATCTAAGCTGTCAGAAGTGCCACTGAAGAGGTAAATAGTTTGTAGCTTTTCTCACAAGTATATGATTTCACTTGGTTTGGAAAACAGCCTTAACAGTGTATATTCCCTTAAATAATAAACGGTGGTTTGTGTTTCTGGATTCTTTTGTTGCATTAGTTATTTTCTTTGAATGTAAGTTGAATGTTACCTAAGCAGTTTGCACTCGTCTAGAGAAAAATTCTAATTCTAAGGTCAAAGATGGGATCACAGGGGAGTGATCTAGTCCATCAAATGCACCTCTCATGAACAATCTTAGAGAAATCAGTGGAGAGTCTTTCATGCCTGTGAAAACTTGGAGAGATTGTCTGCCTAACTTGCTTACTTCTTACAGTTCACTTACTGTGTAATGAATTTTACAGATTAAGTACACTTAACTTAAAGATGAAATTCATCTGAGTAAATGTACAGTCTGCATTTGAGATCTCATTATAATTCATTAAGAATATTATATCCTGAAACTACCTGCCTTAAACTGAAGTTTCTTTTAACTGTCCGTGAAGACCAGGGTTCACTAATTCAGTTATAGACATTTACACTGAAGTGAATTCCCCAGAGAGGATTCCTTTCCCTCTAAGAGAAGGGTTTAAGCACTGCCATCCCTTTGGCAGATATTTTACCTATAATCTTATTATGAGAGACAGCTGGTGGTAGTACCTTCCCTTTAGCCAGCAGATTAGAGAATTAATCACTTGCCCACAAAACAGAAGTCCTTGGTTTCCATTCAGTTTGAGAGGAATTGAACTCACACCTCTTATACTGCAAGAAAGTGTCTTAATCATCAATGTTCTGAGTATCTTCTGTGAACATTGTCATGATCACTTTTAAAGCTAGCCACTTTGTAGGTGTTAGTGCCTGGTTCTTTCCTTGTGCTTGGGAGAGGTGAGAGGAAGAAGTGTTCTGACATCTACTCTGTCGACAGGTTGTATTTTTCTTGCAGCGATAGTTTCATATGAAACGCATCAATATACTAGCCCAAATACTTTGTGGGAAAATTGTATTCCTCCTGATGGGGAGGAAATTTTTACTTTCCATAGTAATTAAATGTCCTTTTTTTTTTCCCATGTGAAGCACTCGTTGCTTGTTGCTTTCACTCTCCATCTTCAGTGCTCTTCTTTCTCTGTTCTGATTCTTCTCATTTTGTTGAATATCAGTAGAGGAAGCAGGAAAATCATTATTTTGTTGTTGCAAGGATCTTTTACCTGTGGAATAAATGGAGCAAGCGTTGGAGAGGAATAGACACACCTCTCCTTTCCTGTGCTCTCTGTCTTTGCTGCTGCTAGTGTGAGGAACTGTTCCCAGAGACTTTCTTCTTCCAGCAGATTTGTCCTTCTCCTTAGTTTAGTGATACAGATTCTGAGAATCCAAGGCAGTTCACAGTCAAGATGTTTAGATGCACCTCTCAGATACTTACTTCCCAGCTGTTTAGAATGTTAATGGGAACTATGCACTTTCCCAGCAAAAATTTATCAAAAGTGAACAGTTCTGTGTTCATCTAGCAGCCCATTTGAGGTGCTGTAGCTATTGTCTGACAGTACTCCAAAAGAACAGGGAGCTACCATGCCTCCAAACATCGTTAATTTGGTAAACATTCACTATATTTTAAAGTATTTTAGAAGAACTTCATGTTTGGAACTTTATGCTTCAGTAAGTGTATTTTTTTTGAACACTGCTTTTTCAACAGCTTTTATCGTTTTGTTCTGGAACCAGAATTAACTTATGGGATCAACAAGCACATTCCTTCTGAACCTATGGCAAAATTCCTAGAATTGCCAGAATCTCCCCTTTTGACTCTAAACATGATCACTCCTGAAAGCTGGTTGGTTGAAGCAGTAAACAGTTCGTGTGATCTCGATAACATTCATTTACAGGATGTAAGTAATAGTTTGTAAACATGATAATACTTGTGTTGGACCTTCTGCCTCAAGCGGGAAATGGAAATCTTGTTGGATTTTTGTGTCTTGTTTTCCAGAAATGCTTTCTGTGGTAATTGGTTATTTGGTCAGTATTCTACCATTTTTATTTTCACCATCTTTTTTTCACATTCTCTCTTACTTTGAAAAACCCCCAAGTCTTAAAAGAAAGCAGTGAAACAGAAAAAAAATCAGAATGCAGAATACGAGTAAAAGCAATTTATCAGCTGTGTTGAGCTTTATAATGTCTATGGAAATATTCTTTTTTTTAGATAAAAATAAAGCAATTAAGGGATTCTGTGTGCTAGCTTTCTATTTCTCTTTTTTTTTTTGGTAAATATTTTTGGTAATAATAGGTTTAACCTAGGTAAATCTTCAAGTAAACCTGAATATATTGCTGTTTATTAATATAGATTAAAACATATTTAGCTCTGGTTTAGTTCACAATTTTTTAAATTATATTTTTAATCCCTCAGCTCCAAAATCACTAGATTTGTTTCACTCACTAAACCAATGCAAAATACTGAGGGTGTTTGATCCACCAAAGCTGTGTATTTGGAAGGTGTATTGTGAAAATAAAGGTTGGGATTTACCTTACCAAAGTTGAGATGCCTCAGCTTCCTCAATAGTCAATGGAGAGAAGGTCCCTCCAGACAGTGATTCATCCTCTTTACCTTGGATACCTATTTTAAAATTGAGTGAAGTTCCTTCTGGAAGGGCCTTTATCTCCCCTTCCCCCCTCCCAGTTGAATTTAGGTGAGGTAAATCCCACACGTTTGTCATTGTAATTTGTTACTTTTCCCACATAGTTAAATGACATAATTTATTGATGAAATGTTCCTTCCACAGATGAAAGGGACAGTTATAGCAGAATATGAACTAGAATATATATTGCTTGAAGGACATTGCTTTGATGTGACAACAGGACAACCTCCTCGAGGGTTACAGTTCACTCTGGGCACAAAGACTAATCCCCTCATGGTTGATACTATTGTGATGGCCAACCTGGTAAGTATTAAGTACAGAAATAGTCATTACAATTGCACACTCTTCATAAGAATTCTTTGAATCCATTTCTCTGTGTTGCAAGCTTAGTAACGTTAAAAGTAACAGGAATATCCTGGAGGTCAGACCATCTACAAAAGAGGAAGTGCATCTCTAATTTGCTGAGCTTTCCCCCTCCTCCTCTTCTGATCCAATGTAGGTTTGGATATAGCCTAATTTTAGGTCCTTATCTGAAGTGCCTAAACTGGGAGTCTAATTGCCTTAAGTAGATGTTAGGAGGTATATATATTCAGATGGAGACTCCACCAACAAATGTAGAGTGTGATCACATTCTGATTAAAATAACCATTTTTGTTACACAATGATCCAGGCAAAAGAAGGTTCCTAGTTTAGATGCTTCAGTTAACTGCTTAAAGCCTCTGTGGGACAAATCCACACCTGAGAATTCCTCTGGTCATCTGAAGTAATTATTTTTGGTTTTAGCAGGCTGTAGAGCAGAAGATCTTGTGATTTCTGAAGCAAAAGATTTATTTTCTATTGGCTAAGGTAACTTGATAGGGGAGGATTAATTTTGATGAATAAGATCTGTTACCTGTCTGCCATTCTCCGCTTTCTGTAAATACTATATCACAAGGAATAAAATGCTTCATAAACTGTGGATCTTTGTTTTTTTTACTCACGTACTGAATATGGTCTCAATAGTAGAGGATGTTCAACATGATGAAACTTCTAATATTTCTTCACATTCCAAAGATTGTTTCGTGTGGCTTTCACATAGTGATATCTGTATGCAGTGTTCCTAAACTGGGAAGGAGCTATGTTGACTTGGAAAGTTGTTCCAGATAAAACTTTTAAGTTCCAAAGAAACTTTTCAGTTTAGGGTCAGTTTAGTAATTTATTTCTTTACTGCTCACTTACTTACTGTTCTAGGTGGAGATTTTGTATGCGACTGAAGTTCAGCTAGAAACAAATGGAGCACAGAAAGGCATTAATGTGGACATACAGGAAAGGTGATACTTGGTTGTATCACTGCCATATTACTTTCAGGGCTAGTGTGACAGTAGGTAATGGTCAATAAACCTTGGCTGCAGTACCAAATGTTGGATAATTGATGTTTGTATGTGTACATGGTTATTTCTGCTGACAGAACAAGTGACTGTCTTTCCCTTTTTTTTATAGGGGTATTTTCAGCTGAAAGCAAATCCAGGTGCCTGGACACTGCAATTGCGTAAGGGAAGATCTGAAGAGATTTATCGGGTTTTTTCGTAAGTATTAATTTATCTTTTGGAAACATAGTTATAAATGAATCTGAAAGTGCAACATATTTTGAAAAGATCTGGCAATACTGAAGGAAAATGGGCAAAAATAACATGAAAAAAATAGAACAGGAAGCAAATGAGGATTTGAAGTTTATAAGAGAGACCTTATTTCCTGATAGTGTAAGTTGTTGTTTGATTGCTCCATGTGATCTTGAAGGCATTTGGATATGTTAATGCATACTAAGCCTAAGCTGCTCAGCTAGACTTGATGCTAGCAAAATCTCTTACTATACAGCTACACAGCTACCAGACACTTGCCCTGTCAGTTCCAAGCATGGTTAGTGTTATCATGCAACTGCCTGCACCAAATTCCGTAGAAATGTCACTCATGGTTTTGTTGATTAATATTTTGGCATTCCCAACATGCTTTACATGTATTCCAAGAATATGTCCGCTGGAGCATTGCTAGCTCTCCAGCAGCGTCTTGATCAGCTGGAGCAAGTACCATCAATTTCCCTCTCAAAATTTTTTTTTAGCCCTGAGAGTGCCTCTGAATGCAGTGTTATTGATGGGTGGCATCTTTTTTTAACAGGAGCATTATATTTATTTCAGCTCTAGGCTTTTTTCTTCAATTAATTTTGAGTGTTTGTTAGTCGTCTAAGTCATCTAAGAATCATCGTGGTTACACCTTCACCTTAGGATTTAGAAGTACCCTTCAGTTCTGTACACTGGCTGCATGTTGATTGCACCACACTTACCTCTTGGAAGAAACCCCTGTACATGGAAAGAAGTCACGTTGTACTCCACTAACTGGCATTTAGTTGCCACCTATATGGCTTATAGATCTGTAATTTCCATGGTCAATTTTCATATGAGGAACATGCGCTAGCCATCATTCCAAGTATTCCTTAAAAGTACCATGTTTTTCTCATGTTCTATTTAACAGCGTAGATCTGTAGCATATGAGGGCTTGCTCTTGAAGCTTTGGATCTGATCCCTTTGTTGTTTTATTTTATTGTTTTATTTTATTTCAGCATTGTTAAAATTGTTAAAAATTCAGCAGGAGCTTTTTTATATATGTATCTTCATATATAAACTATTTTCTGCTAAGTCTTATCTTGCAATACCTACCTGTTTTCCTACTGACATCACAGAATCAAAGTTCCAATAATAAGCAGTGCTCAGACTGTTGCTGAGTATACCAATTTTCATTTTTATTTTATTGTTTTATTTTATTTCCGCTTCAGTTCTTAACTTTTTTTTCCCCTCTCTCTCTCCCCCTGTAATTCTGTGGGCTGAAACAGGTCTATTTTCTTATAAAATATTTATTATTACTTGGAGTTCAGCAGCACATAGTTCCATACGATGTTTAGTCATCAGCTACTATTAAAAATGAAAAAATTGATGAACGTTTGATGTTCTGAATATTTAGTTAATGCATCAATTTCAGTGTTACAGGAAGAAATATTAACAGTATATTAAGTTCATTTTATTTGTTTGCAATTTTCAATTTTTTTTCCCTAGAAAAATCACAATCTGTTGAAAAAGCAGAAAAACATAGTCTTTACCCTAAGAAGTTCACTTAATCTCCACCAACTAGCTATATCATTTGTCTAATTTAACATTAGATTCCTAAGATATATAAAGTAATTTATGAAAGATACCAGTGTAAAAAAAAAATGTCGCGAGCTAAGTTGAACTAAAAAATGAAACAAAATCACCCTACTTTCTAGGTTGGATCAAAGGAAACGTAAAACATCTGCAGTTTTTTGAGATTACTGATTTTCCCTAAGAAGTAATACAGATGAGCTTAATTGAGCTCAGCTAAGTTATGTAAAATTAATACTTGATGAGGAATCTAAACAATAACATTTATTTCATTTAATTATTACAAGCCCTAGGCTTAGAATGCAGCAGCTAAAGTGTGTTTGGGAGGCTGTACCAGGATCTCTGCTATTACTTTTAATGATATCAGTGTTCATGGTATTGAATTGCTATCAGAACTCAGGCAACTATTTGACAGGATGGAATTTTGCCAAGAGGCATTGCAGGATATTCTCCATCCTCGTATACTAGTCATATCCTCTCCTGTTGAACTGTGAGATGACCTGTTTTCTTTGAGACACAGGCCTGTACATTGTAAATAGGAGTTTTAGGAGAAATACAGGAATTTGAAGTTATAGCATGTTTTACACCTCAATGCTTATTTGCTTCTCTCATAGTAGCATCTAATACACATGCAAATAATTAATTTTTACTCTATGTAAATACACAGCTTTTGAAATAAGCTTCTTTTTCTTTCCCCCGAACACTGCTTCTAACCAGGATCGTTATTTTGAAGCAGTCACACTTGTAAATCAATTTGTTATTAATAAATTAGTATGAATATTAGGAAAATGAAAATTGGTATACTCAGCAACAGTCTGAGCACTGCTTATTATTGGAACTTTGATTCTGTGATGTCAGTAGGAAAACAGGTAGGTATTGCAAGGTAAGACTTAGCAGAAAATAGTTTATATATGAGGAGATATATATATATAAAAGCTCCTGCTGAATTTTTAATTTTTAAAAAGGCAGGTCAGTGCAATTTATTATATTTTGATGGTATGCAGACTGCTTAACTGAAAGTTGTGTCTTTTATAATTTGGGCAAAGAGGGGTTTTTTTTGTTTGCTTTTAGATTTTAAAGGGTCTCAATTTGTTGAACTTGAATCGTTTTTTTCCTCCATATGGAAAATTATAAATTATATTAGATTTATATTTATTTATATTTATATTGAAAGTATGTAGGTGTTTTGAAGAATTTAATGCTTCCTAAATAGTCTGCTGGACATGTTTAGTTTTATACAACAATTATATAACAATAAAGTAGCTATTGTTAACTATCTAATAGTGCTGTCAGTATGCAAGACATTTTGCTTGGACTTAAAAAGGAAGTTGTGCCTACTTTCAGTGAGTTTACAAACTAAGTGACACTAAGAGCGTTCAGTGCCTTTTGAACAAAACACAAAATCCTTACTGGATTTGTTAAGGCAGTTTATAAATCATGATCGCAGTTCTTCCAAACCCCAGGTCACATTCAAAACCTTATTCACATGATTGCTCATTTGAAATGTGCATCTGTTGTGTGAACAAAATCACAACATGCTGAGTATCATGGATAGAGATGGAGAAAGGAGGAGAGGTCCTGTATAAGATTCAGCACACTGATTTAAAATTAGAGGACGGTGTGATGGACTCTGTTTTCTTTTGGAGAGATACCTACCTAAAAACAAGTGAATATCCTCATCTGTAAGTAGCCATTGAGCACATAGTTGGGTGGCTAGGAATCAAAATGAAGAGAGGTACTCAGTCAGGAAAAGAAGTTACCATAGTGTAATAGTAGGAAGTATACAGTGTCGTGAATGGAGAAACAGATAAATCGGATCTTGAGACCAACACTAAGTGTCCAAGGTAACTAATGGTAACTATCACTATTTTCAGTACATTATTCATACTGGGACGGAAATTCATCACAATGAGTGCTGTGCAGAGTAAAACAATTGGCACTCGGTAAAGATGGAGCCGACAGCAAGGGATCCATGCAAGAGATTTAGGGAGACAAAGTGATGTTATTAAATTTACAGCCAAACCAAACACTCTGAGAATATTGTAAAGACATCTTCATCAGCAGAGCTGCAGAACTAGCCACAGAGTTCATAACATAGAGATTTTGAGGTAACTGAGTGAATAATAGGGAAAATTTGATTGTGTAAAAACTGAGGGCAAAAATAGGAACACTGTGCCAGCTGCTGTCATTTCTCCTATCAACAGTTTGTGTTTGGCTCTAGTTTTACTATTTTAGAGCTTTTTAATGACATGCTTTATTTAAAATGGAGATCTGTGCCCTTTTATATTGAGTACTGTACATCCCTGTAATAAAAAGACAGTTCTTGGCCGAGTGTTCATAAAAGCAATATTTTAAAAGTGTGAAAATGAAACTAAATCAGAGAGTAGAAAAGTCGAGATAATTCTGAACATTGTTTTGTGCCAGAATCAGCCATCTCTATGAAACTTAGTTATCATAGACACATTTTTCAGAAATGTATTAAATAGAAAATTCAGATAGATATGTAAAATCCTGTCACTTTTAGATAGGTAATATGAAACAGATTGAAACAAGATTTTAATACTTCTGTTTTCTAGACAAAAAAAAAATCAAGAGGTAGCAGATGACTTTCTTAAACCAATTTTTTGTATACGTAGCCTTAGCAAGAGGAAACCGCATAATGCTGTTAAAAGACAGAAAGGATTGAAGGAAAAATATATAGGTTATTGAGGTATAAAAGCTATAAAATTTGAGAATTATGTTATTACACTGTATCACAGAGTGATAGCAACGTTTTTCATACTTGTTACTTAGTAGACTGCAGTGCAGTTTCGAGATGCTTGAATGGCTTTAAACTGATGTTCAGTAGGGCAAAGGTTCGTGTGGTGCCTTGCACAGCCATGTCTTTAGGGGTACAGTTACCAAAGCCAACCAGCTGAAAGCCAGCCTTTACTATCTTAGCACTGTGATGAAGCTCTCCCCAGACTTTTTAAAGCAGATTTATTTTAAAAGTACATTTAATGCCATCACACAGCAATTTCTAAGATGTTTTCAGTATTTGAAAAATAAAATGTAGTTTAATATTTGAATGTAATATATACCTGTATAGTACATAATAACATATTCAGCTCTAGGTTGCTGCATTTTTTCATTGGTCGATAAAATTTCCTGTGAAAATCCAAATTAAAAAGTGAGGGCTGCCACTCTGGACAATGTCTAGTGATGAATAAAACTCAGAAAGTTTCTGAAGTTAAGATATAATTAGGTGCAAGTAAAGAAATTTTGTTTCTATAAATATCAACAATCCTAAACCTTATGCTCTAATTAAACACAAGCAATAATGCATGTTTTAATGAGCCAATACATTTGCATGGGTTTTTTTCTCCTCACAGCCATGAAGGAACAGATTCTGTAGCTGACCTGACAGATGTTGTCGTGGTATTAAACAACTTCAGAAGCAAAATTATCAAAGTCCAGGTATGTAAAGAGATACCTTTTTTGTCTGCAGTATTTCCTTATATGAAATATGACTCATGCTTACATGAGCTGTATTAGACTATATTTAATTGGAAGATGTATAGTGAAATACATAATTTAGATTTTGTATAATTAAATAGAGAAGGGTGTGCAAATTAATGTAGTTAATTTGAGCCGATCAGGTTATACATACATACATAATTGCATGGGAGATTGTTAAATAGCTGTTAAAATAATACATCCGTGTGCGTAACATAGATAGGATTTATCTCATCTAGCTTAAGGTGTCTAAGAGTGTAGTGTAGGTGCCTTAAAATCCCCCTCTGCTTAGTAGAATGAGAAAGGCAGTCCAAAGGACTGCGTATCCCAGCTCGCGTATGTATTTGAACCAAGGGGATGACCGCCTCTTGAGACATCCAGTTCTCTCCTGTGACTGGGGAGGGATTTTACGTGAAGTCCAGATACCAGAGTGGAAGTTAAAATTAGGTATGTTGAATTCTACCCTAAGCTACCAAATTTGTGTAAATGAAATAAAGTTACTTTCATTCTTAAAGATGTATCAAAAAGAGATAATGAAACATGAGTTATATTAAGGAGAAAGAACTTAATAGTATTATATGTTTTCCACTATTTTGTAAATAACATTTTGTGTAGGTGTACTTGGTACATTGTATCCTAATTTTAGACATTGAGAAGGAGAGAGAATGATGTAAACATAAGAACAAAAGGAATTTTTAAAACCACATATATGAGTCTCTTCCCCAATCCCATAACTGAAAGTTTCCAGAACCTGGAGAAAATGTGTAACACTCTGGAACGTGATGAGTCTACTTTTAAACCACAGAGAAAGGGTAAAAGGGTGCCATTTGGGTCAAAATAGGAAAATTATTTTATGTGAAAGGTGGTGCGTATATTAAGCTTATAACTAGAATACGTAAGCTCTATCATTCAGCTGAACTGTAGAATCACTTCAGTGATACCTAGGATGTGGCTTCAGAAGCATTAGCTAAAAAGACGCATGATTCAGTGTGAACAGAGATCTGTAAGCGTTAGCTTGACAGTATAAACATGTGAAATTAGTATGGTTAGGATTTAATGTGTTCAAACATTTAGTCTTTTAGAAGCTATTTGGGTTTCAAAAACAGTTAGGTTTCTTTTAATCAAGGAAATTAAGGTCAGCAAACAAAATTAATTTAGAGCCTTTATTAAGCATCTGGGTAAGACAGCAGAAATTGCTTAAGCTGGACGGGAGAGCTTATGTTTCAGCGACAGATTTGTCGACAAGAATCACAGTTTCCCTGCAGGTAATTTCCATGCATGGCGCGACACCCTGCTACCCTTCTTCTACCAGCTAATGGCTGGACCACAAACTCATGAGGGAGGAAAATGAGATGTGATTCCCCACACTTTTAGTTACTGTTTGCATGAAGAAGTACAGAGGGCTTGAACATGCTGTTTGATTTATTAATCACCATTTAATTTTTCACAATTGATTACTTTTCTTCTTATTACAGTAAGTTCTGTACACAGTTTAAAAGTATGAAATTACATTTTTACTGTTCAGTTGAATGCAGTTCAGTAAGTATTTTACTGAAATAGAAATTTGTAAGATGTTGGTCCAGCTCTAGCCAGTAAGCACACCATAGTTAGATATCACAACTGAAGTAGTAATTATTATCAACTAACTTCGGAAATTACACAAATACATTTATTTTAATGACTAGGTACAGAAAAAGCCTGATAAAATGAATGAAGATCTCCTTACTGATGGAACAACAGGAAAAAAAAGAAATCGGGAATCAGTTACAAGGTAATGCATAATTTGCTTATACTTTAACCGTGCCAAGATGTTTATTATTACTCATAGCATAAGTGTTTCTTAGTTGATAGTGATACAAATACGTAAAAAGGCTCCCAAGGGATTTACAATACAAATAAAAAGGGGGAAAAGACAAGCTATAATGTCTTGTACATCTCATTATTTATTTCCCTTTTAATCCCTCCTTTGCATTTCTAGTTCCTGTTCATTTTCCCCATTGACATTATTTTTATTTTGTTGTGGCAAAGAATCAATCTCAATGTGAAAATCTCAGCCAGTAATGCGGTACTCAGATGTATCAAACTGAACATCAGAAAGCAGGCTATCATGCTGCTTGTGTGCTGCTAGACATAATTTATGAAAGCTCAAGAAGTGTTTTTTACTTTAAAGTTTGAGTTCTATAAATAATTGTAATAAACGTCTCAAGCTTTACATTTGGGGCTAATAAAATTGTAGTATTTCTAATTTGTTGTATACCATTGTATGAGAATGAGATAAGGGCAAAAAAGGATTTTTCATCTTTGCTTTGAAAAATAAATTTAGGGGTTTTTTTAATAGACTAGTATATCTGTGCTGTAGATCAGAACATGGGGTGTTGTATCATTTTCCAAGACATGTTAATTGTCCTTTTGAGAGCATTTCAATCAGATGACCTTTGACCAATGTACTTTAGTGGACTAGATGCTCTCCGAGCATTCTTTCTTTGTAACACTTCAGAGACCTTTTTCACAAGAAGCATCTCAAAAAGATAATGTTCTCAATTGTGAAAATGGAGGTGCTGGCAAAAGTACTTACTGAATTCCCAATGATTTGATGAGTTATTTGTTCTCAGTATTTCTTAATGTCAAAGTAGAATGAGCTTCGATTTTTAATCTGGAATGCTGGCAACACAATAAATTCATCCAATAAATTCATTCAAGGTGATGATAATTCCTCTTCTGGATCTTCAAGGCTGTTGTGTGGGGTACTTAATTTGCAATACATTGTTTCCATACTGGACTCCATCCACTTTGTAGGAAGCACCCATGTTTGCTCTCGGATAGTCTGATTTCCACAGGTTGTTTCTGCAGTATGCTACCAAGTGCTAAGCTGTCGTGGCTGTACAATTGCAAAGGCAAAGAACTGAAGGTAATGCCATCTGAAATAACCAATTCAGAGCTAATGACTTGACTGTGTAAGCAACTTAATCCAAGTAAACATAGATCTCTTTGCCCTGAAAGAAAAAAGAAATTGCAGTAGCTTTGTCCATAAGTACCTTGAAGCGTTCAAGATTTACCATCGAGGTAAAGTCTGATTCCTCCATTGTTCAGGAGAACATCTTTGGACTATAATTCAGTTAGTAAGAAAGGGATAATGTCAGTGTGAGGGATTTAAGGAGAATGGCTTTTTCATCACCATTGTCTCCATCCTGTAAAGACTTTCTGGCCCCAAACGACTGCTGTGAGACTTAAAAAAGGTTTTCTTCCATTTTCAGTAGCCTTGGCAATGGTTGTCAGTCACAAAAACTGTTAAAGAAGATAAAGAAAAGGCATACCAGTTCTACTTTATCTACTAAACAGGTGACCCCAATTAATCCTCAGCACACACATTTCTTGGTAGATCCAGGACTGGCTTCTGTTCCAGCTTTATCATCTCTCCTCACAAGGCCTCTTGTATCTGAAGTACCTGGACATTTTATTGAGTCTCTGTTGCTGATTTTATGTTTATCACCATTTATCCACAGATGATTTTGCTGTTACAATATTGATTAGATTCAGAAAGCCTTCCAGACTACTGTACTACAACTCTCAAAAATTTCTTCCTGAAGCCACAAGTCAGGGAAGTGGATTCACATTTCTGCACAAAGGTGGCCTCTTTTGCAGAATGACATTAGTTGAAGGAATTTTGCATCGCCTTCAAGCTTCCCGCTTCTAACTGGCTGCATGAGAAGATGTATGCGCAGGTCAAAATCCTAGCTTCCTCCAAGAATGTTACAAGGCCGGAGATCTCATGATCTTCTGCATCTAGTCTTTTTTCACAGTGGGTTGGTTCATCAGCGTGCATCAGGTACAGAGCTTGGCTGGGCTGTTGAAGCCTCTCACCCAATAAAGTTTATTTGCTCTTCCCATTGATTCAAGGTTGTGGCTCAGGGGCGTGATCTGAGGCCTGCTGTTTGTCTGTCAGCTTCTTCCTATCTAGGAACTTGTCAAATAACCTTCCTCTTCGATATCCTAGAATGAAAAATATATCCTGCCAGCACACTGTTCGTTACAGGAATCATCGTGTGCTCTGACATGGGACACGTGTGCATACTACATCGCCCCAGTCCTTTCATAACTGAACTGACCTTCTCCGATTGACTGCTTTTCCCATGTGACCTTACAGGTTAACCCAGCCATCTTCAGAGCAGCTTGTTCCATTCGGAAGATCTCTACCTTCTGTAAAGCTTTGCACAATCAATATTTTCAAGATCCTTGCATCAAAAACTGATTTTCTTTTTCACATCGGTCTTTGTAGTCACAGGTGTTAATGGCTGCATTATAAAGAGCTTGACATTCTTTCAGTCCTGCTATCACCAAGTGTCAGAAATGGGACAGAAAGTCAGAAGGACAAAAGACAGACTGCTTGGGACTGTGAACTGCAGCCTGTTTAGCCTGTGAGAACTCAGTGCTAGTTGAGGGGTTGTCTTCTTCAGAGATGTCACACCATGCAGTCAGTGCCGCTCCAGTGATGTCCCTTTCTTTTGCGTTTGCTATAGTCCTGATCAGATAGGACTGTACTATCTCCTCTTACCGTTGCTGAGTGAAAAGAACGTGGGTTTCTCAAAAGATGATTCATACCTCTTACACACATTGCAGCCTTCTGAGATTTCAGCTTTGCATTAGTGAAGTGATGTGAATTCTTTGAATTATGTTGGAGATCTGAGACTTGTCTCATTTGTTCTTAAAGATTATGAGGGATACTTATTTTTATACTTTTCAAAGTATACTTTTAAAAGGGATCTAACCAGAAGAAAAATTAATAGGAGTGACTCACACAATCTAAGTGTGCGAGGAGTGACTCGCCTCAGAAAAAGACTATTGAGGGGAATCTCCAACAATATCAAGCCTTACTGTAACCAATTAGGCTAAGGCAGCCTTTGCAGTTCCAAGATCTGTGAAACAGTGCTCTGAGGGAGACTGCAGCCACCGTCCCCTAGCTGTTTGTGCTGGAAGGCATACCTGATTAAAAAAACAATCCTGGTCCCCTTTGGTATTCAAAGCAAGCAAAGAATGCTGTGCAGCAGAAACAGAAAACCTTTGAACAATGTACCTCAAAGATCTAGGATAGCTTATAGGGAGAGTAATTGGATGAATTTAAGGAAGAATTCAGCAAGTATTATGAAAAACACTTGGGAAATCCCATCACCACGGACCACTGAATGTTATGAGAGTATTCTGTGAAAGGCTACTTACTCCTCGGCCTTGTCATTTGCTGTTGGTAAGGTACTGGGCTAAATATGTGGTTTGGCCTGGTGTGGCCATCTTTATATTATGTTCAGTCTGTATTTTAGAGTATACATTCAGCTCAACCACCTATGGGGCTATGCAGACATCCCTCACCTCAAGAATATGCATTGGTTCTTGTGATGTAGAATGCACAATGATGAAGCTTGAAAAACAGCTGTTACTCATTTTAAAAATAACCAGTTCTCAAGGTATTTTGGCTGTGTGTATTTCTGATTTTTGCTTTGATAAAACATGAAGTTCTTGCCAAATTTGGGTTCTGTTTGATTGAAAATATTAGAGATTGCAGTTGTGCCATCGTTTGTCCTGAATGATTGGGTATGAGGTGTTGCTCCCAAAAGATTTTGGTATCATTGGCATGTGCGGTGGGAGTAGAATGTAAGTGTATTCAGTTACTGTAGGATGAGTATTTCTTTTATGTATTTTCTTACTTTCGATTCTTTACGAGCTTAATGGTAATGTAGTAGTATTTTCTTTCTGCTGAATGTATACTTTATATAATAATTTGGGTTTTTTTTCTTAGATTTTCAGAAGAAATTTCAACAGAAGAGAAAGAAAAGAAAAGTGATATTCTTAACATTTTTTCAGTTGCTTCAGGCCATTTATATGAACGTTTTTTAAGGTAAGGAAAGGTAAAAGGGAAACAAGAATTTCATAGGGATACTGTAAACGTTCATCCTAAAATTAAGCAACTTAAAGAAACTGTTTTTGTTAACAAGGTGTAGAGAATAAATTGTTAAAACGTACAAAAGCCGTATACAGTGAGGACCAAATTCATCTTGAGAACAAAGTGATTCAATGTATAGATGTTCAAAAATACCGTTATTCTTTGAAGAAAGAGAAATGTTCTCCATGTCTTTCATGAATGCATGCGCGAAGTATGAACATAAAGGATGAAGTTCAGCCTCTCTTTATAAAGACATAACAGCAATGACTTCATTAGAGTTGTATCTATTTATGTTTAGTCCAAACTATGGATACTACTATATGCACATATGGCTTTACTCACCTCAGTGTTCATTCAATAAGCAATGATTGCTTTGAAGGAATTCTTACAGTATTGCCTAATCTGTTCACCACCATCTCTGTTACTTTTCTGATTTCTTTGAGTAGTTGTCTACAGGTTTAGTGATTTTCCTATCCTAAAATGGAATTTCACAATTCTTTCATGTGTATTTATTTGGAAAGTAGTACTTTGTTTGTATTGATTTTTATTTCTTAGTAGTCTGATGCAGTGTGAACATCTATGTTTCTGTCCTTCAACCTACAACGACCTTCATAAAGGGAAAGACTTGTTTATTTTGAGAGACAAAAATTAATTTTAAAGCTTTTTACATACTTCTTTACCTTATTTTAAAGTTCATTCTTTCTTGATTTTTAAGGCAGACGTGATCTCTTGTAAGAGTGTAAGACATTGCTTACCTGTCTGGTTACAGCAAGCAAATGCCACAATAGTTAAAAAAAATTGAACCCAAAATAGTGATTTTTACAGTTATCACAGGTTTTCTGAAGAGCATCTTGGACTATGCTTTCTCTTTTCCACTGTTTTTCATTTCAGCAACCTATTAAACTCAACCAATATATTTCTAAAATGAGCTATCTCAGAAGGCAAGTTAATATAAGGTATTAATTGTTATTCTAATTTTGTCAGGCACCTCTCTTAGAATAAAACTTGTTAACAGATCTGCTTTTGAAATTGTTCCTTCTAATATTGCTTAGCTGATCTGGATCGAACAAATCTATCTCAAAGCGGTCTCGAACACATGCTCTTTAAAGCTTTTAATTAGAAATAGACAGAAATTTCTGCTTAAACTGGGTTAAAGAAAATTATACTAGAAAGTTTTAGCACTTCTAGGTGCAGTTGAAATTTAATGACCTGTGTGCATTCGTTTGTTTATTATAGACTTATATTTCCACAGAATTATGATGCTTTCTGTCCTACGTCATACAAAAACACCAGTTAAATTTTGGTTTCTGAAAAACTATCTCTCCCCAACGTTTAAGGTAGGAGAAACGTCTTCCTTTTATTATTTTTTCTTAAAAATTTTAAGTAGTTTTTTTTTAAAAATTATATTTGATTAATTATATAATTCAAATTAAATTTTCACAGTTGGAAATGATCTCAGAATGCATTAAATACCAATAGTTTTAAAAGTCTCATGTGTAAGGTTGTTCTTTTCTGGAACCCAAAGCCCAGTTATATAATTTATTCTCTTCTGATAGTCTCCAAGAGTTTGAAGAAAATGCTTTTTATATTTACGTAGCTGAGGATATTGCTAGAACTAAAGAAACATTTTAAAATAATAATTTATGTAGTCAGTAAGGCCAATACAGCTGCAACTATGTTTCAACATTCCCTCTTTTTCCTTCTGAGTCCTTGTGTGTCACATACATGTGCAACTAATAGTTTGTTCATTCTTCTAGGATGTTATTCCTCATATGGCTAAAAAGTATGGTTTCAAGTATGAGTTAGTACAGTATAAGTGGCCCCGCTGGCTTTATCAACAGACAGAAAAACAAAGAATTATCTGGGGCTACAAAATTCTTTTTTTGGATGTTCTTTTCCCTTTGGCTGTGGATAAAATAATATTTGTCGATGCTGACCAGGTAAGAAAAAATAATGCTGTATAAATGTATGAGGAATTCATTTTGGCTTAAACTGATGCAGTTTCATTCTCTGTGGCCATTTTATTTAGATGTTGATCTCGTAAGACTATTGCAGTTGTACGAGCAGAACCAGTGGTGTTGCAGAATGTGAAATGCAATAGTTTCAGTTGTCTTTAGTCATGTAGAAATGAAAAGTCTCACTACACTGAGTTGCCCTAAATTGCCTGTGGAGAGAGAAAGGCACCTGGAGAGGTATGTAGGATCTTAAAGGTGCATTTCACTTAAGGCATATTCAAGTGATTCAGTCTCTGGGCTGATTGTGAGAGGACTTCTCCACTCACTGTGGAAGGAGTCTGCTGTGATTAGTTTAGACCATTTGAACAACTTCTAGATGGCTGAATTTTTTCAAGATTAATCCTGTCTCTGTTTTTCTTAAATTTGTATGCAGTCTTTCATTCAGAAATGAATATTGTATAATATACTGAAAGGTAACGTGCTGACTCAAACAGACGAGACATTGAAGAGTCTGTCACGTGGTTATTAAAAACCTCAGAACAAATATTATGTATCTTGGTCCTTTGCTGAAGCTTGAGAATAAATTAAATTTAGATGTAGCAATGCAGACTGCAACTTTCTGCAATTTCATCTGGATACAGTAGTAGTACTGGTTGTCTGTCCTAACTACTCGTAAGGATTTCTCTGTACTTCAAAATAACTAAAACTTTTTTACAACTGATAAATTAGATTAGTGGGGTTTGATGGAAGAATGATTGATTAGTAAATAAAGGATATTTGTAAAATGTCCTTATAACCTATTTTTTAAAGTACATTATTACTAGATACAAAGATTTTTCAAATGATGCATTAATTTTGGAGTGCCCAAGCTAATGTAACAAATCGGAAGGATTTTTTAGAAGGGAGATGCTTAGTAGATTTTGAAAGTTATATTCCTGCATGAAGGAGTTTAATACTGGGCAACTGGAAACACTGGTCTATAAATTAAAAATACTTTGCTTGTTTTATTTAATTTACTTATTAAATGTGTTCCACAGGTGGCCACAGAATAAACACATATTTTTTCCTAGAACAATAATTTGGTGAATGTCATTCGAATGGAATACTTTATCTATACTCCACTGTTGTAGTGTTTCAAGTTTTTTAAAAATTAAAATTAGTCTTAGGAAGCTTGCTGCTGTAACTACCCTCATATGCACACCTTAAAAACACTATTAAATTATAAAAATAAATATATTTTTATTTTTATTTAGATTGTGAGAAGCGACCTAAAAGAACTCCAAGATCAAGATCTAAATGGAGCTCCCTATGGATACACACCTTTCTGTGACAGCCGTAAAGAAATGGATGGATACCGTTTCTGGAAATCAGGATACTGGGCATCACATCTTGGGAAAAGGAAATACCATATTAGGTAGGGTAACTCCTTACATATTTTTGTGCAGTTTGTGAATTTGATTAAAATCTGGGTCTTGGTATTGATCGCTGAGGCATTCAAAAGCAATTGCCCTATAGTCATTCTCAGCAAGAGGTGAATAAGGCATGAATGCTGATGACATTGATTTCACTCTTTTATTGTAGCTTCAGCTACTTAATTAAAAAAATATTCCTTTAGGACAGGGAAAGTTTTTCGTTTCTTGTTACTTTTATTAATGTTATCAAAAAGAAGGTGAAACTCCACAAATCTTAATTCTTTTTTTTATCTTTGTAGTGCCTTATATGTTGTGGATCTTAAGAAGTTCAGAAAGATTGCAGCAGGAGATAGGCTTCGGGGCCAGTATCAGGCTCTTAGTCAAGATCCAAACAGTCTGTCAAATCTAGATCAGGTATATATGGGTTTAAGCATTTATTTTTTATTTTCTTTATCTTTCTGAATATACATGGAATTATTTTGTATCTCTGTCTATATGTTATGTAATTCTGAAACTATTTGCCCTTTACTGATGTTCTAGCAAATTTTCAGGTGTGCATATGAGCACAGTTCAGAAAACCAAATAATTATTACTTTAAATAATTGTTTAATATGAAAAGAAGAGGGAAAAAACAGCATAGAGGACAAATGTATTGCACTGCTGTCCTTTATTTGTAGATGTTCTATGTACATTTGTGTTTTTCTAATGATCTTATATTCTGATAATGGTAATTATATTCTTACTTAACAAGCTCTCTTCCTTCTTTCTTCCTTTTTTCTATTAATGTAAATCTAGTTTTTGTAAGCTAACTTCTAATGCACTCTAGCGATTGCTGTACGTGGTCACCCTGGGGTGACTGCAGTCTTCATTTATATAACTCCACCAATTTTTAAAGCTAGGTGGGGTAGGTCAGGGTGCAAATCACAAGCATGTAAGTGGATTGCAGATGTACAGAACGTACTCAAATTTATTCTTTTCTTCTGTAGTAGAGGCTCTTTAACTTGGCAGAAGATTGATAATACAGCTCATCCAATTTCTGCCTGAGTAAATAATAATTTTATTCATGTCTGTCTTCGGGTGAACTTCAGAAGGCTTAATAAGTGAGATTGTGCCTGCTTTTGTAATTTTTCTTGTGGAATTACTAAAGCACAAAAGGTTTGTTACCTACCTATAGCAGTAAAGGGATCTTAGAGTAGCAAAGCCCACGTCTCTCAATGCCTGCATTCCACACCCTTACTCTGCAAGCGAGTTTCTCTCTCTCTCTCTCTCCCCTAACTAAGTACATTAATGCCACTTGCATTTTTTCCAGAAATAAAATTAAAAAATGAAAATAGCAGTTCTTATTGTCCAGCAGATCCTGGACAAAGAAAAGTGGAACTACAGCCACACTACAAACTCAAACTAGACTGGACACAAGGAGTTGAAGCCTTAAGTATGACTGTTAAGAGCAAAAGACTGATATAACAGCAATAGTCAGATTTTACCTCTCTTTTCTGGACAACAGAATGAATTATTGGCCCTGTATCACACACCTAGAGAGCCCTGATGTGATTAACTGTGTTTTTCAAACATAGTCTTACCCATATGTACAAGGTGTCTTTCAGAAAGGCCTTAAAGATTCGGAAGCTGGTTAAAGGCCTTCCACCATAATGCTGCTTCTCAGACATAGTCATTATCTAGTGTTCTCAAAATATTAATAATGTGTATCTTTCAATTTTGAGATTCTTATATTTTCAATGATAGCATTAATAGTTCATAGCATATATCTCTTCTAAATCTGTTGGATCAAATCAAAAGCCACTTAAGTATCAGCTACCCTTCCTTCAGCACATCAGTGCTGAGAGCAGACATTAAGGTAGCTAAATCTTGGCAGAATGGAATTGGAATTACTTTGGAAAGGGAAATATTTCAAAGTAATATTTTCATAGTAATCTGCCTTCTGACTGTATTGATAGAATCACTTTGTCTTCTACTTTGTCACTGCTACACCAAATCCAGCATCATTCCTAGAAATAGAAACCACAGTGCAATATATTTTACAAGAGTCCTAGAGAGCTTTTATCTACTGATACGGACGCATTATGAGGATTTTTTTAATTTTTATTTTAAATATCTGGCTGGAGTGCTCACTGCCCTTCTCGAAGAAGAAGCAATCTCAGCTCTTTGCTGATCTGCCAGCGCTTCTGCCTTCATGGGTACTAGTTAAGGTTATGCTAATATAAACCACAAAATAGAAGTAGATAGCATGGAAAAAAAAGGTAATTTTAAATGCCAAGAATAGTGAGTAAAGAACTCCTAGGGAGAAAAATTACACATGATAAAAACTAGATTTCCAGTACAGCCTATTTAATTGTTCTTTTTAAAGAGAAGCATGGAAATGTCTATGTAAAGATGGCAAAACAAATACTTACACTAATACCAATATTTATGCTAATACTAATTCATTAAAAACTAGATAATTAACCACCTTTTTCTTTACTTAAAGAAAAAAATCAGCAGAAAGGAATGTAAGAGTAGAATCTTTTATTAAGAGGAAATGTTTTTATATTTTTAAATTGAGATTTTATTTTCTAATAAAGATGCTGCTGTAGTTGAGTCGCCCTTTAAAATTATGTGGGTTGTCTGACTAAATGTGAAAACAGTCATATAGTAAATCAAATTGAAGAATAACTTTTAAATGTTGTTTGTGAAAGTCTGGAAGACTTTCATTTCAGCAGTTTACATATTTTGAATGAACAAGAATTTTAGCACTGACAGTAAAAACAATCTGTTCTTGTTCATTTATTTTTCTGATTCATGAATATTTCCTCTTTGATCTTCCAGAGATATTTTAGTGTTTTTGAGGATAAATCACTTCCTTCTGAAAAGATAAGCAACTTTTTCTTTAGATTTTTTTTTTTTTATTTTCTTCCATTTACTTTAAATCCTGGAACTAGCAGCTGCCTTTCTACTTTCTACTCCATGTAACAACTTGTAAATTCACAACTTTGAGAGTTACCGTAGTAACTCAGGAATTGTGATTTCATTTAGAATGTCAGAGAGGCACAACAGAAAACCAATCTCTTTTCTCTTGAAATTGAGATGGTGATAAACCATTTATCTTCCAAAAATTCATAGAATTTAAATTTTTCAAAAAAGAAAGCATTTAAATTAATGTTGAATGTCTTGACTCTCAGTATACTTATATTTGATGTAATTTTCCTGTAGTAATGTCTATATTTGAATTAAATTATATGCCTTTCATAATGCAGCTGTATGTGCTATTTTATTCTGTCACATTTAGCAATGTGAATTGGCAAAGTAAGATGTGACTAATACTTATTTGAGTACTGACATATATTTTTTAAATATAATGTTGGGGTTGCACATGTGAAGGGGCTTACGAATGGATCTACCCGTGATACCTGTTATTTTTCACTATGGCCAGAGTACACGCAGTGTATGACCGCCTGCAGTTTTTCTCATTCATAAATGCTGTTCCCTACATTCAGCAAGATATTGATTCAGAGTTTTCGTGATGAGAGTACTTGACTATATAGTAAAGGTTTAAAAAAAAAAAAAAAGAAATTTTAAGTGAAGTAAGGAAGATAGCCAGAATAGCAGTTTAGTAGCTTTTCCTTTTCACGCTCATGTTTCGGGAATCCATTTCCCTAGAAGGTGGCTAAATTTAGAAATGTAGAGTAGTGGCGTAATCCTGGATTATATGCTTTTGAGCTTTTTTTTGCAAATTTGAGGGCTGGAAAGATGGTTAAGTTTTGCTTTAATAATTTCACACGGTCTAATTTTGCTCAGTAATATTTGTAGTATGACATGCAGTATCTGAACCATAAGTATCAGACAGTAGTACTGCTTATGTGAAACTAAGGAAGGAAAGAAGTAAGTACAAGAAAAAATTGCTTGAGAAATGAGAGGTAGAATTGGCCATCAAAATGACCACAACTAAGTTTTGAATCTACTTGAAAAAGAACTAGGTGAGCACTTAGAAGGAAATGTAAGAACAATTTGCAGAAATGGTAATAGGCTTAGATATTCTACTTTTAAGTAGTTGCCTGATAACCAGTTACATTAAATTCAATGCTAATTTATGATTTCACAAAATTTATACAGGATCTTCCCAATAATATGATTCATCAAGTAGCTATTAAGTCTCTCCCTCAGGAATGGCTTTGGTGTGAAACCTGGTGTGATGATGAATCCAAGAAAAAGGCTAAAACAATAGACTTGGTGAGTTGATTTTGAGTTAAATTAGTTTTATAGATTAAAACCTTTGCTATAATTTCTGAGATACGCATATGCGATGTCATGGAGGCAGCCTTGCTGGAAGGCACTGGAACACTACTTCCCGTTCCCTACAATGCAGCAACTTTTCTTCTTTCTTCTGAGATCTCTCCTGCTTGCTCTGTACCAAATTTGCTTATGTTGAAGTTGAAAACTGTACCTGAAAATTAAATGTTGCTATCTGTAACTGGATAGGATCAGGGTTTTTCATATCTGTACGTATATTTTCCATATCTTTTTTCCATGTTCAGCCAGATTAGTGGACCTCTAATGAAATACTGTTACTGTTTGGGTATTGTGTGCTGCTATTGCGCTCCCTACAAAGCAGATTCCTCCAGAACCCGCTGTGTAGAGGATTATCTAGATAATGTGTAGATAATATTATCATGGTTTTCTCTGTCCATTTCACCATTATAAACTGGAGATAAAGCAGAGCTTAAAAAGCATAATGCTGAGGAGACTATCCACATTTAGAAAGAAGAAAATGTCTGTCTTCGGGAATTGAAACAGAGAGAGAAAATGTTCTTCTCTGTTACTATTAACCCCCATTCCATTTTTCCCCCATCCTCATTTTTTGACAACCCCCATGCAGTGTGAGTGATACTTCAGAGCTGTAATTCTGAAGAAAAACAGACAATTGGAATCTGGTGCGAATATTCATTATGTAAATAGTTTTGTTTTCTTTATGTCTTTACAGTTGTTAAAATAAGCTTTTTTGTGCACTAAACATGGGTACTCTCTATTCAAGAAAGATTGAAATTAAGTTACCAGACCTTCTTTCAATCCCCATTATCATGTATCACTTTTTATTATGATTTCCACTTATTTTATGGAAGTAATCAATATATTTTCTAGACAATGCTAGAGGAAGCATCACAAACTTAATAAAAAACATCAGATTTAATTTCAATATGCTAATGTATATCTTATATCTTGTTTTAAATAATTTAAACAGGGTTTATTTACAATTTGGTTTGTGTGATTTTTTTTTTTTAATTAATATCAAGGTAAATGACCTTGCATGCTGTCCTTCAATGAAATTTAAATGCTGACAAAATTATTTTAGGTATGAAATAATTTAGAGCAAAGAATTATGTTGGAGGGTGGAGATACTTGTGTGAGCTGGTAAGAGGTGGCCTCATTTATAAAATATGAAAATTTTAGCCAAATATTTAAACTGGTAGGGTGACTACAGCAAATAGGAGTTCTCTGCAAAATATTAAGTTGGTATTTTTGCGCAAATGACTTTTTGCTGTACTTCTCTAAATTCCTTGTCAGGATTCGTGATCTGCTGTTGAGTAGTTTCTGTCTGATGTTAAACTTATTTTTCACTTTGAAATAATTGTAGACTATTTTGAAACATTTAGATTATTGTCATAGTCAACATATGATTACATAACTAATAATACATGTTTGGTGTTCTGCTGTTTATTTTTAGTGACTTTGAGGGGGAGATCACTTAAAAGTTCCTTGGAGGGGTGGTATTTTTACATATACTTTGTTTACATCTAGTATTGCCCTGGTTTCGGCTGGGATAGGGTTAAATTTCTTCCTAGTGCTGTGTTTTGGATTTAGCATGAGGAGAATGTTGATAACACACTGATGTTTTCAGTTGTTGCTAAGTGCCCTCCTAGTCCAAGGACAGCTCCCGTGCCTACTGACTGAGCTAGGTACACAAGATGGGAGGGAACATAATCAGGACAGCCAGCCCAGCTGGCCAATGGGGTATTCCATACCATGTGACGTCATGCTCAGTATATGAACGGTAGGCGTGATCCAGGAAGTGCCGATCGCTACTTGGTTATCGGTCAGCGCGGGTGGTGAGCAATTGCATTGTGCATCACTCATTTTGTATATTCTATCATTATCATTATCATTTTCCCTTTTTCTGTTCTATTAAACTGTCTTTATCTCAACCCACGAGTTTTTCTCACTCTTACCCTTCCGATTCTCTCCCCATCCCACTGGGGGGGCGGGGGGAGTGAGTGAGCGGCTGCGTGGTATTTGGCTGCCTGCCAGGTTAAACCACGACATGTATGTTTTAAACATGTATGTTTTAAACTTTCAGTGCAACAATCCCCAAACCAAAGAACCAAAATTAAAGGCTGCTGCCCGGATAGTTCCCGAATGGGTTGACTATGACTCTGAGATACGAGCGTTAATACAGGAAATTGAAAAAGAGAAGAAAAATCGAACGTCATTCTTTCAAAAAGGTAATTTACATGCATATTCATCTGTTAACTCTTTAAAATAAATATTAATATGGTTGAAATTAAGATTGGGGTCAATAGGCACAAATATTGTATTGGTGTAATTTTCCCTGCTCTCAGAGAAATTGTGTGGGTTTTAAGAGTCGCATGATGCTTCTTTACAGAGCAGTTACACTAAGAGGATAAAATCTTCTGTTTCACACCAAAATCTACAAGAAAATTGTTGGCAGTGTCCTATTCTTAGAGTTCAAACACAACCAACTGTTCCACATGATTTGAGCCACAAATATTAAATAAAGTACATTAGCTTAGACCTCACTTAGAGAACTAAAGCTAATGCCTTTTAATTCAGTGTAGTCTGTTAAGTAGTAGGTTACTGAATCTCTATTAATTCATTAGTTCACAAAAACTTTTTCAATAATTTGAGTCCTCAGTGCCAATCACCTATATTAATTCAGTAGTAAGGTATTGCTTACTTATCTTTTCTTACTTACCTTTTCAGCTTAAAATTTGCTTGAAAGCCACTTGCCATTTAATTTTCTAGCATTAGTTTTTTTATTTTACATTGCTTTTCTAACAATGTAAAATAAATCCTATAGAGACAGTGCATATTCAAAACACAAAATGTGAGAGACTTAAAAAAGCTGTGCATAAGAATATCTTAGTAAGGTTAAAAGCCTTCTTCCCTCCAAACTAAGAACTGCCGAAGACGGAACCGTCAAGATAAATGTTACAGCTGAAATCTGCCAGTTCGGCAAGTGCCGTTTGTCTCGGCATCTCTCACTCTGGGCTTATCTGCGCGGGGCCTTTTCGCCCCTGGCTGAGCAGAACGGTCTCCTTCACTTTCTCCATACTGCCCAGATTTGCAGCCGTGGTTGCCAGGCCGGGCTGCTTGTGCTCCCCTCCTTTCAGGCTTTACTCATCCTTTCCAGAAATTTCCATGTTGCTCTCTGTCTTGTCAGACTGTAGTTTACAGGTTTCCCCGCCAGTCTCGGTCTCCGGTCCCATTTCCTTTGCTGTAGCTCTGCGTCCCTGTGCGCGCCACCCAGCAGCTGCCGACACCCAGGTGCATGTTGGCAGCTCTCTTTGCAGCCTTGCCCGGGCCAGAGGGGAGGGGAACTGCGAACAGAGAAAATGGGAGTCTTTCTAGACTGGAGTCACTGGGAGATAGAGGTGGGATGTCCTGGGAGGTCTCCTGAGCTGCTCTGAGCTGCTCCTTTCTAATACGTTACTGCACGGCCAAGTGTGGGGAGTGTTTCACAGGGACAGCACCAGGCATATTTGCGCCAGTTCAAGTCTTTGCCGCAACACATGGGAACACTACAAGTTCCCAAATTAGAAATGAACAGAACGCTGTCATGGACAAACAGGTGTGTTTTTCCTAACTCATGGTGTCAGAATACACTAAAATAAATTTGATGTAGCAGACACCTGACATGTAAGCAATTATTATTATGGATTGGCAAAGTTAGAAAGAATGGAAAACATGTTCTTACAGCAGGATATGGCAGCTTTCATAATAACTGTACTACAGTTCTGTGCTTGGTTAATATATAGTGTACCTAGGGGGAAAAAAAAAGAAATTACAATATAAATGGTATTTTAGTTTACAAATAGATTTTGGGTTTGTTGGGGTTTTTTTTTACTAAAATTGTTCTAAACTGAGTTAGTTAAATAGCATGAGGAAAAAACCACTCTTATAGGACTTCCAATAAGACTTGAATGCTTGGAGTAATGTGAAACAAAAAAAGGTCATCTCAGCTCTCAAGGTTGAAGAAAAAACTTAGCAGATAAATATTTCAAAGACCTGAGTCAGGGAACAAATTCACTTTTCATTATAAAGAATCTGTAGTAGTTTTTATCCTTTGTGAAAGCTTATGGTCAACTTTTAGCGAGGCTCTAAAAATGAAGTTCCTGTTGCTGAACTGACTGACTAGCAGAAAGTAGAGAGCTTTCTCCACATTTTACAAAACTAGTCATTAAGTCTTTATATAATTGGTTTTTATAATTTATTTTTCCTTTGTTTACAGGTCTTAAGCACGATGAACTTTAGCACAGCCTGTAAAAAGCGATGGTGACAGCCCAATAGTCTTCTGCGAAAGACTGAATGGAAGTTACGACTGTTGGCACTATTTGTAACAGCTTTTAATGTGAAGTCAACTATTTTATAATTTATAGTGTTATTTAAAAAGTTTTAAATGAAATACAAAAACAGAAGAGAGAAATCCACAGGTACTTGATTTTTTTTTTTAACCAGAGTAGAGGAGCTTTCCTAATTTCTTTGGTTTTCTTTTCCTTCTCTAAAAGACAGTTTGCCCAAAGGATTTTAGAATATAAAGAACAATGTGTTTATTCAACTCTTCAAAGATATATTGTGTCAGCCTGGAGGAGGACACACACATTCAATACGTACATGAGAAGTGTTTTGTGCATATTACATGCATTAAGCTGATGTATTTAAAAATAAAGGATTTTGATTATACGTCCATAGTTTTGTCCCTGGAGAAATGCTGTGGTCACAAGAAAAAAATCTCACTGTAGCAAAGATACTACATAAAAAAATAGCTTGTGTAATTTAGACCCCACGAATCTAAGTCAACTTTGAAGCTTACTAAGGCAAGGAGCGTGATTTTTCATTGATTATGCAGGATTGCTGCAGTTGTACTAATTTAAAAGAATCATTTTTGATTCTTAGGCTCCTTTTGGTCACTTAAATAGTATGTCATAAAATTCCATTATGTTTTTTGGTTAAGATTATTTTCCAACCAGCATACATTGTATCAGAAGGTCAGTACCTGAAAGCTGTTTCCACTCAGTTTTGATTATCATAATTCTGTTTGTTTAGAATTTAAAATAAATTAATAAAATACTCGAGTAATTTTGACTGTCAGTGGTGTCTCCTGTAATTTTCTAAACATGTACTCACAAAACTATTGCTCTAATGGGCTACTGATAATTTGATCCCACAAAAATTGGCAGTGAAAAGTTCTTGCAATACACATATTTGAAAGTAGGAAATTTGTTTATTAAACTGAAATCTAGTGCCTTAAGTACATCCTCTGTTGCTTAGGCTGTGCTGGTTTCAAAATACATTGGATGTGACCACAAATTCTTATAAGAATAGCTTAATGCAGTCTGTCAGTCCAGATGCTTGTAATTATAAAAGATGAGGTAATTTGCACTAAGTGGGTGAATCCATTTTGAATTGCATAATATTTCCATACCAGCAATAATTGAATAAATAATAAGAAAAATGGAGCACATTTTGTATGTACTGTCATTGTCCTCAGGTGTTGGTTATTTAAAATTTCTTACTGTAAGGGGAGGTATTTAAAATCATGCTTTGCTGACATTTTTCAAGTCTTAGTACTATGAGACATGCAGAAATTTTTTTACATGTTTATATATTTTTTGTTATACTACCTTTATGCATTTTGAACAGTTTTAACACGTCACATATGGATTTTAAAAGGTCTGTTGTGGGCATTTTCTTTGTATGAAGTACCCAATGAAGTAGTATTTCCTGTGTAACCCAATAGCAATAATCAGTTAATACTAATTTCAGTTCTCTTGAGCGATGCCATTTCACTGCAATATCTGTTTTGTTACGCTTGTTCTTGAACATAATTACTTCAGGATTATCAGGCAGCAAGTCAAACATATTTGAACATAGAACTTTTTTAAGTTCGTATTTTTATACCATATAGATGGACTTAAAATTGACTTAGCAGATGTATATGCAGCGTTACTATAAATTCAATGTGTAACGAGGAAACAACTGATACGCTGTATCAGAGAAAAAAAGATCATTAGTCAACTGCTTGCTGCTTTTCTCTTTGTTTTTTTTTTTTAATCTTATACTTCCGTCCTGATGCTTTACTCTGCAGCAGCATTTCACATTGATCTGTCTTGGAATATTGTGCTTGAAGCGTACAATGGGAACCTTTTTTTTAAGCCAGAAGTTAAAGGTTCTTTAAGAAACCTTAGTTCTCTTTAATTATGATCTGTGCAGGAAATTTCTGTTATGCAGTATAAATGTGGATAATTTATGCACTGATTTCTTGTTCATTTTATCTGTAGCATCCTGTTCTCTTTCCCTGAGCTTACTTAAATGATTAGAATATAATTTCTTAGAAATGTAATTTGCTGGAGATATTTTGAAGATTTAAAAGGTTTCATGCCATTTTCTACAGTGTTGTATACATTTGTAAAAAAAGTGTTACAGCTTTTCTTTTTCCTGCCTAATAATATTTTGAAGGAAAGCTCTTTTTTGAAATGATGTATTGATTTATAAAACAAAGAGGTCTGGCAAATGTATTAACTACTTTTCAAAGATCTCTTTAAAGCAGCACTTTGATTCATTAGCATATCATTATATTTTTTAATATTAAAGCAACAGGTTGTATATGTTGTACAAAATATTAAAGGTGCCACTGGAGAAAAAATAATTATCTTCTATTCTCCTATTTTGTATTACATGATAACCGTTAAATGCTTGGTTAATAGATCCAAAGCAAAAAAAAATGCAGCCAGTTCTCAAATGTCTTTAATTGAAGAAAGGGTTTGTGCTGGGAAGCCACAGCAATGGTCAAAACTAGGAATCTGCTGTAGGCTGAGGACTTATTTCTAGTTTCCAGTCTGTGTGCTCTGACCTATGAAAGGGAAGAAAAACCATCCTGGATTATAGGAGTGTTACCAAAACCTGGTTCAGATCAGTACATAAGCAAAGTAATATTTGAACTGTTCAAATGAAGAGTTTACACAGCTTATATTCAGATTACTATTACAGTGTCTTTTCTATGTCCTACTCTTCTTAGTATCAACTAGTAAGTAAGTAAGTTAACAGAAAATGAACAAACCAGACATTAGTGCAGTATTGTTGACAAGCCAGAGCTTTAGTACTGAAAATATTTCTCAGTAAGGTTCATTTTAACCTTTCTCCTAAATCAAGCACTTGCCTTCACACCAAGACTTTACCTTTCCAAGCTAGATAGATGGTTTCTTCTTTCCTGCATATGCTTTGTCGTTATGATTTATTCCTTTGTTTAAAGCCTGGATTTAAACACACAGAGGAGAATGTGAGTGGAAGTCCTGAAACATTTGTTGACGGGGTAACAGTATCTTTTATTACATTAGATCAAATCCTCCAATGGTTTAATCCAGCATCATGTCTCTAGTACTTCGCATAGTGCCATGTAAGGGATAGTCTGTTTCCCAGCATGACAGTGGGCTGCCATCCAGCATGCATTGTTTTCTCTAGCATCTATTTTTAGCAGCTGCTTTTAGGGTGACGCATTGACTCCTTTGTTGCCATGAGGGGAACACTCCTTGTACACCACCTTGAAGCCTGGTCTCGGCTCCTGACAGACTTCAAGCATTGGCTCGGGTGGCTACGTAACGCAGGCTGATGAAAGGGGCCCTGCAGCAGTGGGAAGCCCGTGCCCTGCTCCTCTCGGGGAAGGGCTGCTTCGGGGGGCAGGAGACTCAAAGCTGCTCCCTTTGCTCACACTTCTGCGCTGGTTTGGTGAGTATCACTTCTGTGCCCACACCTTCTGCTGAGCCTCATTCAGATGCTCTCTCGAGATACACGGATTCAAATCCCTGTGAAGCAGAGGGGTTGAGGACCTCACATCTCCCACGGCCCACAGTGAGGCTATCATGTAAGAGGACGGTCTCAAGACATCACTCGTGTTAGCTGTGATTTCATTCTGGATGTCAGACGCGTGTCCCAGCAGCTCCTTCTGACACTTCTCAGCCAACTGCCTGCTGAAAGTCTCAATTTGGTTTGTGAATTCCTCTCCCGAAGGCAGGAGCCACACAGTTTCAGCCACAGCCAGTATTGCTGAACCTAAATCTCTCTCTGCTGATGGAGATCTTGGTTTCTTTCACCTTTGAATGAAGCACTCTGGCAGCTTCCCATCACACATTGCCAGAAATCTTGAAAAGGACATCACAGAACTAGCTTTCTCCAGTCATCAGTGTGTCACTCCGGACCAGATTTTGGACTCTTGACAATTGTAAAATATAGAGGCATAGATTGTTTTTGAAGTGCCCTTTGCTAAATAAAGAAATTTATTTATATTCATGGCTTAAAAATGGAATCAATCAATGCTGCACTCACCTTTTTTTTTTCCTTAACATAAAGGCATGAAAAACACATTAATAGAATTGTATAATTAGTTACATGGATGCTGACCCTTTATTATCAGATAATTATTTTCTTCCTTTGTAAGAGAGAATGGTTCTATACAGATGAATATATACAAAATTGCAGGCCTGAAAGTGCTTGGTCTCTCTACACCTTTGAGGTGCTTCATCTGCAAGGATACTGCACCGTCAGGTCGGAGTTTCCCAGCATCGCACAGTGCGATTGAGCAGTATGTAGACGTTGCCCAGCACAGCGAGTAGCCAGATTTGCACCTTGTGAAAGGGTGGTGGTAGACACTCCGGTAGTACAAACTGCATCCTGAGCTGATGGTGGACTTCTTGAAGAGAGACTCTCTTTGCTTGCAGGTCCTTCCCTTTCAGCACAGAATGGTGCAGGTGAAGGAGAAGCAACCAACACTTCTCCCTTACGGGCCTAAGAGCAAAGGCACTTTCAGCAGGGTCATGTTTTTTTCCACAAGTTCAGTTCTGAAAAGCCAGCTTTCCAACATGGTTCCTTTCAGTTGACTTGTCATATTGACTCTGTTTTTAACTTCCACTTCCAGGTATTTAACAGACTGACGACACATGGTCAAGTTGACTCAATCCTCCTTTAGTGTAATGTATCTAGTCAGAAATGTGAACCTTCTCTTCATCCATATGTACGTGACACCTTTTAGCAGCGGTGTTTGTCAGGGCCTGTAGTTTTAGCTACTCATTCAAATGCATGAGGCACACTGCCATTCTGCTATGATTTACCTCTCGTATCAACATGTTGTGTAATAACACCATGTTTTCAATTCTTTACCACCCTTAACATGAGCTATCCTACCGCAAGCGTCTGGCATTCTCTAAAGCACACCGAGTCTTGCAGTTACAACAGTAGGGAAGTACTGTTTGCCCTTGGAAAAATTCTTCACATTTAAGAAGATGATGCAAGAGATACACCACTCCCTAGTCTTCTGAAAACTGCCAGAATTTGGCAACATCGTAAGCCCTGACAAACAGCGGCTCAGCTTCCAACCACCCCCCAAACATCTCGTCTCAGCTGCTGTTGTCACTTTCACACATTGGGCAGCTGCAGGCCATGGAATTTTGAACTCTGACACCTTCACTCTCACCAGCTGTGTATGCATCCATGCCCTTCGCCACTGTATACACACACAAGCCAATGTGCACAATAAATTGCTTCCAACCAGGAACTCCTAAAAATTAAGAGTTCCTACAGAAGAGGTTAAGAAAACACGCACATTTGATGACTGATATGGAGCTCGCCTACATTGTCATTCAGGCATGTACAGACGCTGTGGATGACTGCAGGTAGGATTGTCATCTTCATAGACGCCATGGATATGACTCTGCTTCATTTCTCATGGCGCTGCGCAGGGGTTACATCGGCCAGCGGGTTGAGCCCTCGGTGCTGCTTCCTGGCATTGTGGATGAATTGAAGCTTTCTTCGGTGAAATCACTGGTGGAGTTCAAGCTCCACTGGAGTACTTTGAGGGCACAGTCTGCTCAGAGGCCCACGAAGCGGTTTCTGCTCCAGCCTCCTACAGACTCCGCCTCTGCAGAGTGGCACTGCCTCCTGCTCTCTCCAGCTGGCCTTCAAGTCTAGCTGAAAGACCTGCGGCGTAAGTAACTCCTGCAGGCTCAACAACTTCTCACCTGCCTTCCAAGTTCTGGTACTTTTGCCAGCCCCATTGGAACATTTACTGGATTAAGAATAAATAAAATAATAAACAAAAAAATCAGTTTACTCTCTTTAGAAGTAGTTTTCATCATCGCCTAGAAATCACAGAGTACACGCTCATCTTACACGTCCCACATGCCCTCAGCCACCCCCCTTCTCCCCCCAGAGCTGCTGGCTGGCCCCAAGTTCCTCCCCTCAGGCAGAGGGGATTCCTCCTCTCCCCTCGTGTCCCAGCAAGCGAGGGGCCAGAGGCTTTCCCGGGACGGGCTGCTATCCGGAAAGCCTGGCTGCGATTTCCTTCCCCCCTCGGCAGCCAGGCAGGTGCCGCCCCAGGACAGCTCGCCAAACCTCGTCCTCCGCCTTCAACACAACAGGCCCCTGCACTCCTGCTACCTGCTCGGCCACAGGGGAGAGGGCCGCACCCGCAGGCAGGAGCTAGCGCCTCCGGCCCAACGGGAGGAAAACTAAGTTTTGAAACCCACGTGTGAAGTATCCAAATGCTGCTTCACTCTGTACCGTACTTCTTAAAGCCTGACAACTTGTGCGCTAGCTGCCTAAGAAATGTTAATTTAGCCCCCAAGCCAGCGTTTTGGCAGCCTTTTACTGCATTTCTGCACAGCTCTAACTTCAAACTTGGAGAGCAGGATGAGGAAAGGAGGACAGACAAATACACTGCAGTGCTTTCTTGTCATCATAAATATCTTTATTGTGAAAAATACCATAAAATAATTCCCACAGTTCTAGAAAAAAAACAGTTCTTGCTTTTTAGATTTATGATTTTATATAAAGACATTTTATAATTTGAAACATTTGATAAATCTCTGGCTAGCTTTACTTATCCTTCTTAGAACATAAAACTGCTACTTTGAGATTTGCTGAGGGCAAAAAAAAAAAATTTATTCTCCCATTTTTTTTTTATTATTTTATGGATAAAAGTGTGTATTACAGAGCAAACAAACAATACCTTACAATAAGGCACTTTTAAATACAACTAACCTGCTATGCTATACTGGCTAGTTTCCAGCAAAGCTCCTACAAATCACAGCCCTAAACAAAAGAATAATTCTTATTCCAAACACTGGTCTGAAAACTGAAATGATAACAAGCTTTATTTTTTTTTAAAAAAGTTTAAGCTGACACATTTTCTGCATATGTCACAAGTTTGAGCTCTGTTATATAATTATTCAATAATAAGTTTATAATTCACTTTGAATCTGTTTTAATACTGATTTATTAATACATCAGTATTAAGCATGTATCAAGTAAAATACGCTCCCCCCCCTTCATTTTAAAACAGGTTGGAAACTAGTTTATTAAAACTGAAAGAGAGAATTCAACAGAGAAAGTTTGCATCTACGTATAGGCCAATTATTGTAACGATGCTTCATGCACATCTCAGGGTTTACAAACTAACAAGACATTTATTTCAATGTTCAGTTATTGAACATTATTGCACTACAGACACCCACTAATAAATAAAAAGGCAAATTCAGCTTCCTTGTACATCGCTTTCACCATTAACACTCAGCGTGTTACCAGCACTTCATTTTCTAAAGTCACATCGGGGAATGCATCACCGTATCTGGAGAGCCTTGAAATGTAAACGCTTTCTTTTTAACACAACTTTGTCTTTCTGTATTCTCAGAAGTACCTTAGAGCTAACAGCCAGCATCGGCTCCCTTAAAAACAGCACTGGAGTGGTAACACTTCTTGTAACCAGCAGCTGCTTAATATTGGAAAGCCTTGTTCTCCATTGCCATTCTTTGTTTTTGTTTTCAAGACACTGTCTTCCACAGAAGGAATCTATGAACATTAATCATCTTCCTTCTTCTACGGACTACATTCAAGCCTTTTTTTTTCCTTAATATGCAATTTTCCCTTTCCCATTCATTCTCAAAATAAACATAATCCTTTTTGTTCCTGACTGCTTCCAGTGTACAGCAGAACTGTCCATTGCCTTAGAGAAACAAATACGCACTGCTCTAACATCAGTGCCTCGTATGAATAATTTACTCATGAGGGACCATCTCATTCCTTCCCTTAAAGGAAAAAAAAAACAAAAAAAAAACCAGGAAACAATTTTCTCAGCTATAGCTTTTAAAAGAGAGAAGGGAGAGGGACGAGAACAAAAAAGCTGAACAAGGGTAGTCCTTTAAAAGAAGATGTACCATCTCTAGCACTTCCCTGGCACACAAACATAGCTGTCTCTGGTATTTATTGTGACTTCCTGAAACTGAACAACACTCCTGTATGTACAAAATATGACATATTGCTTACACTGGTCACTCAGTATTAATTTAAAAACAGCCCCTTCTGTAGTGAACAAGGCAATATAAAAGTGTTTATACAGAGCAATGACTCTCACACAAACCGGTACACCACCCAGCCCGCAGCACGCGGGGTCGGGTCTGGCTCGCCCCTCAGGGACAGGGGGCTGACGGCAGCCAAGAGAGGCCATTGTACGTGAAAGCTACCTACCCATCTTTTACTTACTGTGAGCAAAAAGCAGGTGCGCAGAGAGCTGTCTGCATCAGCTGATACCACGGGGTAACAGGTTATTTATTGTGCGCCAAGTTCCTATGTCTGAGCCCTAGAGGTCCTATGAGAACCATGCCAGCCTATAACGGCGTGAACAGCGTCCTGAGCATCTTCTACAGGGTTTAAGCAAAAAGCTTTCAGACAGGTCAAAAGCAGAAGATGAACTTCTGGAGTCATTCAACTTGGAAAATATCTGACACTGGAGTTCAACAGGCTGCTGGGGTGTTTTTGTACCATACCACATACGCTCTTCAGCTTGAAGATAAATTTCTACTGAACAAACACTGACCTTTAAATTGCTGTTGAAAAACACTTCACGAAGCCACATGGCCTCACAATTATGTTTGTAAAGTACTTGAGGCAGGAGACAAGGGTTATGCTTCAATAGCAACTCCACTTACAGTAATAAAACCCCCACTTTCAGACTGAAGGCCTTATTTGCTAATTTCATTTGTTTTACTGACGCTGCTTATGCTTTTCAAATGCCATGAGTTGAAGTGAGAGACGATTCCTATCAACTGATTACTGTTTTCCAGTTAAAATTCAATCAAGAAAACATTGGTGAACTGTAATTCTTGCATTCTAAGAAAATGGCTGCTGATGAAACTCATCAGTAATTACGATATATTCGGTTACAGAATGAGAAGACTGTTCACTCAGAGCAGCTACAGTCCTGGTAATACCTCACATGGCATTCACACAGTTCGATCAATACACCAAACCAATTTTAGCTACGTGCATATAGAAAAAATAAACTAGGCTTTTGGCTAATGGGAAGTTGGTTCCCCTTTTTGCACACAGGCAGTTGTTTTTGCAGTACTGGGGCTATTACACAAAGCAAAATTACTTCAAACAACTTCACATAGTATTAACTCACTGTTGCAACCCCCAGCAGAAATGAAGTCGTATTATGGGGTAAGGCTAGAGTTAATATTGTATTCCTACAGTCTGCAGTACACTCGCCTCACAACCTCTATCGGTTCTGAGTTTATGTACAGAGAAGTAACAAATTGCTGCATAGTCGGGGAAATGTCACATCAAATTTTTTGCTCAAATCTCAAGCAGGTATTTTGTTAAAGTGCAAACTACTCAAAAATCTAAACATCCCAAATCACATTCAGAAAAAGTCTGTTGAAAAACATCAGGTATTTTTTTTTTTTACTTTCATATTTGACAATTACCACCAAGGAAATCATTCCAATTAATTTCAGGTTAATGAATAAAGTGAGCAGACATTTTCAAATACAATTACTTACACGCGATCTTCCTTCAGAGCGATTGTTCAGACTCATTCAGTACGCAGCCTCTTCACCCTGCCTATGGCACTGCCAACAGTAATACATCAGGTGGTCACTAGGGTTTCCTTTTAAGAATACCGAGAGATGAATCATTCTGCTGAGCACAATGACTAACAATTTGTTAACGTAGAGACTATTGTAACTACCCTTTCCACGTTTATTAGGCCTGATTCAGAAAAATATTTACATGCATTTTTATCTTTAAGCATATACTTGAGTCCTAAATTTATGTTTAAGTGTTGTCCTAAGTAGCCTCTTACTGTTTTTTCCATCCATAGGAATAAACACGTCCTGCATATCCACAACAAATACATAGGCAGTAACAACCCCCCCCAGCCAGTACGAGTTTGTCAAGTTCCCCACAAAGCAAACCTTCTGAATGCTAAAAGAAAGAAGGAGCTTTCTTCTAGTGCAGTAAGACTCTCGGTTAAGGACAACATTAGAAATTAAGATTTTGGGTCTTGAAGTGACAGACTTTTTATTTTTCAACGAATTAAGTAAAAAACAGCAGCAGCCACCAGAAACAGTCTTGGCTCTAACTGAAGTGAAATTTGAATGTAAATGGTCCTCCTCCAGAACCAAAGGGGTTGAATCCTTGCCACGTGTTCCAGTTCCTGTGGAAAGGGTTGCCCCCACCTTGCTGACTCTCCGCATCCAGTGGGTCCTCTCCCGCATCAAACTTCCGCCTCATTTCTGGAGGAAACAAAACCAAGGTGGAATCACGGCACAGTAGTTAGGGCAGTAAAACCAATTCAGAACCCCCCCAGGCCAGAGAGGTGTGATTATCACTTGTATTGGTAGCACCTGTAGAACCCAATTTGAGTTTTTCAAAGCTGTCCAGGAGACTGGCAGAGAAGAGACTAACTCTGTGAAAACACTGTACGAAAAACTTCAAACAAGTCATTTAGTTTAGAACAAGGCAAGACAGTACCTGGTTGCCCAATAGGACAGGTATGAATTTCAACTGGGACAGGACAGTTGCACTTTGACCAACTGCATCCCACAAGTAATTGGAACATTTTGTCCCTGATGAGTTTATTGGACCTATTCTCTCATAGCTGCACTCACTCAGGATAGTCCCAGGACAGACCATGCTGTATCCTGCCAATTCTTCGCAACCAGTAAATTCCAGTATTAATCATTCAGCAACAGCACAAAAGTCAGCATGCATAGCCCCAAACATTTTCAGTCTTCTCCATTCAGGCAGACACCTGTCTAGGGGACAGCAGTTTGGAGGCAGAAAGCATGTTCTTTAAGTAGTTTTGTCCAGCGGGGACAAAGTTGAAAGCCTTCCCCAAGACCCACAGACAAGTCATGGGCTACACCACTACTCTTTATTTACACCCGCATATAACTTTCAAGCAGCCTGCAAGCACCACAAGGTTTTTGATCACCTGGCACTTTTTCAGGACACCCATTTTATCAAGGCAAAGAAGGGAAGCAAAGGAGTTAGGGGGGAATCATGAGACTGGCTGGGGGAGGAATGTGGAAGACGGCACCAAGTACACCAAAGATAATAAGCTTGCAGATCAAAGCTCAGAGATTCAGAAGTCCACAGGCTTTATAGTTTTTCTTTACATAACCAACATGGTCACTAGAGCCAGAAAGTGACCTGGGAAAAATATGAAAGGAGAGAATGTCATTGCAGTAAGAAGAGATGGAAAGCAATACAGATGGCATTGCAAAAGCCAAATATGACCGGTATTACTTTTCTTGCCCAGTCGGTTTGACAGGAATGGTAAACATGACATAAGAAACAGTGTCAAGGAGAAAGTACATGAACATATCCTGGAGATGTTGACAGGGCAAAGAGCATCTCAAACGCTCCCAGTATATACATCTCCTAATTTGTGTTCATAATGATGAACAAAGATCACATTAACACAGAAAAAGGTTTTCTGACCAGAAGTGCTTGTAATGCAGTTCATCATTCTCAGATCCCTCCTTCCATCAAGAAAGTCTGAGCCCATCTGCTTAATTATCACTTAGATGATCCTGAACAGTTGAAGATAAAAACAGGAGCCTCTGATGTCTACATCTTTTATGTGCTTCTCTCTTTCCAGTGACCATATAGGAACAGTTTAAAGACAAGAACTCAAGAACTTAACAAAGGGCTCTGGTTGAGGAGGGTTTTTTTTGTTTGGGGGGGTGTGGGGGTGTGTGTGTGTGTGCTGTTTTTTGGGGTTTTGTTCAGGGGTTTTTTTGTGTTTTTTTTTTGTTGTTGTTGCTGTTGTTTTGTTTTTAAGAAGGAGGCGAGATAACCACACCACCCTGTTTTTTACTACATTCTTGAAACTAAATGGTCCAACCCCTTCTGTTCATCTCTTGGCAAGACAGACATCAGTTCTCCTAGTCACAGGGTCTCCCAGGAGAGTGACCGCATTCTTCACTTTTTTCTCCTCCTCCACAGCTGACCAGCAAACAGCCAGACCTGCAGGTCTTCTTGCTCCTAGGGACTGGGCTGGCCCCAGGTGCCTGGCCATAGACCAGCAGCGAGGGCATCCTCTCCCTCAGGCCAACAGGAACCGAGAAGTCAGTCCCCTGCCCTCGGGGAAATGCTCTGTTTGCACAACACATCTAGGCTTTGATACACACAACAAGCGCCAATTTTGAGGGCTTCTCTGGAGTACTTTAGGTGCTGTTATAATCTAAATGTAGTTTGCAGTACAACTCTAGGTAGAAGGAGACAGCCACATGCTTAAAGTAAGCATCTCCAGAGTTAATCAATCCTGGAAATCTCTGCAAGATGATATCATAAAGAAACCTTTGAAATAATAATTTTTATTTTACTTTAAACAAGAGTCTCTGAAACACAATAAATAATTCCAAATTTACATCTGACTTCATGCAACAGATTGGATGCAAGTATTAGCGCACTGCTTTCTCAAGATTGATAAGGGGAGAAAGGGAAAAAGGGGAACTGTAATGCTTGTTATGACTTACACTTGCTGTATTTTTACATTACTGTAAAAAAGTAATTAAAAAAAAAAAAATGAAGTCACTGCATAAGAACAATCATTACCTGGGTCAGTGAGGACTTCTTTAGCAGCTGCTATATCAATGAATTTTTTCTCTGCTTTCTTCTTTTCTTCCTCACTCTGGAAGTTATCAGGATGCCACTGGGATGCCAGCTTTCTGTAAGCTTTTATGATTTCTTGCTTTCGAGCATTTCTGGATGGATGAAGTTATAGATAAAATTTTCTAATTGTTCATATGCCACTCTAGTGAATCTACAGGTTTATTTTAAACACTGAGACAGTAATTAAGGGCATCAGGAAAATTATGAGTTAGTTAACCTTCTGCAGGTGGCACTGCAGATTCTTCACACAAAAAACAGAGGAAGCAGGTTGCAACTTTAAACGAAGATTACTCACTCTTTCCTTCATCACCCATTTACTGTCTTTGGAAAGATGCTACTGCCAGCTATTATGCAGAATACAGTTCCCAGTCTGAAGAATTTACAGTCAGGTGAGTAACAAAAAGCACAAAGAGTAGAGATCAAATTAGTTTACGATTGGAAGGATGACCAACAGTAGTTCAGAACTGGACATTTGTTTGGTCCTCTTTAGAAGGAGAAGACATTAGTTTCTCAAGGTTAATGGCAGAAGTATTTTAGATACCTTTCAATTAGTCCTCTCAAACTCTTCCAATCTATCATACTATCTGCCACAATTTTATTTTCTGTTGCTTTCAGTAATTCTTTCTACTCATTTCTTCCCCAATTCGTTCACCTGACTCGATCATCTATACTAAGAATTTCTTGCCAAGGGATTTATTTCCTTCCTTCCCAATGTTGTTGTTTCATTCTTTCTAAAGGAATTGTAAACAAATGCAACTTAAAAGCTGAACACTGCTAAACCAGTACAGTAGAAAAGTGAAGGTAGCAAGATACAGGACAAAAACTAACACCCAGCAGAACAAAATCAAGTCATCAGCCCTAGATGTCCTGGTTTAATAACCAACTTTCACATCATAATCTCAGATATTAATATCTCACCTTTTCACTCCTAAGATTTTATAGTAATCCCTCTTCTGTGATTGCTTCAGCATCCTCTGGGCACGTTCTAGCCCCTCCCGAATCTGCTGGTCATTTTCACTATTGGCTTGAGCAGTCTCATAGTCTTTAATAGCTTTTATAAAAAAAGTGAATGAAAAAAGTTTACACAAATCTTTACAAACTTCAAGTTAAAGAACTCAACCACTCACCAAAACTGAAGTTTTGCTATTACCATATATGAACAGCAAAACTTTTATTTCAACTTGCCATGGTTTTTTTCGAAATTAGAAAACCTTGGAGTAGAGGAGATTCATTTTCACATATAAATTAGGTAATTTTCTTTCTTTAGATACATCACACTTTTTGGAAAGGAAGAACGAAGGTTACTAGCGGCAGGTCAGAACACTCTCTAGATGTTACAACAGTCACATGGATGAACATAACAAGCATGTAGGACTGGGACGAAACAGAAATCAAGAAGCAAGTTTCAGTGACCAGTACTTGAAGAGCCCACTGCACAATGTTAGTCCCCTACATTGCTGTTCAACTGAAGGATGCATTATACAGAGTCTTTAAATTAATATTCCTCCTTCTCCCACAGTCTGTACTCAGTCAACACGATAGAAAGCCTCTTACTCTTTAATGACAATAAAGATGGATTTCAGATTACCAATAAGTTCATACTGTCAGTGAAAGACAAATATTCACTTTTTATGCCTCTGCATAATATGCAGAGTTATATTTTAAGGTTTTTTTTTCCAAAGGCATGCTCTTGCTTTTATTTCAAGAGCTGCATTTCTCAGGAATGAAAGCAAGAGAAGTGCTGTAACACATTCATGAATTTTTAAGAAATTCCAGGTCTACACTTTTTTTTTCTTTTAAGTAAACTATATTACTATTGTAAGTGGTGACTGAATGCTTAAGACACCAAGTTTAAATATTCTTTGATATCAAGATTTATCAAGGGAAGCAACTGTTGAAGTCTTTAATGAGACTGCTCTTTCACTGTTATAATCCTCAAAGTCTCATTTGCAGATCCAAGTCTCCCAGGTTTCTCAAGTTAGACAAAGTACTTGCATCAGATTATTTCCAAGCAGATGCTATTTCTCAGCAGGTGTTACATTTGTTTTTCACTGTTTCTGAGCAAGACAGCAGGAAGTGCTAATGAATTTGTATTACCCAGACATCTGATACCACTGCAATCTTGTTTTGGTTATTGAAAAAAAAAAAATTCCAAAAAGTATTTCCAGTGCCCCAATAATTTCATATGCTATTACAAACAAAACAAAATTTCTATTCATTTTCACATCACTGGACACTGTCATTTGCTGCTTGAACAAAGCATTTTTGCTTCTGCTGATATTTTTAATAATTTGTCTAGTCATTTAAAAAAACAAACGGGAGTGTACACTAATGCGTGTGCCCAATATATGCTGCCGAAACTGATAAAAATAATGAAAATGCAGGGATTTCATTATGCTGCTTTACTGCTCCAATAATTTTAAGCACCAGCATACTTAATCTGCTTCATGTAATAATGGGAGGTCCCATCACAATGTCCTGCCAAATGCAGATCAGATTGCTCAGCTTCACTGAGCACCACATCGTCTACAGCATGCACCACTGCTGGAAACCAAGCTGCTCAGGGGTCAAGTATTTGCAATGACAGTACTAGATTTCTCTTTTTTTAAAGTGACTCCCTTATTTAAAGGCTGCAAGTATTAAGCATATGGGAAGGTATGTTTTTTAGTGCTGCTCAACGCAGAGGTAATGCACCCAGCACACCTGATGACATTTTGCACTTTCTCTCAGTTGGAAGAGACTTCAATTTTGATGGTACTCTCCAGGGTAGGAACTCTCCTCTTTCAGAGAGCTAGTCGCTCTCCCCACTTGAGGGGTGAGGGTTGGAAGCAGGTGGAAGCAGGATGACAGCTTCCTGACCACAAGTAGTTTGCTATGAAACCAGGAGACTTATTACTAATTCACAGTATGTCAAGTGAGATATTTAATCAATTCTTCTCAGTCACTGTTTCTAAAAGCACTAGTACCTCACAAACCAACACAAGAATCACTGCTGCTTCTTACTGGCCTACTATTTCAGAGAGCATCCTTTCTTCCTTTCATCCTGTCCCATGACATGAAAGGAACAATCAGTTTCCAGTATCACTTTCAATTTAAATACTTTAGGCAAATCTAACTCTCCTTTCAATACAAGAGTCTTCACAATCTCTCAAATAGTAATCACATCATATCTCTAAACACCTTTGCTGGCTTTCCTATCTTGCCTGCATCTTTAAAACAGAGTGACCAAGATTGGCCATTATTCCATATGCAGAATTAATCTCCTATCAAACACGAGTAATTGCAGACAACCTATGCCCATGCCAACTGTGTTAGAGGAATAACCGAACCAGTTATGCTCTTACTGAAATAGGGACCGTTTCCTCTACAGTAGTGGGGGGGGAGGGGAAGAAAAAAAAAGAAGGAGGATGTCCTGACCAATTTTGAAACAGCAAGGTGGCTTTTTTCCTTTCAACAAAACTTGTGCTGTATACTTTAGACAGACTCCTGAGGGAAGCCAGGAAAGGAGTCATTACACATCTGTCTCTAGAGAAGCCCTGGATCCCACGTGATTATAAAGTAATTAAAACCATTTGATGGGAATCAGAACTCAGCTATACATACTGAAGTGCATCTTGAACATTTAACAATAATCGCCTTCAAAGTTCTGAATTACAAGTCTTTCCTGTCTTTAAACAGGAAAATAGGTGCCTCCAGCTTGAAATTTTCTTGAGGGAAGAACGAGAATCAGTTTGCCCCTTTAAATACGAGACTACAATTTTAATTGCTCTACTGTTCTCTACAGCAGAGAGAAATCAGCCATCATTTTATAGCAGTCAAAACTGAAGGATAAGTGAAGACACCTTCAGGCAGACTAACATTAATGGACTATGATACTGTTCATGGAGGCTGTGTTGGAAGGCAGAGTGTAACTACAGCCACCTCACTACTGTCAAGGGCAGGAAGAAGGCAGGGGGTATGCTAAACAACAGAGATTTGGAGGAGCACAGTTCCGCTCTAGCATGGTTGTCCATTCAGAACTAGGCTAGGCCAAGCCCAGCAGGCGCCAGCCCAGAAATAAGCTCTCCCAGATCCCAGGTGTGTCCTCTCTGTGTTTCCTTATATCCCATCATAGGGAGGCATTTGCTCCAGCACAAGACCAAGTTGGCTCTGTGCATTCGTGCAGGACCTTGTTACAAAACTTTTTTTTTCCCTCTGATTTGCAAGAGTTGCCAGATTCTCTCACCCTAGAGCAACCAGAAGGAGATGAGGATTTAATAGAAGATAATGTTAGAAAGATCCCAATTGAGATTCATCAATTTCAAGAAAACGAACAGATCAATTCTGTCCACTATTAAGAAGCAAAAGGTACATCTAAGAGGACTCACAGCAGGGCCTGTTTGGCCTGCCCCTCTCTGTACCCTCCTCTAAGCTGAAGATTCATATACCTTAAGGGGAAAAAATAATTGTAAATTTTCTTTGGGTTCCCCTTTTGCTGATAATCCTTCCTCTTAAATCAAAAATCTTTGTACAAGCTGTAATCTATGTAGATTTGTATTCTGTACCTTTAACTATTTTTAGGGAAGTGGGGTTTTTTTATTCATTTGTAAATCTACTTTTCCCAACACCGACTGAGCTTACTTCCACTGTACTGAAGTACAAGAAAAGATGGGGAAATGCCCAAAGGGGGCCTCATCACTGTGAAATCTTCTTGAGCTTTACTTTTAGGTTGACACTGCAGTTCTAAACAATCAAAAGATGGAAAAACATTATCCAAAGAAAAACAGAAAGACAGTTTTTCCTCACACTTTGGTTTTTTTTTTTTTTTTAAGCAATCCCTTTGTACAAAGGTCATCAGTTCGCCAAAATGCTGTTGTCTTCCACCCTTTTTCTTACAAGGAGGAAGAAGGCTCGCCAGCCTCAGCAAAGAGCGTCTAGGACTAGGTCTCTTCAGAGGTACAAAGTTTACAGGGCTGATGAAGAGGACTGCCTAAAACCATACCAGTCCTCTTTATGCCATGTTTTCATTTGAGTCAAGGTGACCTAAAAAAAGAACAAAATAGGTATCTCGGTTTTGAAGTGAACTTCAAGAGGTGAGCAATATAATCTCTCAGTGATTAATTTCTCAAAAAGACAAAAAAAATCTGAGCGTGCTATTAATGAGAACAGCTGCCTTCATGAATGTTTAAATCGAAAAGATTTTTTTTGTTCAGTTGTAAAGCAAAAGATCCAGTACCAGAATACAGAAAAAGAAAATTGTCCTATGAGTACTAAAATTAATGGAACTAGTTTTCTGCAGTTTTAAAGCATACAAGACCTTTCCCTCATCACATTTGACTGAAACAGCCCAGTGCTTCAAAAACTGCTGCATGACTGAGCACGGGGGTGGAACAGACAGATTGTCCAAATTTTCTTCTTAAGCCTGGTGTCTTGTGGAAATGAGATTCACTAAATTAAGTTTTGAAGATATTTTTAATAGCACATTAGCATTAGTACTCTTAAAGAAGCCAGGTAACAACATAATGGTGTACTCAGAGACACCCATTATTCAGTCCGTACTTTCCAAGGCTGTAGATGGGACCATGTAACAATACGCATTTTACGGAAACCCCATATGGAAAATGCAGCCTCAGGAGTAGAATCAGTTTTCTGCTCTTAGCAGCACTACAGAGACCCACAGAGGTGAAACAATGGCTGTTACCCTCCTCTGCCCTCAACATATGCTAGAGGATAGAACAGTATTGTCTCATGCTACCATCTAAAGACATTAAAATGGAGTTCCTAAAATGGATTTACAGCAACCCTAACTATAATTACCTTTTATCTCTAAATGCAATTGTCTGACATTGCTGATTATATAAAATGTGTTTGAGTAAGCTGTACAGTCTCATAAAACATCCTGAACATAGCCCACTGTTGTAAAGACGACTCCACTGTAGATAAAACAAGTACATTCCACTTATACTAATCAAGACAAAATTACCAGCAGATATTTTTATAAATCTGCAACTACCATGCTGATTAGGGATAACAACATAGTGTAGAATCAGAGCGCATGTTAAAATTTTTTGAAACACTGACTGCATTTTCAATGCCCACAAAAAAGTATGTGCAAACTGCATGCAACCATACCTTCTTCATACAGATCTTCCAGCAAATAAGCTTCTGCTCTGTCTTTCAGGGCATTCACATTGGTTGGTTCCAGTTGCAGAACTTCCGTACAAACTTTTATGGCTTCTGGAGCCTGCTGATTCTAGAGAGGACAAAGTAAAACAAAATTAATGTAGTTGTGGGGATTTTGGGTTTTTTTGTTTGTTTGTTTGTTTTAAAGAAATTTACAGAAAGAAATAGAAGCAGAATTACCTTTGATAAACAGTGGCAGATCCTTTCTTTGGCACGAGTAGCATAAATTGGGACTTCTGGCTCGGTTTTCGTTACAGAATCGTATTTATTGATAGCATCTTCATACCTGTTTATATCATAAAGATAAGCATAATATCATGAAATGTAATAGCTATTTCAGGGTGTTGTGATTTATTTACAAATTTTGAAATTCACAGATTTTCACATCCTTCTAGCAATGTACCTCAACTTTAATAGTCTTCAAGGTGTGGTGTGAGACAACAGTATGAAGAAAACTTTCAGCCACTTCAAGAATTACATCCCCATTCCCTTTTCTGTGCTATGAGACAGAAGAGCAGGCACTATGCCTGGCAGGCTTTTGCAGAAGATAACAACTACCATCCCTCAGTGTGCACAGACCACGGTCTCTAGACTTGCTTCCTGTCCAACACGCCACTCTGCACTTGGAAAAAAGCATCTCCCTCTCCGATATCTGAGATGGTCTAAGACTGGAGTCTTGCTGCGAGCACTGTACTATTTGCATTTCTTGGTACAAAAAAGAAAAAAGTTCTTTATGCCAGCTTGAATTGAGCAGTTGTTTTCTCCCTTCCTTCTTCTCCACAAGTCACACAGTAAAATGTATTTTTGCTGTGAAGGTTTCAAAGATACTAAAGTACCATGGTTTGCATAAGAAATGGATTAGAACATTCACCTAAAAATGCAAGTGTGTGATTGAACCCATGGGTTGGCACAAGGTAGGAGAAATTCAAGCTCTCAGAAGACTCCCTGAAAATGTGCTGATACTGGATTAAATAGAAGACTACAGTGAAAAGAGTCCAAACAGACTGCTGACTTAAAACTGTCTTCAGTTGCGCTGATTCACATTCCTGATGTACTTCATTTAAAAAAGCCACCTTGACAATGTTTAATCATTTGTTAGGGGTCCTTACAGTTGAATGTTGTGTGCTTGGGAACACGTAAAACAAATAAAGCAAGAAATAGAAGAATACAGAGGCACTGTCTATCACTTAACAGGGAGCATGAAAAAAGCCCAGTCAGATCCACCTTTGCTATCAAGGCACTGCAGAGTTACGAAGTGGTTTTAGTCTAAAGATGGGGTCCTTTAATCACAGAATAGTTGAGGTTGGAAGGACTTCTGGAGGTCATCTGGTTCAACCCCCCTGCTCAAGCAGGGCCATCTAGAGAAGGTTGCCCAGGACCGTGTCCAGATGTATTCTGAGTATCTCCAAAGTGGGAAGACTCCACAACCTCTGTGGGCAACCTGCACCAGTGGAAACGAGGGGATGGTGGGAAGCATTTCCTTATGTTCAAATGGAATTTCCTGTTTCAGTTTGCGCCCATTGCCTCTGGTCCTGTCACCGGCCACCACTGAAATAGCCTAGCTCCACTCTCTTTTCATCCTCCCTTCAGGTATTTATATACATTGATGAGATCACCCTGTAGCAGAGAAGGCTCAGGGAGAACAGTCCCAGCTATCTCAGCCTTTCCTCACAGGAGAGAGATGCTCCAGTCCCTCCATCATCTTAGTGGCACTTCGCTGGACTCTCAGTAGCTTCATCTCCCTTGTACTGGGGAGCTCAGCACGCCAGATGTGGCCTCACCAGTGCTGAGTAATAATATATGAGAGCTGACAAATATTATCCCTATCTTGGTCTTACTACCTGCTCCACAAAGAAGTTAAGTATGCCAACAGAAGACAGTGGCATCAGAAGGAATCAGAATAGAATTGTCACTATGTAAGTCAATATTTATTTTAATTGTAATTTGAGAGCTGTGTTCAGTTATCCACTTCAACTCACAGATGCAAAAAGCATCACTTAATCAACTCCTCAATCAATAATAAGTTGGCACCTCAGTAGTGATTTCCCCCCTCCCCCCTTTTTTTTTTTTAATACAGCAGTGAACACTTACCTGCCTTCTCTGATTAATTCCTCTGCTGACTCGATCTGCTTATTGAGTTTCTTTACTTGCTTATAGAGAGAGAAGCATTGCTTATGGTCTTGGTCCAGTTTCAGACACTCCCGGACTTCACTTCTCACAGGGAGGTAGGGAGGGGAAAAAAAAAACAAAACACAAAACAGAAAGACATCACCACACATTATGAAATTGCACTTAAGAGACACGATGCAGCATTTATAAGCTGTCCAGAACAACAAGTGATATCTTCACACAACCTCTCCCTTCATCCAAAAATGAATTTAAAGTGAGACAAAAAAAGATGTCTTCCAGAACATACAGGGATATTTGTCTGGTTTTGTTTTTAATTATTTTGTATTGCCAAATATGCAAAGATTGAGAATTGTTACATTAATAACTGACTAAACAGCAGAAGAAAAATATACCCTGGGAAAGAAATTATATTCAGCAGTTATCAGATACAATTGTTTGTGATTTTCCTATATATTTAACTCAGCTATATTACAAAATACCTATGTAGAAGTATATTTTATGCTGCCTGAAACAAAGCTCAGCTAAGACCCAAACCTCCTCTCGATGGAATATGGGCCAAGCCTGCACCTGACTTTTCACTGTGAAGACTGTTTAATCAGACTCTGATTAGGGCAGATACCTCTTAAAACAGTCAAAAGTCTTTAAAAAAACCTCCAGAATGCAATCATATGAAGGAATAAAAGTTTTGTATCATATAGAGTCATCATAGTACAACCAAGGTGTTATTTTCAGAAAGAGATCACAAAATCTTCTTTTGTTCCTAAGCACAGACAAAAATATCTATTATTTGAAAATCATTAAGCCTGTAAAGGTAAGAGGAAGAAACTAAGGGAAGGACAAGATTAATCACACAGCAAGTCCAAGAGCTATGAACTTTGTTAGTATATCTTATGCTCGGGGGGCGGGGGGGAGAGAAGGATAAAGAAAAGAGGCTTATACCTTCATTCTCTTATCATTCTGTTCTTCAACAGCTCTCCCAATTGTACTTACAACAATCTTAAGATTTGGTTATTAACAGAGGAAGTCCATGTGTGGATTTCACAGGAAAAAAAATACCACCTATTCTTGAAATCACTAGTGACTAAGTGATGGTCAGCTACCACAAGTCACCACAGAAGCGACCTATGAGCTCCAGAGATTAAGTATATGCTGGAAAGGGGATCCCTAATGCAAACCAATTAGTTATTTGGCGTTTACTTTTGCCCAGCTCTAAAATTTATTTTTGTAGTTATAATCACATGCAGTTTCCATCTACCAGCCTTTGTCATACACTGCCAAGAAAAGAAACTCAGGCTTTTTCAGCTCCCTTCACCTCTTACTGAACAGATTGTGAAGCAGAAACCGTATTGGAAGGAGTTTGGAGATGCAGGTAGTGCATCTGAGACGACGAGCTGCACAGAAACCACTTGTGTGCAAAAAGAAGGATTATACCATCTGTCCAGCTGAGCACAGAGTATGAAGTAAACAGTCCGGATTGGACAAGGGCAGTTATCTGCAGGACTGACTAGGGATGTATGGGCATAACACCTTAAACTTAACTGAATATGAATAAAGGCAGGACGTTATCAAAAAATCATCCAAAATACTGGACACTGCAGGAATGAAAGATTGACAGCTCTGCATCCCCAGCTCCTCATAGTTGGATGCTCCTGCACCTTTTATTTATTCTTAAGGTAACCTTTTGTTTTCACTCTTGAAAATAAAAATCTAGCCCTAAGACTTAATGCATACATTTTTTGTTTACATTGTAAACTTAACTTGAATGGAGGTTCAAGGTCAAAAAAAGGCTCCACCAAAGTAAGTTTAGAGAAGCACTTTCTTCTAGGATGGAGAAATACAATAAAGACTGTAAATGTAAGCAACTCTGATGGACCTGCACTATGGCTTCTATATAAGTAAACAAGATCCTAGGAACCATCAACGGCTGGTCTGCCAAGAATGGTGCCTTCACTGCCAGTTCTTAGCTTCTAGAAAGGAGCTTCCTTTATCAGATACAGACCAGAGCTGCTACTCTATCCAAAAACCAGACAACACATATATTTCACAGTTTATCATGAACTATATCATCACGTTTTCTATCTTAATTATAATGACTACAGCAAACAGTAAAATTACCTGAGTGATAGTTCATGGTCCCCCAGCTGATAATATATTCTGCTGATTTTATAGAACGCTTCAGTGTTATCATTCTTTAATTTGGCAGCAGCTTTCAAGTCACTAATGGCTTTGCTTGGTTCCCCTTCCTTTATATAACACTCAGCTCGAAGCTCCCGTAGCTCTGCATCCCAAACACAAACCTTGAGAAATCAAAATTAAAGCTTGTTTTTGGTCCATAACACTTCACTTCTTTTCCTCCCCAACAAAAGAAAAATCCCATTTAATTTCATTTTGCCAACTGCAATAGCATAAGGTCCAAGCTGCACGCAGAGCGCATGAAATTAGCATCTCTGCTTCCTGGTGGATGCTGTGATGCACCTGCCCAAAGAGAAAACAAAGGCCTGAAAAATTTGTAAATGATTCAATGAGCTCATGCAGGGAGATGAATTAAATCTACTGGCACTGCTTAAACTGGGACAGTCTGTTGAGCCTCCAGGGAAGGATATCAGAATCATAAATTATTATATCTTCCCAAAAGAATAGGGGTAATGAGCAGCAAAGACCAAGCTGTCAGTTGTCCTCTAGAAAGAAGCCTGTGGGTAAGATTCAGTTACACAAGATTTGACCTTAGTATCTGGATTTTAAAGATCTATACAGAAGTAACAATATCACAGTATAGCAAGAATAATTCCTTAAAAGGAACTGCCTATCATAATTCATTTTAAAGAATTTATTCTGGGTCTTATCATTTGTTGGTAAACCATCTTTTTAGAGAATGAGGCTTTTCGCTTTTCCACATTCCCTCCCCATAAACAAACTCCCATACTTTGGCAATTTCTTCACCAAAAGCTAGAATGTTGTAAATTCCAAGTCAACAGTGTTAATTTGTATGTGAAGAGTCATAGCAGTTAACTGTCTCTTAATACACATTCCTATATGACACATAAAATGCCCACATGATTGAATTATTTACACTTATATTATCAGCCTACCTATACTGATTAAGATTCAACAAATACAGATATCTAAGGAACAAGCTGAAAATCCAGATAGCTACGTACATTTTTAACTTAGTGGTTTTTTAATCTTTTGTTATTCATTTTCTCAAGACAAAAATTGCCTGCATATAGGCAACGAAAAATCTAGATAAAAAAATCTACACCTCCTATATTTGGCAAAACTTCCTTGGTTTGAGAACAACTTTTTCCCCAGCTTCCCCAAGAACACTGAACTGTGGAAAAATGGGAAGTATAATCAAGAAAGTTATCCGTAACAGAAGTTTGGCTGAAGTTGTATCTTTAACCCTAACTACAATCTATTATTTTGACTTTTTTGCAGCTAACGCTCAGCATTCTCCACTCTCCAACTTCATTACGGACTCATGGTGCTCAGCAAAACTGAGCCAATTATACCAAGTGTTTTCACATCAGTGAAAAAGTTATTAAACAAAAATACACAGATGTCAGACAGGAGCTCTTACTTCCCTTTCACAGTACCATTTTACTTAACACTTACTGCCAAGATTTCATCAAGAAGAGAAATAGCGGCTTCGTAATCCTCTTGCTGGTAGGCAGATAATGCTTGTGAATGCAGGCGCTGTAGCTCATCAGACTTTGTCAGCTGAGTCTGGGCTTCTTTTTCCTCATTATTGCTAGGATTGGATTTGAGCTGCAAACATTAACAAAGAGAGAGCCTTAAATGCTTGTTCAAGGATCTCTTTTTGTCCCATTAATAATCACATTATGGAGAACTGACTAAAGCTGCAAATACAGCAAAATTAGTTTTAAAATTCCACTAGAAATGTTTCCAACTCCTAACCTCAGAAAAAGAAAGACATTTTTAGCTTCAGTAAGAGCTGTCAGAAGTCAGAGACATTTAATCCCACAACCCTCCTGCTTGATCATTTACCATTGGACACATCACACACAACAGTTGTTGTCGTCCCCCGCCATCCCCTGGAGGCCGTGGACCTCTCAATTGTAGCCTAGTTAATTCATCTCTCCGCAGACAGTTATTAAACACTGGATTCCCCAGCATCAGTAGAAAGTAAATCCACTTGGCATAATCACATATCTCACTTTAAGCACAATACTTATTTAAAAATTCATGACAGAAACAAATGCAACATGTCACAGATAGTATTACTGTAAAGCTGTGTTTCTTGTATTTTCCCCAGAAAGAGTGGCTGCAGCAGCAAGTTAAGATGGGGGGAAGGCTTAACTGGGATCAGCTGGGAATTTATGCACTTTGCTTCATGTGTAGTTTTAAAAAAGTCTAAAGTTTTGGCTACAAAGACTCTCATTTCTCAAACCCCTCTCTCTGAGCAAGTAGAAGGGGTTACATTGTACTTGCCTTCATTTGTTTAGGCAGCTTTTTATTTTCAAAGGAAATAAAAAAAAAAACCAAACAAAATCTCTCACAGACAACTTTGCTACCACCCAGGAAGACTCACATGGGCCAGGAAGAATCTCAGTCATTCCCTTGCAAAGCCAGGGAGTCATTTGTAAAATTAGAGGAGTTTGAATAAGGCACTGGCTTCACATTTGCTGCTGATCAGAATGACTTCCAAAGTTTTAAAAGGGACAGATCAGCAGGACTTGCCTTTTGTTTGTTTGTTTGCTTTAAAAATCAAGACTTGCAATACCTAGCATTTTATACACAGAATGTTGACTAAAGTTACTGAGTCCTCAAAGTCATCCAGTACCTTTTCATTCCTCCTTTATCTCAAAGTGGCCCCTTCCCTTTTTCTCATCACCAAGTTCTTCAAACGCTCATATTTTGTGCTTAAGTCTCTAATGTAATTCAACAACATCAGCCCTCAGAACTCCTTTAACAAAATTTGCCCTGGTTCTAACACTTCAGTATATGAAAGGAAGAAGCCTAAATGCAACATCAAAAACATGCACAGGTCCCACCTCTGTCTTAGATTCTTCATTTAAAGTCTTTTTGAATCTTATGCAGTTGTTTCATTTTACTCTGGCAAAAATCAAGTTGTACTTTGACCTGAAAATTCTCCTTTATCCCCTACACTGTCTTTCAGCAAGAGGAGAGGAATGTGATCAAAAAGTTTTCTTCTTTATAGGCTAATTCCTAACACATGTCCCAGAAAGCTTTTCTTCTGGTTAGAACAGAAACTCTGCCTATAAGACCCTGATGCTGTGCATCTTTTTTCCCCCCCAAATCTGGAGCTTGTAGTAGAGGCAAATTTCTGCACCTGTAATTTTAAAAGTTCCAAGACTACAAAATTTCTGAAGTTCTGAACTGTTTAGTTCCAGCTGACTTGCTTAATTTTCTCCCTCAATTTCTCAGCATTTTCCTCTCTTTTGCTACAGTCAAGCTTTATGCTTCCATTTAAACTCCTTAGACACACAGTATGTTTCTTGTAATTTATTTGGAGCAGTGTTACAATCATACAGACAAGTCCAATAATAACAACAATCATTTAAGTGAAACATCCCAGAAAATTTTAGGTAGTACAAACTGTTCAGTTAACAAAGAAAGGGAAACTTTTCAAGCTATCAAACTGTGATGCAGTTGTCTGACACTCTCATTTTGGTTTACTTCCCAATTTTTTTGCGTCTTTTTGCCCTGTGATCAGAGGACTGTCACATCACTATCAATAATGGATCACATTTCAATAATTCCTCCTTTTCCTGTGGAGCAGTAAGCTTGGAGGTGACAAGTCAGAACAACTGCTTGCACTAAGTGTGCTAGATTTCCAAGAAAGGAGCAAAGTACTAAAAAACCCTTCAGCTGAATTTAATACAGGTCCAAGTCAAACCTAACACTCCTCTACATGCTTCATCAATGGCCTCAAAGCACTAAGTCAGAAGCTATGCTCTGCTCAGGTCTGTTGGACAAGCACACTGCTACTGGTGAACCTGTTCTCAGCACAGCATCCTTTGCTGTCTTCGAGGTTTACTGCATTTGGATTAGAACACTAAATTAGTTACAGTTTAAGTTGCAGCAACAAGAGCTAGCCATCTGTCACAGCAGCTTTCATTCACTACCAACCCCACCCCCCCCACCCCCCCCCAAACCTGCACATAATTCCTTTACAGAAAACGAAGGCCAGTATACAGGAATGGCTTTGTTACTGTAAGTAATTCTCTATCATAGATTCACTACTATAGGTGCTGCTTTATTTTATAGCCTAGTCTCAGTATAGGGGAGAAACACACCCTAAGATAAGCAAAACCCCACTTTTTCCCCCCAAGTGAGCAAGATTAAAGGGAACAAAATCATCATCCCCACTCAATTTATCAAGCTGAGCTTTGTGGTGGTGCATTTTCTCCCACCTCTCCTGGGCCGCTTGTTGATCTCAGAAACTCCTGGGAAACCTCAGCCTTGGTGTATTGAGTCTGGCAGCTGAGCACTCCTTGACCATATCAGAAACTCTGCATAGCTGAGGTTGGGAACATACCCCTGCTGCCAGGCCCAGGTGTCATCTTATCTGAGTCATAGCTCAAGTGGAACAACACTGAAACCCTGAGAATTCTTTAGTAATTACCACCTGGGACTGCGGCCAGGATGGAAATTTATGGATGACTAAAGCCAATCACCTTGCAAACCTATGAACGGTAGTCCTAAGCGAGACCCTTTGACTTCTCTGGGACCGTAGCAGGCTGCATCCAGCACCTCCCTCTGAGTGGGACACCTCTCAGCGCTTGCAACGTCTTGAGCCAGCAATATTCGGAGGCCCGTCATCCAACAGGACCCGGGCTGAAACTCTTCATTTCGAAGCTCAAACCTCGCCCGTCGAGAAATGCCGAGACATTTTACGGGAATATTTCTTCACCGAACTCGAGGGGTACCTTTTGTACATTTATATATATGTATTTCTGTCTGTGTGTGTGAACTAATAGTAAGCATAATCTGTAATTAAGTCATGATGGTAGCAGACTCTACCAACGCTTTGTAAATATTAAATTAGTTAATGATTAAGCGCTGCTAAAACTGTGAATGAACCCTAGACTTGTGCTAAACACATATAATCCCTTAGACAAAAACCATCAACCAAGTCTGAAACTAGATTGGATCCAGCCACACCTAAGCTCCATCAGGAGTTTAGAGAGCAACTGAATCTCTGAATCTCGTGACTCAACGGGAGGGTCTCCCTTACCCTTTTCATCCTCGGTCTCTAAGTAAATCATTCTAGCCCAATTTTGACTCGATTTTTCTTGACATGTTTCATCTGTGTAGTAAGTAATAGAGTGGATCTTGCCATCGAACTCTATTAGGTCACACCTTTATAAATCTCTATTAAAATCACTTTCTGCTAATACCTTTGACAGTGATTGTTTAAGCGGCTTCTAAACCACTCATTCGCGACAAGCTTTAAAAGCATTTGCACGTGTATCTATCTTTCTCCCCACTACTGTCAGTGAGGAAGTTGGCTTCTTCCAGAACTTATCGCAAGGACTTGACTAAAAGCTTTGCAACATTACCTTGCTGCACCCAGGACAGCGGGAAAAGGTATTAGTAGTTCATTTCACAAAACCCAGCATTTTTCTGGCATCTAGAAAGTGCTTAGATCATTTCTGTTCAAAGTAGGCAACCTTGGAATGGCTGCCTTGCGTTTGCAGTCAAACATCAAGTATTTAGAAGTTTTCTGATGGGAAAAGCATTTTAACAATCTAAACAATTCATGCTGGTTTTCAAGAAGCAACATAATCCTCCCTCCAAACCTGCCATACTTCATTGTATTTCACAAGTCCGGCAACACAACCTTTCTAACCATACAGAGAAGTTACACCAGCCACCCACAAGGCTACCTGAAAAATACAATGCAGCACTACTTCAGAAAAATACTGTTAACAAGAGGCCATTGATACACCCAAACTGGTATATCAGCAGTGACAAAACACTGAAGAGAAACCAATGTTTAACTACGCAGGATCCATTTGCATTTTGTTTTGGATGCTGCAATCCTGAAGATGCCATGTGCCAGTCTGAATTAATTAATATATTTCAGTGTGTTGCACCTACATATATCTTAACAGTTATGCTTTCTGGATCAGCAATATGCTTTTTATTTAGCAAAGCTTTACAACATTATCTGTTACCATGCTAAAAAAGGATTCCCAAACACAGAACACTTACAGGAGACAGAACTGGAAATCATGAACATCGAGCAAGTGCCTCCTGCCTATTAAGTTCAGTAAGGACTTTTCGCTTCATGATCTTTTTTTCAGAAGTATAGGAAAGAGTTACAAAACATGGCTAAGCTAATTCAATGGCTTACCATGACCTGCCCTGCTTTCCAGCTACGTAGTCCTACATCTTCCTTTGCAACAGCCCATTAACAATACCAGAAAAGGTTGGGCATTTAACACAGGAATCCTAATGAAGAACAGTTACAGCCACCTTGAGAAAAAAAGCAACTCAAAATCCATACTCTCAAAGAGTATAGATTAAAGATATACAGGCAATTCATCTGTAGCATTTGAGTATCTTAGTACTTATTATAAACAGACACTATCAACTTGAAAAACTCGTACATACTGTTGTTTAAAAACCAAAATATTGTTAAAAAACCCAAAATGTTATAGACACACTGCTTCTATAACTTGCTTATAGTGGTCCAGCACCACTAACATAGGCCTTCATCTACACATTCTAAAGCTGTTTTATTTTCTTGTTTTTCACAGTGGTAAATACACAGACAATGAAAAGAAACTGATTAGGCTTGTGAAAAACATTCTGAGGGGAACTGAACGAACCTCCATGGTTATCTAAGACCAAGACATCCATGCACTCAAGAACAGTGCACAAAGGAAAGCTCTGCACTGGCAAAGCAATATTAATATATTACCTAATGGTAACACAACTATGATGTTAGACAGATGAGAAAAAAAAGGAAATATTTAAATACCTTTTATTCTTTACCCAGGAAGCTACAGATGATCACAGTACCACAGAGGAATGTATTTGGAAACAATCTAATGTTACTTTGATCTGGACACGAGAGCTTCAAATACCCAACCCAAGCTTGCCTTGTAACTTACTCAAATAGGTTAACTTACAGTGCCATAAGATGGTCTCCTCCACCTACATCCAAAATAGTATTATTACACATACCAACCAACCATGGAAAACTATTGTCCAGTGTATTTTGCAACACCCAAGTGCTTCTCTAGATTAAAAAACAAGACTTTGCAGATGTACAGTGCTCAGTCACTTGGTCTTGGCTGACATCTAGTGGAGCTGGGAGTGGCTCCTTCCAGTTTCCAGCTTTTAAGCGTTTATGCTTCCAAGGGAGATAGAATTGCATATTTAAGACACCTCAATTTACAGTATTTATTGCAACAAACTGTAACTGTTACAGTCAGTCTAAAAAAAAAAAGAATATAATTTAAAAGAAATATGACATCTTGGTCCTTTCCACACTTTCCGATAGACTAGGCAGAAATTCTGTTCTATTTTTGTGCCTTCTACAGAATTCAGCAACTTAAGCACTTGTCATTTTCTCTAGGACACAAGCAGGGCCACAGGCAACATTACAAGGCATATACAAAGGGCTGCCAGGACTTGCATTGCTTTTGTCACCTTTTCAGAAGACGTTCCATCAACCAAAGTATACCAATATTCCTTTTTTTTCCCCCCCCACTAAAAATCACATGCTTAAAGATAAAATAAATATTCCAGGACTTTCATGGATTGAGGCCTTAGACATGAATGTTGATGTGCCCACAGATCTGTCTTGTTGACTTCTATTATTCAGAAACTACTAACCAAAACAGAAAGAATCTGGTATTAAAGCATATGAACACTCAACCAAAGTTAGAGCAGAGAAATAAATACGATCCATATACCGCGAGCAATGACTTTCTAAAGTCACCTAAGGATTTCTGCTTAATTCCTGTTCCATCCTGGGTACTCTGAAGACAAGAATTAGACCCCTCTGCTGACACCTGTTCAAAGTTTTATTACCCTCTAGGTCCTAGATTTCCAAACCGGTAGCTGAGTTGCAAAGGAAAAATCTAAAGAGCTTCTAAAGATTAATGAGTTGTGATTCCGTACCGCTAGACAGAAAAAAAACCTAGCCCATGTAAGGAACTTCATCAGCTCGGTGCATCTGTTGGCCAAAAGGAGAGGTTCCTAGAAATGTAGTATTGCTTAACATGTCGAGGCATAAGTCTGAATCACACCTTTCAGCCAACAGGGAAGTACGGGGGCAGGGGGAAGGGGGGAGCAGGGAAAAAGGGTAATCTAAAAATAAGGCATGAAGGCTGGGGTCTCAAGAGCTCTGCTCCTGAAAGGAGTACTCCCATCCTTTCCAGTCAGGCATTCCCACTGCCTGCTCTCATACTGACACTGCCTCATGAGACAGCCAGTACCGATACGCCACAGGGGTAGAAACATCCAAACAGAGAAACCGCTCAGCTTAGCAATCATATAACCTTAAAGAGATTTAGGGTGCTCGTGAAGCTTTTCCCACATACTATAAAACTGTGTAGAAAGAATTTAAAGGTATGAAATTTTTTTCTTTCCACAAGTATACACTAAAGGATAGTTTTATTATTATATGTAAAGAATAGTTTCAAAGATTCTTTTAACCTCTACACAAAACCACTGCTGTTATAAGCTGGGAAAGTTTACCTGTCATCCTCACTTCCATTTAGATGGGCTGAATTTTTCTTACTCTTTCTCTCCCTCAAAATGTCTGCATCTCCTAAACTGCTGAGATCCCTTTCAAGGAGCATGACTCCAACAGAGAGTGGAAGAGGGATGGGAAGAAGAAAAAGCTTTTCAGAGTCTCCACTGGGATTCGACAGACTTCTGGAATATGCTAGGAGAAAACAGCATTTTTCAGATGGCTCATTACTTCACTCACTTTGCAGTTCTGGTAGGCACGGAAACCAACACTGGTGACACTGACTCTTAATGCAAGCATCATACAGCAAATTACAAACCATCTCACTCCTACATGTCTGTTCCTTGAGTAGTTCAAGTAAAATTACTCTCCTTAGTTTCCACAACCTGACATGGTTTCTCCAACTCAAAAGTGGGGAATATTTTAAAATCTGAGCTACTCTGCTGAAGTCAACACCTGACCCAAACAAACAATCTCTTGTGTGAAATCACAAGAGAGATAGCACATCTACTATCATTCAAGGCCATACAATCTACTTCAAAGAAGGCTAGCTTTACCAGAAGAAAGCCCATCTCATCTACACTACTATTTCCTCAGGAAAAAACACTGAAGCTATTTGACACCCCACAATTCATTTCTGTAAGCACAGGACATCCTCAGGACCACCTATTCTAGATAACGTCCTAAAACCTTGCACTGTAAAAGGAAGTGGATAATTTTTCTTCAAATCAAGACTTCTCTTTCAGTCAAGGGGGATGGAGGAGTGGAGGTTTGTTTTGCTTTTTAAATACAGCATTTCCACCCCACCTTTTCATGATGCTCAACTTCTGCAGACTCAAACATATGTCCTGCAGCATGCCTACTGACTTAGAGTGACTGTTTGCAGGTTTAGAGTCTATGCACTACTAATGCAGGATGGCCAAAATTTTTCGCCAATTTAGGTCCAGATTTGGACACCAAAGTTTGCTGATGTGCTATATGCTTACCCAGAATGAGAGCATTCTAGTCAGCTGGTATCCAGCTGACAAAGTGAAAGGGTAGAGGGCTGTTCATATCCTGACCTACATTTACTCAGATAAAGAGCAGAATCATAGATTACATACTCTGTTCACATGTAAAACATGCAATTTTAGGTATCCAAGTCCACAACTAATTCTAGCCTAAAAGCTATTGAGATTCCACTGGCATTTCTTTGGGCCATATCTGCCCTAGTAGTAGAAGGAACTTTCATTTCAAGGTATAACATATTCCTTCTAGCTTCTTGACAACTGACTTACAGTATGAGTCAAAGCCTCCTAGTGGCTACTACTTACCTTTCCCCTGTCGCTTTTGGTAGCAAAGAGTCTGGATGTAAGAGTCTTAAAATCATTTGGAAAGATATTCAATCCCTAACAGCCTTCCTCCTTCTCTCCTCTCATATACAACAAAACCCCAGAGAAACACAGAATGTTAATACATGTCACAGTATTGTGACTCTGACTTCCTTTCACCTTGAGATGAAATGCAATTTCATATTTAGACACTGCCATACTGCCAGAGTAAACTAGGTATTTTAGACACACAGAGAACTGGTAAAATAATCAGATTGACTATCTGAAAGATTTAGAAGAAAATAAGGGAAATCTCTCAAATATATATGCGTTCTATTTAAGAGTCATGGTATGTGGGATAATCCCTCCCACATAAATAAATTAACCAAGCAATAAATTAACCAATTACAAAGGATTACTTTAATATTGGCTTATCTGGCTTGAATATATTGTACTTAACTGAAAATTGTGCTCTTCAAAAGAGCTGCTTGCCATATTCTCTAAGTACATAGGCAATATTGTTCACAGAACCAAGGAAACTGGAAATAGGATCTAGGACCAATATGGGATCTTCATTAAGTCAGCTTCTGAGAAGAAACTCTGTTCTACTTCACATTTAAAACTTGACTGAAGACTGAAACTATTTGACTGACCGAAGGCAGCAATCTAAATTTTTGCAGCTGGTTTGGAAAAAAGGCAAGCTACTTGACAATTGACTGGAGAAGCATTTCCATATGCAGTATTAAGCAATACTCCAAGAAATAGTAACTGCAAAGAGATGCATACACAAACTCAGAATCAACACCGACATCATGTAATTGCTATTGTCAGCAACTCAGTTAATCAGAGCTGAACGACATTCTCCCACATTTGCCAACAGCAGGGCTGCACTGCAATCAGACGTGCAACTGCAGACCACACACTCCTAAGAAACTTACTGAGGAAGCAGCAGCAGCCAGAGAAGCCGTTGCTACATGAATTTCAGAATAAGCTACTGTAGCTTTGCTACAAACACAAAGACTGCCTGGTGCATTTATACCTGCAAGAGCCACTCCTCCCAACTGCCCTGCAGAGCATGCACTGTAACTGCTCTGTTTTTGTCGTATGTGCTCACTAGTAAGCTTTCCATTAAACATCTGTAATCTGCAACACAGAACTGCTTTCTCCATCGCACTCTTCAAAGAAGGCCAACAAGAAGCGTAAGTTACACTTGCAAATTCTATTTATTTTGGCATAAGGGACATGCAAGCTGTTCAAACTAACAACTCTTGAAGAGTAAGCAAGACTAAGAATGAATCTTATTTATTCTCATACTTACAGAAATTTTGTGCAACAGAGAGGTGCACATGTTCTCCGAGGAATTTTCTTCTGGGGTTAGATCAGTTTGTTTTTGAGGCATAAGGCCGAAATGCACAAAATACCCATTGAAAGAAAAAACAACCCAAGTGAGTTTTAGGTGGGTAATATCCAACTGTGTTTGTTTGGAAACTCTGCGCACTTCCTGATCATGGGAAGAAAGTATTGTCAACACATTCATGAAAGATGGTGAACTCCTCTGCAGATGAGAAGACACACAGATGCATGCCACTGAAATTCATTGATTTTAACAGCCCAGTGGCTAAATTAAGAGCCTAGGATCCTTCTGCAATCAGTGAAAAGAGATAGGAACCTTCAAAGGTTTACCCGTGAGACCCCTAATGATTTCCCAGGGTGAGCTGACTATAGTGATGTAAAGCAGGGTTCAGTTACATACTTTGAGTCCCACGCCACTTATCCTTTCTTTCTGAATGAAGATTGCTCCCTAGTATAGGTGTCATCAAGCAGAGATCATGAAGTGCCAGGCACACAAAAAAAGAGACTTTTCAAAGTGCTGTGCTACTTCATGCAACACCTTCTGATTTCATCTTCATCACTACCCTGCAACTTTCAGTCATTTATTCATACAAGGTAGCTTAGCTACAATACCTTTAAAGAACAGGAAAGACACACTCAGGTATACATACACATATGCTCTAGAGCATCAGAGTCAAGGTGAAACCTTGGCTCAGAACTCAATCTTAAAAGCAGTGACGTAGTTCAACTTAGGCCTCCAACTTACCACATTTTTAAAGTCATCCTCTGCTTCATCAAATTTTCCTTGCTTGAGCAGTAAGTGTCCTCTCTGTAATCTTGCCTGAAATGAAACACAAGATAATTTCTTTTGATTTACAAATTGGAATTCAGCAAAATGAAAATAAGCTTCAGTTTCCTTTAGCATCAAAAAAAAAGTTTCATTTTACTACAACTAACAAGCTGAATCAGAGATCACAACACCCATTCTTTGTCTTCTCAATTTGACAATGTCCTTATGAGGCCTCTTTGATGGTAAAGGATCACTCTGCACCAGAACTGAGGGACAAAAAGCAGCCAGTTATTATGAGCAGATGCAACTCATGGAAAGAACTCATTTGAAGAGTTGCATAAAACAAAGTGAATGTTTACCTTACACCACTTTCCTGATTATAACTGCTTATAGATTTTAAGAAATTAGCGGAAATAATAAAACAATCCCCACATTTAATTCTTTCACTAAACTTTCAGAATAACAGAAGCTATGTAAAAAGACAAGTTAATGATTTAGAATATTTTGATTTATGATAAGAATATTTTCATATAACAACATATTTAACGTTTGCTTCTTCATTGTAAGCTATACAGGACATGCCACCACCCATGGAAAAGGGAGAAGAGAGCATCAGATGGAAAGGACTCCAGCATCAGTCTCCGACTAGTGAGGCAGTCTCCACATATGGTAAGCAGAAGTGAGCAAGGGGTAAGTAAATCAGAACTTGCAACCATCCCATAAGAAGGCAGTGAGATTATGACAGTTCCTGTGAAGAAGAGATGCCTCAAATCAAATGCTGATTAAGACAGAAGAAAAACAGAGGCATCTGCATGCTCTCTTCCCCACCTCACTCTCAGAGGGCATAGCCTTGGTGACTGAGGGAATAACCACAATTGAGAGAAAGTGTTTAGCAGAAACCCATGAGGAACATGAACTTAATATAACTACTATTAGTTGTTAAAATAACTGGTTAGACTGTACTCAGTATAGTTGCAAATTCAAGCACATACACCATTGCTATTATTTTATCCTATTTAAAGCCTTCTGAGTGATAATGTATTTTCTATTTCTGTTTAGCAAAATCTGAAAAACAACCTTCTTCGAAGCAGGTTTTTTTTACGCTTGAACAATTTTCAATTCCAGTAATACTTACCGATGTGAAGTCCTGCTTTAACTCAACCACTTTACTTAAATCACGAATTGCTGCTTTAGATTTGCCCATGGCTAAGTACACTGTGGCTCTTCTGTAATAAGCAATGTAGTTATCAGAGTCTCCCTCTGCAAGCGAAGGAACAGTAATCAGAATACTATCTCAAAGCAACTGAAACTTTGGGTACAGCGAAATTGTAATGACTAAAAATATATTACCTGAGTTTTAAGCCACTGGAAAAAATTGTATTTATCAATAAAATGTAATATTTGTAACATTATCCAAGCAACATTTTCTATGCAGTTTGATTATTTAATGATAAAGATTACAGAAACACAGTAAATACCAAATAATTAAGAGTACTGAAGTTTAAATATGTACATGTTTTTCAGCTTTGTACAGGAAAACAGCCACTATATACTAATCCTTTATCTCCAGCTCCAGGCCTACATCTGACAGCATGTTAATTCATCATTCTCCATCCCAGGCTCTGTCCATCATATAGGATGCAAGCAAATAATCCCCAAATAACCAATATGTTAGTCCAATGTCGTCACAGATGCATAAACCCCTTACACCATCCATTGAAATAGCAGCAACTTCTTTCTTTAATATTCAAGTGGGTACCAACACCCTGTCTCAACAGCAGACAAATCAAAACCTGAAGGCTAACTTCAAGGCCCACATATTCCATGTTGTCTGCTGGTCAAACTTCCAAGATCCAGCAATTTTAATACTCTCTAGGCTAGCACATATATGCACACCATTACAGGAGACAAGCATCAGTCTCTGAAACCAAGAAGAATTTTCTTAATATTCTTCTCTATGCAGTATTTCAAAGAAACAGATGACAGTTACTGTGGGCTCTCAAGGAAAGGTAACTTAGACCACCCAAACAACCATATGCAGTAGAAGACAGTAAAGATTTTACTGTGCTATTAAAAAAAAAAAAGAATCATCAATCCAGAATTTGTGGACAAAAGGAACAAAACAAGTATTTCTCCTCCTCACCTCGTTTGAGGTTAAAGTTGAACTTTAAAATAAATGGAACAAATAGCATTGCCAAAAATCTCATGGTCAGTAACCGAGCTTCACAGCTGGCTGCCTCCATTACCAAAACACTAGTTCAGTCCTCACTGGAAAAGGTATCTGCACTCTTCCTCTACAATGTCTTGGCTGTGGAAATGCTAACGTCCAGCACTAAAATTTAATAATAACTCTCATGCTTGTATGCCAGCATTATGGACATCAAGTAAATTCAAATGTTACTACCTTTAAAAAAAGGAAGTATTACGTCCTACTGCATACAACTAAATGTGTAGAGTAGGCACAAATCAACAGCTGAAATTAAGGAACTTTATTAATACACAGAAGATGAAAGATAGGAAAGAGCTACCCCAGAAAGCACATTCCAGCACCAGATGACAATCTTTCTGACAGTCAGAATATGGTTTTGCCTCAGTTCCCCAGCAACAGTAATGAACAGCAATTGACATTTACCCAGAAAGAAGGCATGAGCCATCAACATGACAGGACAGAAGAAAGAGTTGAAAATTCAACTGAAGAGAGAGAAAATGGACAGTAGCTTTCTTTTATTTTAGATGTTTGCAAAAAAGAAAAATAGGGTGGCTGAAGCAAGACAAAAAGATCACAGTTTACAATAATGCAGTACAGGCAAAAAAGGATTAGAGAAATTTCTTCTCCCCTCCTCTACAAACACAGTAGGCAAATCGTGCTTAAAAATCTTTTCAAAAAGGCAAAATACAAAGAAGGAGGAAGTCTGATGAAAGTTTAGGCAATCAGGCTCAAATCAACATCCAACTAAGAATCCCATCAAGGTCACAATGGAGGTAGTCACACCATAGTTCTACCAGCTGCTCGAGCACTGCTGGCAAAGCAGAAGGTTTCACCCCATGCAGGCACCTCACTGCTCATCCCACCTCACACTGCTGCTCCTCACCACCACCAGCATTCGCATGGCCACAGACTGAGCTGGACTTTTCACCAAATCCAAGCTAAAGCTTGCCAACCAGTAATAAAGGAATAAACCATGTTGTAACCCTAACTCTGCTCAGATCCCACAGGAATGCTTTGGCGGCGACACACAAGGCAAAAGGAGTAACATAGTGCCTCTCGGTGGAAGGAGGAGCTTCCAATAGCACAGAAAAAGCGGAAGCTCCCCCCTCCTCTCCCTTTATATAAGGGAAGTTGATCTTGGAGAACTCATAGAAAATATTAATAGCTCAGAATCAGCAGATATTTTGTTTACATATCACTATTAGACCAAGGCATAAACAGAAAAGTCTCAATAACTCATTACTGTGTGACACCTTGGTATTATTCTTCTCACAGAGAAAATGATGCACTTGTACACATTATAACAAAGTCCAACAACTTAAAAAACCAAGAAAACCCCATGCAACTGAGAAATTGTAGTGTTAATGGACATTGCTCTTTACTGGTGCTGTCTGTCTCTACACTTGAATTCAAGGATTTTAACCAGCAAAGTTCCTTTAAAATTTTTAGAAGCAAACATTTAACTCCTCAGTTTTTTGAAAATGCGGAACACCAAAACTCACTAGTTGAGTATAAGAGAGGGACAGTTAATATACTTTTCACTACCAGTTCACTACTACTATCTCAAACGTGTAGCATCAGTTTCACTGAGGTATCACCCACTTCAAGATTTAATTTAAAAAAAAAAAAGAGAGACTATTTTAAACGTTGAATTTTTTACAGTGCTGGAGAGAAGAAAGCATGCATAAATCCAACCTTTCAAAGACATACTTTGAAAAACTTCCTAAAGATAAAACCTAATCTTGATGGGATTAGATACAGGGAATACCACTGTCCATTATAATTACTTCCATACAGCTAGCTTGCAGAACAGCAGTGACTTAGTGTTCATGTATCATGTAGTTTTTTTATCAAAACCAAAGCATAAACATTCTACTGCATCTCTGTTGGCTCCCGTCCAAACTGCTGCTTAAAGGTGCCCCAACTTCTGTGACTCATGGAATGCAATTTGCAAGAAAGCAGAATATTTAATGAAGCAAATAGTAGGAAAAAAAAACCTCACCCAAAGGTATTTCAGTGCAAGAGTCACTTTCCTGAGATACGTACCTATAGCCGCATGAAAGTGAGACAAAGCATCTGCTAGCTGTCCAGCAGCCAATAACTTCTTTCCCATTTCAAGCTGTTTTTCTACTTCTGCATTTATTCCACACTCAGCTCCTTAATGAAAAACAAGAAGATCAATGTTTTGAATGACCAGTTTGATTATACTAAATGCATACAGTGATAATAAAATACATATAACAAACAGGTTTTGATATAGAGGCAGAAGTCACATCTTCCCATACTAAAACAACCTGCAGCCTAATAAACACATAGCATGTCTTCCCTGCCCCAAAAAGGACGTCCAAGTAAATAGATAAACACTGTAAAGCATTGCATTGTGAGAAGGCACCAAATATGCATTTCTATTCCTGTCTATACATGCACTAAAATACTTTTGCACACCAAGCTTTATACATCAACTATAAAAACAGTTTGTGGGCTTTCAATTTCAAAAGAATCTGGAAATACACTCATAATGCACCCATAGCAAATATAAAAAGGCTTTAAGTTAAACTTCATGACCCTACTGATAACTTAGGACTCAACTGAGAACTGTTAGCTACTACAGAGATTGGTTTTTCATCTTCTGCACTTTTGTCTCATCTTGATCATTTCCAAGGCAAACTGTTTTCAGAGCACAAGTCTCGATATAAGCAATTAAAATTCTCACTCCCTTTTCATTTAACCAGTAGTATGAAAATCATATTAAAGTGGTATGCTTTTGAAGTACCGGTTTTAGTTTAAAGCTAATAAATTGCTGCTGCTGCTCAACCAACAGGGAAAGACTATTGTTGAGAAGAAATGAGCTGCTAAGTGCAAGTACATGCTGAACATATATCAATTCAGCCACAGACGTTTTTCACTTGTACTGCTTCCAGCATTCTTCAAATCAGGACAGAATTTCACTACAACTTACCAGTTTACGACTATTAAAAATTTCACACTATAAACAGTTTTCTTTTACTAAGACCATACCCTATGCATAAATTTAAGCAAGGTAGTATATTAAAATCCTGAATACATACATTACATTAGAAAACAATGAACTACAATTACTAGGAATCAATTTCTTTCACTCAGGTTTTGTATCGAGCTAATTCAGATAGGCACTTGAATTAATCCTAAATATGAAAATGCAGCGGCACTCTAAAGTAGTTTCTTACAGTCTGAATAAAAATGTTATGCCACACAGATCGAAGGAAAGTACATCAAAACTTCTCACAATGAAAGGTGGTTAAACAACAAAGTATTTGTAATGAAAGAACAATAATTTTTGATCACCAAGTCATCAAGATTTTAGAACTAGGAGCTCTCAGCACCTGGGATCTTAAATTAATTTTCCTTTCCTACTCATTAATACAGTTCATAATTCTTTTAATTCCACATTATAAGAGAATCATCGAGCTGTCTATACTAGAATGAATAAAATACCCTCTGTATCCACTGGAAAAAGATCTATCTGCCAGAAGATTGATAAATACTCCGCAAACTGGATTAAAGGGCTTCAATTCAATTATTTACTTTAGAACAATGACAGCAAACAAATTCCTTTTTTTAATTAATGGAAATGACTTTATAAAATAAGCCCCGAATTTCCAGTCAGTAATTATTTTCGTTTAAATAGATGAAGTTAAAATAGTAATTACTTGTCATAGAGTCGATTTGGGGATCTTATTAAACGATGCATTTTAAAACCCATTCTAGGTATGTATAGCTCTGAATAAAATATAAATAGCTCCACTGATAGTGGAGAAGTATTTCCTGACAGTAATTTTTTCACACACAGTATTCTACTTCCAAGGTAGCTTTAATGTGAACGTCCAATTTTCAGAAAAATGGACATTATTCTCTGCCATTTTGCTTCTTCACTAGCTTAAAGCTTTGATCACCGAGTAGTCCGATGTCCTCTAAAATGATAAAGCAAGCATTGGAGAGAAAAAAAAAAACAAAACCAAACAAATAACCTGGGAAAAAAACCCACCACCAATTTCCCTGGCTTTGGAAGTATACTAGCAACAAACTGGATATCAAACCATAAACAGACTGAAGTATTTAACATGAGCTAAAACAAACAAGCAAAAAATTCTTAAGCTTCATCCCTCCCATCTCTCCCCACATATGAATATCTGAAATCTTTCAAAACTTGTCAGTTTGGAGTGGTAAACTAGAATTGGGCTGTAAATTACTCTTTGATGAACCTTGCATCCATCTAAACATGGCATCCAATTTTCACGTCTCAAGCATCTCAAGGAGTGTCCTTGTTGCACATTTAGTCACATCAGGATAGCTCCAAGAATAGATTTTCAACAATTACGATGTACCTATACTATTCAATGTCTTTCACACACATTATGTTCAGTACAGTTTTACAGTTACATAATACTTTAGGCAGGAGAGCCATCTTTTTCCTTGAAAATACTGAAGATAGTAAATAAAGGAAATGAGAAAGGTGATCATTAATAGCAAACAGGTAAGTAAGAAAAGCAGGAGCAACACGGATAGAGAAATAAAGCAAACTGTAAAGGATTGTAGGTTCCCTGCACAACAAGACTAATTATGCTAGGCACACATTAAAACTTGGCTCTGCAAGTTGCTGAACATCATAAATTGATATGGGAGTCTCCAGCAGGAGCCTATATGGTTAGTGTAACCATGATAAAAAGTGACATTCACCATAACTACTCAGGAACACTGTACACTGACCTGATAGTTGGGCAGTTTATTCATATAAATATGTTGCTTATTTGTTTTCTGGCTGTAGGCAAACAAGTGCTCTAAACAAACCACCCCACAGTACACATCTGAAAACTGTTAACATAGGCACAGGAGTCTAAGGACTCAAATTCTGTGTAACCGATTTGGGTACCTATTCACTCTTTGGTCTGGGAATGAACACAAGTAGTTGAGTTCAACCAGAGGAAAAAACAAACCAACCCCACAGAGCTCTTTCCAACAGATAAACAGTCATTAGTGAGCTGGATACCAAGGGCCCAGTACTACAGCTGAAGAAGCTTTGTACGCTCCAGCAAGAAACTAAGTTTATGCAAGAGATATGCAAGGATACTATTTTTTTTCAAAACTTCCAAGTATTTTAATTTGAATATTATTTCTAAAGCCTTCTAATTGTTGTCTATTCACCAAAGACCTCGAACAACCACACACAAGAGTCTCAGCTGTCAAATCAAGTCAGATATTATGGATAAATTCAGAGTCTGTAGTCCTGGCACAAAACAAAAAAACAAAACCAAAAAAAAAACCCCACCAAACTACTCCCAGATAAGAATTGGTACCAGCCCTGACAACTCGGAGGAAGTCAGTCAGAAGGCACAGGAAATATAAGCAGGTGCAGCTAACCTGTTCTTCCAGTACATTCACTTCAAATAAATTATAACTTCCTGGTAGGATTTTTGTTTTATTAGAATAACTGTGCTAATATGTGGGTACCTAAGTATACAAACTTCAACTACATCCTCATATAATCAGTCACATCCACAGTGTAAAAAGCTTAAGAAAGCTCTCCAACTTGAAAACAGTTTCAAGACTTTAGTTTGTCTACACACTCCTCTTTCTCCCCTATAGAATTTCCACCAACTTTTTAAAATCTTGTCCCCAAGCTGGATAACAGAACTATGAAAATAAACAGAATTAGTTCTGCCTGTGTACCAGAAACAGAATTCAAATACAAAGAAGAAACATGCATGTCACCAATTTTAACTACAATGATTTAAACTTTTTTTTTAACATAAAAGAGATGATTGTCTTGTCATGTGAGTGGGAGATCCTGCTTTTGGGGTGTTTTGTTGATCAGAATGACCCTTAATAATAAGTCTTAAGTTTGCCGTTATTTTTAAACAATTTTGGGCTTTGCTTTTATGCGTGTTTGCAAGTGTGTTTTTCAAGGACAAGACTGAACAAAATAAGAAGTGGACAAGCAACCACAGTTTCAGGAGCAATACAAGGAGCCTCACAGCATCCAGTTGAGCCATGTATAACTTTCACTCATCAAGTTTCCACTCCCTCCGTTCGCAAAGACAGTTGGTAAATATAGTTACGACTGGCAAACCAAAAAGCCAGCCCCCACCCCCCTAAGTATCCTTTGCAATTTGGGGCAAGAAAAAAACCCTCCCAAACTCAGGACAGAAAGATACGGGGTGGGGGGTGGGGGTGAGAGAAACACTTAAGGCTAGTGGTCTGACAATAACGAACCGAGCTGCGTATACTCAAAACCCGTTTCTTCTTCCCCTTATTACATTTCCTTTTTTTTTACTACTAGGGAGGAGAAGGGGATGAGGAACAATACTCCTCTATCCTCCTCAGTTGCCTCTTTGTTGCGACTAGTGTGGACAAAGAGCCATGAAGGATGAATCTTCCCAGGAGGTGATGTGTGTCAAATGGGAGCTTACTCAGCACAAGTCAGGGTATCTGAAGAGGAGGAATTCACGAAACACAACAGTAAGGGTTGAACTGCAACCTGCCACATTACCAAGTATTCAAAAACCTTCTCACTGAACTCATTTACCAGCCAGATATAAATTAGTATTCATAGATATCAACTGTAAGATACGAAGTTAATACAGGCTGACTGTTCCACTGATTCATGAATCAGTTGGCACAAGGCAGGTTTCTATTATCAAGACCACAAGATGCAAATTTAAATGTGAATATGAACACCTTTGAGTTCAAAGACCAGTAATATTGGGGGGAAAAAAATCCAGATACTTAAATAATGTAACCCCCCCTAAATTCCCTAACTACACACTCTGGAAAATGAACTCATGAACTAAGAGGTTAGTAAGTTCAGTAAATAAGATCCAGAACCATCACTTTTCATTTTATTACTGTACATCTTTATTAACTGAAGTTAAGAAAATATACCCCAAATTAGGAAATGTGGCTTTGGTAAGTCCACATAGCCATTAAACCATACGCGTGAAATAGGTTGGCAACTCCAAATAAAGAATCCTCAGCAGGAGCATCACTGCCACAATCTTAGGGGGAAAAAAGTATACTTTGACCACAATTATTATTTTTCCTCTAACACTACCAGAAAACACATCCAAAAAAACAGTTCAACACCACAGTATGTAGTCTTATGCTACAGAGCATCTTTGCCACAGTATGTTTCTGTCGCCATTTGGCCAGCTGAAGTATTCGTTAGTTTAGTACACCAACTGAATTTCTAATGTCAAGCCCAGGTCAGTCTGAAGTCTACAGACTTATTCTGACTATTGACAGCTTCAGTTCCACTTCAATCTGCCACTGCCAGTTACAAGAACGTTCCTCAGGTGAAACTCTGACTACGTGCGCAATTGTATAACCAAGTTATAAATTTAACAGGAGCCTGTGAATAAAAGTTTGACCATACAGGTGTTGCTGACAGTGTACTCTGAAAGTAAACAGGCCACACAAAGTGCAGATAAACTTCTCTGCTGAACTTCAAATACCAGTGGTGAGAGCAGGGGGAAAAAAAAAAAAAAACCAACAACCAAACAGAAACATAAACAAGTGCAACACAACTGTCAAAAGCCTCAGCAGATTTGTAGGTCTGGCACTAATAATGGCTACGGCTGAGGAAGACCACTGAGAAAGCCTTTGAACTTGGGAACTGCACAAAATTCATAGAGAAGTGAGAAATTCAAGGCCAGTACGGAACCGGCCAATGCTGTCACACACTTGCACTCGAGGACACCACAACATTTTCAACACCTCACAGTAGCCGGCAGCCTGTCAGCAGACCAAGGGAAAGGAAGCACACATCAAGCTACCTTAAACAGCACCGCCAGGAATTCAGATAAAACCAAACAGGTTACAAGCAGTGGCGGTGCCCTCAATTACACACCCTTCGCAACAGCCTTGATGAGGTGGCAGTTCCGTACCTCCTTCTTCCTCACACCCTTTCCAGAAACATTCCCGCCACAGGACGTCCCGCGGGGGCTGCCCGGCCGCCATGGCGGTGGCGGTCCCTGGGCCTCCCCCCGACTCGGCCCGCCCAGCCCCGCGCACCGCCCGGCTCAGGTCTGCCGGCTCCCTGCGGGCAGGCCGCAGCCCCGCTGGGTCCACCCCGCTCTCCACCAGCGCCTCGGCCCGGCTATGCCGGCTGCCCCACAGCCCGGGCGGACGCCCGAACACCCCCAACCGGCACGACCGCCGACGAGAGCCCGGAAGGAGGGAGGGCGATCAGCCGGCTCCCCCCGGCCAGGCACCGCTGCGGGCCCAGCGGCAGTCCCGCCCGAGGCTCGCTTGCCCCACGCACCGGCGGGCCGCGGAGGGAAGCGGCAGCCCCCCCACTGCCACACACCCCCCGGCCGGGCCGCAGCTCCCCCGCGCCCCCTCACAAACCCCACGCGCGGTCCCCGGCACCTCCCCCGACCCTCACCCTGGTACTGCAAGTCGAAGAGGACAAGCAGGAAGGGCAGCGCGGAGCCCAGGCGGCCGGCGGAGGCCGCGGGAGACACCATCTCCGACGCCCGCCGCGACACTGGCGGCGCCCCGGGCTGACGGCTCCAACTTCTCCGGGGTGGGTCGTGGGCGCCTCTGATTGGCCGCGCCGCGCGCGCCCGCACGCACATACGCCCGCCCGCACGCACGCCCCCCGCTCGCCTGAGCGGGGGGGGGGGGGAAGGAGTGGGGGGGCGGCTCCGCGCCTGCGCGGCACGGAGGCGGGGCGCCGCCGCCACTGAGCTTGCGCGGAAGGGCGGCTTCCTCTCTCCCGCGCGTGCGCAGGAAGGCGGAGCGACGCCACCGCCCTGGGCGGGGTGCCCGCACCGCAGATGGCGGCGCGGGGGGGGTGGCCTGGGTCGGGCGTCGGGCCTCAGCCCTCCGGCAGAAAGATAAACCCTGAGTGTCGCCATCTGCTTCTGTATTTTATCTCGTCTGGCTTTGCCCACCCCCTCCTACCGCAGCCAAGCTTCTCCTGGGGCGAGGAGGGCTTTGCTCCAGGCCCGGGTGTAGCCCCTCTGAGGGTGCTGGCAGGCCTGGAGAAGGACGCGGGCTGCTTGCCCCGGGGCAGCCGGGGGGTGAAACGGCTGGCGTCGGGGCTAATGGCGTGAGTTTAACGTTGTCGATATACAGGGCCACCTTTTGGGGTGTGATCGTTGCTTAATTGTTTGAAGTTAGTATTTTTGGACTACTCAAATTGTAAAAAAAACGGGCAGTACGTCACAAGTAAATTGAGGCTGGTTCTTTATCGCTGTGCCTGACCTAGCCATAGAGTGGAGGAAGGCAAGTGCGATTTCAGACTGCTTCGTTGTCCCAGGGACGCAATCCTGTTTTCCACTGAGAGCGAAGCCAAGATAGTCAGCATGTGTACGCTGATCTCCAAGCACACCAAAGAAGTATTAGGGAATTTACCAGACTGCAGAAAAATTGGTGATGGGACTGAACCGAGCACAAATGCTAAAAGGCTGTATTGGATCTGTAAACTTAAAGCCAATGTAAGATATCCTGCAATCTAACACATATTTTTGGAGACCTCTTTTCCTTTTTTTCATAGTGAAAATACAATCTGTTCTTAGTTACCACAGAAAAACTAATTTTGTATGTGCCTAGTTCATTGTTTCAAATTACCTGCCTAGTGTTGTTGGATAAACAATCCATATTGGGGGCATATTATAGTTATACCCCATCAATGTAAAAAAAAAAATCTTATTCTCAGGGGAAATCTGCTGAGAAAGTAAAAAACTTGAGGCTTGAAGTCCGATTTGGCAACCACAGAAATTTCTTTTTTCATTCTGCAGGAACAGTCATGTTACCTTTCTCATCCTAGATGATATAATTTACAAGCTTTCTTGAAAGATCAGACTGAAGAAAAGTAAGTTATCCCTCTTCAGCATTTCATTTGGAAGATAATACTGCAAAGCTATCACCTTGAAATTTGACCTGCAGAAAGTATTCAGAAATAAGAACTTGAAATAATATAAGAAAGTGATAGATGTGAAATGAATAATGGATGACATTCTAAAGATGTCAGCAGGAGGAGGAACATGACAACTCTTAGCAGTATGGATAAGACAAAATATGAAAGCCTAAAATTGAACTGAGTAGAATGCAATCACTGTTACAGTAACTGCATTCCTTTGATTTTACCTCAAGAAAAAAGTATTAGACCAAAGCCAAATAAAATGAATATGAAAGGGAATTTACACCTCCAACCCCCTAAGATAACTGAAAATAATAGTAAGGATGATGATATACTTAACGGACTGTTAATAACAAGTTTAGGAGAAAACAATCTGCAGAAAACTCAGTACCTCATACTGGAATACCAAGCATGAAGATTCAAGCATCAAATCACTTAAAGCAAGATGAAAGTAGTATGATTAAAGCGTCAAGTATCATTTTGAGTAGATGCTTGACAAGCCCTTGGTCCTTGACCTTGGCCCTGAAATACTGAGCCAAGGTCAATATTTCAGGCTGACACAGTAATGTAAAGAACAGTGTGTAATGCCAGCACTACAAAATGATCTGCTCGAGGAGAAATCTTTTGTCATTGTCACTCTGTGCTAGAAATACCAGTAATTATGCAGTAATTCTTGAAAGAGGCCATAAACCACAAAGGACCATTCTTGATTGTCATAGATCCCAAAACATATATTATTTAGATATTAAGTATAAACCTGGGAGAAAAAATTCTTTTAACACATACTCCCTTGTGCAATTTCAGAAGCAGAAGAGGAGAAAGACTTGAAAGAACAAATGCATATGACATGCCAACATTATATTTTGGAATTTGAAAAATAGCAAAGCAATACAGCTGTAATGCAAAAAGTCTTTCAAAGGGATTCATCAAAATTAGACTGGTATGTATCAGAAACAAGTTTATTCAGCAGTCTTGGGTTTTGGAGTGAAAGGGTGGATGGCAAAGACTACACTAATGTTCAAAGTGCTCAAAAGACAGAAAACCAAGGAATTTTCTCTGGTAATATATATAGTAACAGCAGAAGGCGGCAATTAGCAAGGAATGACTCTTGAAGCTACTCATTGCTTCTAATAGAGATGGTGAACTGAATATGGTGACATGTGGTGGAGGTAGTTAAATCTGTATTTTCTGTTTATTAATTGAGAAGCCTTCTCAGATACAATACAGTAAGAAGTCTGGATTAGACGTGACAACACACAGGGTCCTGGAAGGACGCCGGTATGGTTGGCAATACGTTTTAATTAATAATCTCGATTCCAAAACCACCCAAACACATCAAAGTTTCCTGTTACAGGAAAAGAAGCAATATAGCAGACTGTTATGTTGCATGCAAAGTCTAGTATGAAAATAAAGGAGGAGGCAAGAGAGGATGATACCACAGAGATACTATTCTCAGGGCTGCTTCTTGTAAGAGGTCTCTCAGACCTTACACCTTGTTTTTATTCTCGCCTGTGTACATCCCTATCAGAAACTTAGCTGTGTTGGAGCTAAATGAAATAGTAGTGTACATCTGGTTAACATGTTTATGTAGCCACATTTTTTGGTAATTTCACATTTGGATTGGAGAGGACTTTAGGGAAATTCCTTTTTCTGGGCTCCTTTTGCAGTAAATAGAAGCAGAAAGGCTCCTGCAACTTGCAGTTCAGCACAAGAACTTAATTTACATGCTCTAAACTTGCACTTGGAAAAGCTGATCTTTGTCTAAGGACTTGAAAGGGAGTGTGAGGGACCAGGCTTGTTTAGGGCAAGGCTAGCCTCTGTTAAAGCTTTCCCCTCCGGATTGTCCTAACAAAATTCTGCACGTATGTCTTCGTCATATCTATGATGGGAGAAGTACGTTTCTGGTGTGGAATTATTTAGCCCTCTGTGCTATGACCTTGTGTGTAGATGCTATATAAAAACACTAGGTACCACCTGCTATTTATACTGCTATAAATATGCTTTACATAGCCCATTTGGTCTCATTTCTTTTAAGCTTGTTGTAATACAGGTTCTCGAGTCTGCTTTGTTCACTAAGCTGTATCACTAGTTAATTTATCAACAGGGCTGTGTTCTGTGTAGGACAGAATTGGAAAAGGGAAATTAGACATCAGTATTTCCTTACACTTACATTTATTTTAAGTTTATTTTAATCAGGGGAATTATACTATGTCTGCAACTTTTCTCACTAGCCATGGTAGTAACAACAAACTCCAAACATCTCAAAACACATCCACTATCTCCTGCCTAACAACCTTCTGGTATAATGAAGTGTCAAACAGGGAAGGAGATATCAGGAACCCCATTTTGCGCTTAACCTTGACATTTTAGTGTCCCAATTAGAGTTAGCTGAGTAGCAGACACTTTGGGGTTTTTTTGTTTGAACCAGAAAAAGTCTAGAAATAATTCACATTAAAACCTAATTTCAATTTGAAACAATGCAACCCAAACAGTATTTTTTCAAGTATTTTGATTTAAGATTAAAAACTCACTTTTGTTGATTTTGGGAGGGGGAAGTCTTGACAGAAAGCAAAATTTATTATGAAAACACACCCCTTTTAAAACATTTATTTTAATTTTTTAAGGCATAGAACATTTTTCAATTAAAATGCTATTCTAAAAGTCAAAAAACTTTGCTTCAAACATTAAAATACTGTTACATTTCTGAAATAAAGGATTCTGTTTTGAAAATGTATGGAAAATATTAACATTAATGAGCTCTCCTCTTTTTTTGATGGAAGCAATTTATGAAATTCAGCCTATTTTCATAACTAGTTTTGATTTTCCTGAAACTGTTTTTGGTTTACCTCTCATTGATTACAAATATTTTTCTTAGCTCAACTCCGAGTTTCAAACCTACATGATAACTGCAAGCTGTTTGTTTCTCTCAAACGTCTCTTTGATTTTAAAAACTGTGAAAAATATCATTGACAAAGTACTGTGCCATCACTGAAGGTGTTCCTTCCTATCTTATGTCCTGCCGTAACGCCAAGGTCAGCAAAGCTCACACTTCTGAGAATTTAGACGAGAAGTTAGAGTGTGTATGTGTGCAGCCTTATCTCTGCCTGCTCTGACAGACACCTCCATACTCCTCCCTCATGAGCGGAAGTTTCCTGCATCTCTTAAGTAATTATTGAAGCCATTCAGCAACAGAATACCCCTCATGCACGTTTTTACAAGCATGTAAGGCATTGGCATGTGATGCCATCTAGCATCCTCTTTTACGCACCCACCTCCGAATCAACAGACTTCACTTACCCTCTAACTGCTAACAGTCCCAAAGGCAACAGAATTCCCCTTGCTGGTGCAGCAATGATGGCCTGAGGAAATGAGGCATCCTGCATCTCTCTTGTGACCAGATATCTAGAGGCCAAGCAGAGATCATCTATGTATATACATTGCCTCTGCTCACACTCACAGGCTTGTTCTAGCTAATCTTTCTTGCCTTCCGTACAGCAATCTGCAGACAAGTGCAACCTAAGGAAGACAGCAAAAAGCTTGTGTACATCCTGCAGAGTGGCTGGTAGGTTGTAACTCTTCATTTCGTTGTTTTCAGAAATTAGAGTTTTGCTGAATCCAGAACTCTGAAAAGTACTGAAGGGGCACAAAGTCCTAAGGCATGCCCTTAAATTTTGAGTATCAGGATTGACAACATTTGAAAAAAAAAAAGGAAAGGGGAAAGAGGTTGGCCTTTTGTGCTTTGTGACTGAGGTTCTGAGAGATGGAGGTTCATTTTCCTTTTTCATACAGTTTATTTCTTGCCCACAAAAATGATTGTGTCCCAGTCAGTAGCAATGCAGTTGCTAGAAAAAGAACAAATATCTAATGTATGCCACTAAAAATTCACCTAGAGGTTGCTGAGTGTTAAAAACTTAAGTGCTTGATTCGGTTTCAGTGTTCAGTGACCTTCCTATTGCTCCAATTATATCAACATAAATACAACATATAAATACCACATGTGTCAGACGATGGACAGTGGATGTTCTTCTGAGTGAAAACCTGAGCTTGGCTGAGTGGAGCGCAGTGGGTGAACCCCATGGGTTGGAAGAGGGATATGTGGAGCTGCAGACCACCTGGAAACAGTGCAAATATGATTCCTGTTTCAGCGCTGTGTCCCAAGCTCAACGACAGGGCTCTGGGGTATGCGGACTGTTTAGTTACAGCAGCCAGGCTGAGGCTGACATCACTTGAGTTTCTCTGCTGAGTATCTACAGAGGCTCCTGGTCAAACTCCGTTTGGCAAAGGAATGGCCGGAGCTGAGGGGAATCACAGTCATCCTGCCGGAGGTCCTGCCTGCAGCATTCCCTCTCCTCGTCGCATAGAGTTACGTAGCGCCTGCCCTGAGACTCTTGGCCATATGTAAATTATGACAGGTCAAGAAAGGGGTTTGAATGGTCAAGAAAGTATCCCTGTGCTAAAACTATGGTACCTGCAATTACCTTATTGTTCACATACTGAGAAAGAAGTTAACGGGAAGGCAAAAAATCATCAGAAATGAGACAGCAATTTCAGGTTACACTCAGCCAAGAAGTGAAAAAGCTCCACGATGCTGTTCTCAGCATATGACTTAGGTGTTCACCAAAAATAAGACAAACAGGATGCTATTACAATAATACCCATGTGTAAAGTAGATGAAACTCACAATCCGTGCATTTGCAGACATTTCTTTAGATTTAGGTTGAATTCTCTCTGTGTTTGGGAGAAAGGAAGATAAATGAACTGTGTGGCCGTCTCGGTAAAATCCGCTAGAGTTGTTGCGTGAAGACAAACCTTCAAAAGAAACTGTTTTATATGAAAAAAAGAAGAAGATTTAGTTGGAGAAGAGTCTGAAGTATGCAAACTTGAGAATTAAATTTGTTGAACTACATGGGGCAATGTCTCTTCAAACTGCTTAATCACAGCTGGTGGTGTGTGTTGGAATGAAGGAGGTGGCACAGAGGAGATGGGAGAGTGGTTCATCCTACCTGTCTTTTCTTTTAAATGCTTTGTTTTCCTGTGATAAAAATATATATTTAAAGAATTTCCTCAGGTAAACGAAGTGATGGAAAGATTGAATGGATGGAAATATTATAGGCATTAAAATTGAAAAATGTGCCATGGAGGGAGTTGGCAGGAAGGAAAAGATTAAATAAACTGAGAATCTGGCTAGACTTACTGTACCATGCTACTCAAGTCAACTTTCCACCAGAGTTAATGATTACTGGTATGCGTCACTCTGAGAGTGCTGCAGGAGAAAGATTACTGAAGAGTCTATTTCTCAGCTCCCAAGACAGTTTTTCCACTGCCCTCTCAAATAAAACATCTTGTAGAACATGTATGGTATCCTCCTCCATTCTACAAAACACGCAGATAGTTTTTTCACTTACAGCATTGCATCAGGGCCCCGAGGGCACCGCCAGGCCTGGCTGTCCCTGCCCAGCCTCCCCCCACCTGCCCAGGTCTCCATGTCAGCCCCCAGGGCTGTCAGCCCCTGCCTCAGTGACACCGCAGAAGGGCCAGTCTCCAGCTCCCCACAGCCCTGCCCTGCCCGGCCATGGGCCCCATTGAGCCTCGGGCACATCCCTGTCCCCGGGGAGGTGCCCAATGCCCGGGGCTGGGGCTGCCCCGGTGCCCGCCGGCTGCCCTGCTCCTGGCTGGGGGGTGGGACGGGCTCTGGCTGCCGGGTCCTGCCCCGGCACCCCAAGGGGAGCAGCCGGCCCATACTGTGCCCTGACACCCCTGCTACCCAGGACATTTCCCAAATAGCCATGGCCAAGATGCCATCGTATTTCACCCCACAATCAGAATAATATCTCCTTTTTGTGTTCTCCAGTTGCAGGTACCCTCTATAAGCCTCACAAATACCCTGCTCCAATCAATATCCTAGGTTTACTTCTCGCATTTTAACTCAGTTCTCTCATCCCATCTTAATTCTTCCTTAGCTCTTCTCACCAGCTTTCCATAAAAATCTTTCTACTTCCTAGAAATCTCAGTTCTTCCCTACTCCTTTTTCCTGAACTCTGCCAAAAAAACCCCCATATTCATCATTGCACTGTGTCAACAGAACATGGAAAATCCTCCTAGAACAACAGATCATAGCTTCATAATAGTTTCATAAAACCATCACGTACACAAACTACCTCTAGAGGACTCTGTTAATTGCCAGAGTCCTCTACATTAAGTAGAGGAGTTAAGTAGTAATGTAGGCTTAACATTATTTGATAAACTTGGACCACAAACTGGGAATGATCTTTATTTAAACCATTCCCTGCAGTAGGCTGGCATGTGGAAAATAAAGTATTAGTGCACAATAATGAGATGTACAGGCTAGAATAGGAAAAGTGTGTAAAATTTGAAGTGTGACTGGGTAGAAGCAGCTGGGAATAAAACAATACAAAGGGAAGAAAGGGCTTTGAGTTAGGACTCTAGAAAGTCTTAAGTGCCTCGGTGCAAATTTAGCTTCCTAAAATTCCCATTCAGCTATCATCTATTACTGTAAAAAAAAGGTCGGTAGCTGACTGGAGAAGCTAGTATTTCACTGTCTCCCAGGCACCTGAAGAAAAAAATACACCACCTTGCCTGCAAACGCCCAAAGCACCGTGTCTTCAAGAAGTGAGCTTCTGAGAGTCTTTCATGGTGTGCACAAGCTGGGCATTTCTTAAGCTAGCTCACCAGAGGAGCATATCACACGTGTTCTCAGAGTATGTCTGTTAAATGTGACAATTACTGAACTTCAGAAGGTGGCCAATGGAGAAAGTTTACCATCTCTCAAAGCAGCAATTCAGAGAGTACATCACCTGTGCAGCTGGGTATCAGCTGAAACCTTCTTGGCAGATGTAGGCGCGCATTGGATTTATGGTGATTGCACACCAGTGCATGAACAGTAATCACCTGTCTGCTCCAGCTGGACTGCTGGCTGTCCTAAACCTCCTGCGTGAAGTCATGCTGCTTGGGAAAAGCTAAAATGCTCTTGGTCCTCTCCTAGTAAATCCATGCATGTTTTAGGACAGTACTTTTGTCACCAAGCTATATGGTATGAGGAGGGAGGAACCGGGCACTAATGTGGGTTAAAGAATACCCACTCTTGCCAAGTGAGGCTGTACCACTTACGGCAAGTAATTAAAGATTAATCAAGCTGTGGAAGGAAGTAAGAGGGAAAGAATGAGACTCTGTGTAGCAGACAGGGTGATGGCCCTACCCTCACAGAACAGAAAACTTGGTTCTAGCTCTCGTTCCAAAGGCTGCTTGTATATTTTATGTTAAACAGATACTAGAATAAGTGAGCAAGATCCAAGTGTTTCTGCACACTTCATACTCACCTCCCCTCATCAACTGACAAGAATCTCCAACATTTTCTCACCCAGTGAGCATTTACTTTGATATAAAAACCAGCTTCAGCAAGAGCTCCTTAGAAGGCATGCTGAACAGACTATGGTGTTGCCATCAGGGCATTTTAAGAAGGGCATAGGGTATAAAACTTCTTGGGCACAGAAGGGACTGCACTTGAACATCTCGCTTTCTAAGTGAGTGCTCCGATCATTCACATAATGTGCTCATCAACTCATATTGCATATTTGCCTCTAGGCCTGACCTATAGAGGCTGTGACTGCTGCATTGCTAGTTTTAAAAGTCCTCTCTTCATTATTAGTGTTAATTAAGGTTTACCACGCTAAAGCCTTGATTTCCGCATCTTCCTCTGGCAATGCCTGCTTTAGTAGCCCAACAGGAGCAGATCTGCAGAAGCACAAGTCAGTACTGAGGATCCAACGTCCACATTTTACACATGTTCAGATCTTCCTTCAGACTAGCTCTAGCCTGATCTTCTGGATTGAACACCCATTAGTGACTGGAGCACGCTGAAGTACCCTTAGGACATTAAAAACTGAAGCATCCAAATGATTACTTATTTCCTTAAAGCTGCTGTACGCAGCCTATGTGCCCACATCTTCACTGTTGCAACAGAATTTCATGGTTTTGGAAGGAAAGTTGCTGTCTTGGTAAGTCTCTGAGTATGCATGTTGAGAGCCAAAAGTTTTCCAGAGCTTATTGCCTATGCACTTTGGAAAAAAATGGTGTCTCCCTGGTCAAATGGAACTCCTCAATGAAGATTAGGTGTTGTAAATGTGCAATGGTCATCTCCTCTGCTGAATTTGCTGGCATATTTTATATTAAATACAAACTGAAATTTTCCTCCTTGCCACAAAGGCTGCACAGCATTTATTTTGGAAAAACACAATTCAAAACCTTACAGGGAAGCAAAAGAAAATCGGGAGGACCTGATGTAGTCTGTAGCCGTTGGAATGATTCCACCTGCATGATACGATACGGATTTTCGTAGAGCCCAATCTCCTCACCTGACATTACTTAGGTTAAGATACCTTCAGGGAAAGCACACTCCCGCCTTACCCTCGCACCGGCACTTGGTGTCCCCTTGCGCGCTTCAGGAAAATGCTCACGACAGAGGAACCCCCGCCGCGGAGCGGCACTGCACCCCCGCCGCAGCCCCGCAGGTCCCCCTCCAGCTCCGCGACAGGCGGGGTCCTGCTGCCGGCTCCGGCGCGCTGCCCGCTGCGGAGTACGCTCCTTGACGAGTTTAAATGTATTGTTTTCGGTGACTGCGTGACAAAAAGCGCCTTTAATGCCAAAAGGGAACCTTTCAAAAGCTTCTTTTAACTTCCTTTATAGTTAAAAAAAAAAAGAAGGAGAAAAGGCTGCTTCTGGCCGGAGGGGCTCGGGCCGCCGCTCCTGGGCTAGGACCAAGACAAAGGACATCCCGCCTGGGCATCCACATCTGCCGGCCAGGCTTCAAAAGCCGAGAGTCGGCGAGCAGCGAGGGAGCCCTCGCCTGCGCCCCGCTCCTCGTCCGCCAGCCTCCGCCCCGAGCCCCGCTCCCCGCCGCAGCCGCGGCCGCTGCCCCGACTCATCCTCCGCGGCCTCGGGGCAGGGGGAGACGCAGGGAGATGGAGACGGGAGAGGCGAGGAGGGGGAGGAGGAGGGGAGCTGCCTCCCTCAGCGGCACGCACCAGTAACCGCCCGGGTGGGGGGCGGGGAGCAGCCGCAGCCCCGCCACCCCTCCGCGCCCGGCGGCGGGCAACCGCGCTCTGCGGAGCGCCTGGCCGCCCCCCCCCCCCGACGCCGCGGAGCAGCAGCCTGAGGTGAGCGGAGAGGCTCCCGCCGGGCCGGGCAGCCGTTGGGGCGCAGGAGGGTGAGGGGAGGTAAGTGCTCGGCGGGGCCTCTCCTCAGGGGAAGGCGGGAGGGAGCGGGGAGGGAGGCCGCTCTCCGAAGCGGAGCCGGAGGTTTTGGCTGGTAGATGGAGCCCGGCTTAGGGCCTCCCGCAGGCCCAGCCCTGCTGGGCCGGCTCCCGCGGCACCCCGCCGAGCGCCCCGCTGCCTGCCCGCCGGGCCCGGGCCTGGCCTGCGGGCGCAGCCGGGGTGAAACGCCGCTTTTCCCCTCTGCCACCCACCCCGGTGGGAAGGGGTGTCCGGGGGTGCAGGCCTCCTCCGCAGCCCACCACCCTCGAGTTTCGGCGGTGCCACCCCGAACCGAGGGGACTCGTGGGTGGGTGACAGCCCTAACTTCTGCATGGGCACAGCTCCGAGGATGGAATAGATCTGACAGAAGGAAAGAAAAAAAAGTGATGGAAGCCCGTACAGGCTGCGACTGCCCTTCTTGGTCACTTTGTTTCTGTCTGTTTGTCTGTCTCCATTGAGATACCTGGGCAGCTGGTGCCTCAGCCTAGTGATGCACCACTGCCGGGTCACATTCAGTTAAAGCAGGTTGGTTGGAGCTGCGTGAAACTGCATGTGGATATTCCTAACTGGATACGTCACTTGAGGAAAATAAGCATATCCACGGGCTTGGTTTAACTTTGCTGGCCTTAAATAACAGGGTTTTTTATTAAACCCATGCATCGGTGAGTTGAAGACCCTTATTGCATTGTGTGCTTTTTCAGGCCCCTGCTTGACACACAAATTGGTGGTTTACCAAGTTCATGTGTTTTCTGTGTAAAGAATTTCTCCTGTGTCAAATAGATAGAGCAGATCCTTGGGAGATAGATTTCATTATGTACAACTTAACAGTTCCTTTGACTAGGAAAAGTATCCAAATACAGTTTTTCAAGGTGTTTTAAGGAATTCAAGGCATGAACATTTTGGACAGTAGTCAGTATTTGAGCATTTTTTAAAAATCTAGCTGCTTACAAATAAAAGTGCATTTATACACTGTAAATGGAAGTGAGCCTGCAGCATATTAGAAATAGCTCTAAAGGAGATTAGTGGTATATTTTTTTAATACTTCAGGAGTCAGGGCAGTGCAAAGTTCAGTGGTAAACCAGGCAGGTCTATATTTGATATATATAAAAAATGTTAAATAAATTTCTCTGAAGGTAGCAACTGCTGGAGGCCCTGTTTGTGGAAAATGAGGTGGCAAAAATGTCACCCTTGCAGGAGAAGACTGCAGTGTTACGAACACCACACAGTATCTTTCTAAATTAAAAAAAAGTGGCGTGATAAGTGATGGAAGAATCTGAATGGAAGATGTACTGAACCTTAGGTATTGCTGTAGAGCATGGCCAGTAGGCTTAAGGTTAAAGGTTGAAAAAGCAAATTGTAGTGCCAACTATTTTGGAAGATTGCCTTCCAGGGTGGCTTGAGCCAACAGGCAGGAGGGCTCACTGTCCTGCATTCATGTTATTACCTTCTCTGTTCAAACTTCCAATACATTGAAATTGATTTTGTAGATTAATGAAACCTTGTGCTGGGCCTAGACATGTTCTTGGAAAGGTTGATTTTCAACCTTTTTACCGAAGTGGGAAGACAGAAGGGTGTAACTTTTCTGTGTGTGGATAAAGCAAGAGAGAAGTCCTTGTGGTTCGCTGTGGGTATGAAAAGAGAGGCATTTCCTCCAGCTTTCCCTTTGTGCAGGTGTAGATGTGGGTGTGAAGGATGGGAGAAGCTGGTAGGAGTTGGACCCTGGGTTGCTGAAGTGACTGATCTGAGACTGACCTCTCTGGTACTGGCTGGGGTAGGGTTTTGGTAGCTGAGGGCTGGAGGAAATGTTTGGGTCTGTGCTGTGAAGCAGACGTATGTCCCACAGTTGTTGTTTTGGGGTGCACGCTGGGTGCGCTGACTGCAAGGAAGACACCTCTGCTGCAGGTGTTCAGTACCAGACCCCCATTTCTTCCCATCAGAGGTCCACCTTTTTGGAGTGTGAGTCTGCTATTTGCCCGGGTTTCCTATAAGAGGAACAGGGATGCGCAGCCTGCTCACCTGCTGACACCGAGTCCGAATGTAGCCAGCATGTGTATGGAGAGCAGAGCTCATGGAGGGCACAACAGAGTAGCTGTCCCAGGGGTTGCCCTGATCGTAGGTTAGATCTATATACTGGAGTGCATCAAACACAGCATAACCAGCCGGCCAAAAGAGGTGATTATCTTGCTGTATTCAGCGTTGGTGCGGCCCCACCTGGAGTATGTGTGCAGTTCTGGGCCCCACAATTTCAGAAGGTCCTTGAATGCATCCAGAGGAGGGCAATAAAGCTGGTGAAAGGGCTGGAAGGAATGTCCTGTGAGGAGCGGCTGAGGACTGTGGACTTGTCTAGTTTGGAGAAAAGGAGGCTGAGGGGCGACCTCATTGCTCTCTACAGCTTCCCGAGGAGAGAAAGTGGAGAGGGAGGTGCTGGTCTCTTTGCCCTGGGATCCAGTGATAGGACGCGTGGGAATGGTTCACAGCTGCGCCAGGGGAGGTTTAGACTGGACATTAGGAAGCATTTCTTTACCGAGACGGTGGTCAAACACTGGAACAGGCTTCCTAGGGAAGCCATGCCTGTCAGTGTTTAAGAGGCATTTGGACAATGCCCTTAACAACATGCTTTAACTTTTGGTCAGCCCTGAATTGGTCAGGCAGTTGGACTAGATGATCATTGTAGGTCCCTTCCAACTGAAAATACTCTATTCTACTCTATTCTATTCAACCTATGTCTGCTAATCTGAAGGGAATTAAATGAGGCCAGGTTTGTAGGAAGATCCAGTATTTTGTTATATCAATTCATGCATGTGGGAAAAGCAAACAAGCTTTTTTGCACAACAACCAACATAAAAACCTACATAAAACTAAGAGCTTGTAATTTGTGAGGGAAACTTTCTCTGTACATCTGCTCATGCTGCTGCACCCCCGTGTGCCTCAACTGGTAGCTCCATGCAATCTCTCCAGTGCAACTCCTTGCATTAGTGCATATAACAACATTGTTGGTATTTACATGGAAGTAGATGTATGTTGTGAGTAATGGTAGACATGTTACTGTTTATATTGGAAAGGGCAATGTTAAAAATGCAGATGAGAGATGGGGTTCACTGCAAGTTCCCAGGAGATGAGTGAAGGAAAATATTAAGGGGGAGCCTGAGGGATGTGGAGAAATTGAAGGGGGACTGAAGAGGGCTAACAAGATGGTTAGGGATCTACAGCACAGGATCTACAAGAAGAGGTTGAGGGGGCTGGGCTTATTTAGTGTGGTGAAGAGAAGGCAAAGGGACACTCTAATTGTGGCCTACAGTTACTTGGAGAATATTGACAAAGATGTCAGAATCAAGTTTTTGTTAGTAGTAGCAGATACTCGGTGAGATATTAGGAAAAACATTTTCACCAAGAGGAGAGCACAGCCACGCAACACGTTGCTCAGAGAGGTGATGGACTGTTCATCTTAAAAGCCACAGGTGGTATGAACTAGTGTTGGTGATAGCCCTACGTTGGGCAGAAAATTGGACTAGATGATCACTAGAGGTCCCTTGTGAACAACAGTTCTGTGAGTCTACGATATACGATGTAGAGGAACCTATAGAATGGAGTTTATGATCAAGTATATATTGTTTGAATGTTCTTGGAGACATATGTATCTAGGAATGACCAGGAGGATGAGAAACTGAAGCATGTGTGGAAGGGACTGAAAAGCCAGGTAAGTATAAACATGGAATATGGTAGTAAGGCAGGGACAGCGTAGGGTACTGAAATATTAAGAAATGGTAACAGGAAGAGCAAGTTTTTGGAGAAGAGTAGTAAGGATGAGCGAGGGAATAGGATAATTTTGTATGATGGAGGAGAAGGATGCTCCTGCCTAGGGACAGTGTTTGAAGCAACTGAGCAGGAGCAGGGAAATGGGAACACAAAGCTGGGGAGTACTAGGAATTGTGGTGAGGCAGGGAGATAGGCACCAATTGTTGGTTGCCTTTGAAGAAAAGTATTTGAGCACGGGATGGTGAAGTAGGTGGTGTACGCAAGCCATGAGATGCTTCGTGGGGATGAAGTGTTTGGGATTGGTGGGGCGAGGCAGGAGTGACAGGCAGACATGGTGAGGTTGTAGGGTTGCAAGAGGTGTTCTGGTGTGTGGTGATACCAGGTGTGATGAGTGAGGAGAGCATGTGGAAGCGGCATGCGATGGGTGTATGACTGTGTTAGGGTGAGAAGGTGTGTGAAAGCACCTGGCAGGAGATTGGTGTTGGGAGGGCATGGAGTTGCACTGGAGAGATTGCATGGAGCTACCAATTGAGGCACACGGGGGTGCAGCAGCATGAAGCAGATGTACAGAGAAACGGTATACGTACCATATGCTGATGGTGGGGAGGTGACAGGCATCACCACGTCTGGGAGATGAGTAGGTGGGGCTGGAGAAGGAGGTAAAACAGCACGGGGGTAGAGGAGCATAACGTCACGGTAGCGTGAGAAAGGTTTGTGAGTCGGGAGCAGCACGGAGGAGGGACGGGGTGGTGGGTGGGGAGGCACGTTGATGCAGTGAAGTGAAATGGGTCTATAGGGTGCCATGTATAGACTTCATAGAAGTGAAGGGAATGTGGAGAGAGAAGACATATGCTGTGTAGCTGTGGTAAGGGTCCATGTACGTAATAGCGTAGCTGAGGATATATTTGTAGACGTGAGTAGCGTGTGAAGATGGTAAAGGATGCATTGGTACAAGCGTACGGTGTCAGGGCAGGAGGAGCCCTGGGACCCGCGGAGGGCGCTGATTAGCACGGCGCTGTCAGGAGGACGTGGAGATACCGGGGGAAGAAGATACCGGGACGGGGAAGCGGACGGGATTTGTGCCGCGCAGTGGGACACGGGTGCCGCGTGCCTGGGCGCTCGGAGCCCGCCGCCTGTGCCGGGGCGTCCCGGCCGGGCCGAGCGGGACGCTGCCAGGGCAGGGCGCTGCCGGGGCAGGGCGCTCGGAGGCCGATGTGTCGGGGCGCGGCACGGCGGGGCGGGCCCGGGGCGGGCGGGAGGCGGCGCGGCCGGCCCTCACTCCCGCCTCCCCCCCGCGCAGGCCGGGGCTGCCATAGCGACGCGGAGGACGCCGGCGCCGAGCGGAGCCTGAGGGACGGCGGGGCCCGGGCATGGTGAGCGCCGGGGAGGGCGGCGGGGCGGGGCGGGGTGGGGTGGGTGCCGGCCCCGGCTGAGCCGTGTCTCTCTCTCGCAGCCCTTCACCGAGCGCGCCTACTACCCGCCGGCGGCGGGGGGAGCCGGGGCCGGCGCGGGGCCGACGCCGTTTCCCGCCTTCCAGTTCCGCGGCCGCCATGAGGGCCCGGACTGGCGGCGGCTGAGCGCCGTGGACGTGGGCCGGGTGTCGCGGGAGGGGGACGTGGCGGCCCTGCAGGAGCACCTGGAGCACGTCACCTTCTGCAGCGCCGAGCGGGAGCGCTGCCCCCACTGCCAGGGCCCCGCCGACCCGCTGCTGCTCAAGCTGCTGCGCCTGGCCCAGCTCTGCACCGAGTACCTGCTGCACTCGCAGGAGTACCTCAGCGCCCAGCTCGGCAGCCTGGAGGAGGCCCTGCGGGCGGCCCAGGCCCAGCGCGACCAGCTGGGCAAGGAGGTGGCCCACCGCTCACAGGAGATCAAGGGGCTCAAGGAGGAGTGCCGCCGGAGGAAGAAGATGATCAGCACCCAGCAGATGATGCTGGAGGCCCGAGCCAGCTACCACCAGGTGAGAGGAGAGGTCCTGGCAGCCCAGTCACTCACCCCTTGCCACCTCCCAAGCTTGCTGGGGGCAGGCAGCAGAGCAGTCCTGCTCTGCTGGGGTGCAGTTGCTTGCTGGGTGAGAGGCTGGAGCTGCAGGGACTGGTGACCTTGTAAAAAGGGAGTGCATCGCTTGCAGGTGCTTTGCTTCCCATCTGTGTTTCACAGGTGTTTGGCTGGTATCACAGACGTTTGGGAGAGTGCTACATCATCTTTAACAAATCCTCTTTTTATTAACAAGTGCTCTTTATTCTTGGATTTGCTTTTGACGCATCTGAAGTGTCAGATACACACACATAGAAAACCTGTGATAAACTTGTTACTGCTTTCTGTTGCTGTCTCTCCTTGCCTATCAGCTACATGGTCAGAAAACACATAGGGCAAGTACATCAGAACTGGTGCTAAGCAGTAACCTACCTCTCCGCGAGTTGTCACTTTCCTGCAGTAACATTCTCCAGGCACAAAGTTTCTACTCGTGTGTGTGACTCAGAAGTGACTCAGGCATGATGGTAAAGAGTCCCAGTGAGGTAGCTAATCCCTAACTCCACAACAATCTGTTCCTTAAAAGTCTTCCCTAAGAGCTTTAGTACATTGCTGTTCTGACTCTCTGTGTCATGGCATGCTGTTTTTTTGGGAGGGGTTTTTGTATTCTGGGTGTAATAGTTTGATTTAAAGATTTTTCAGCTTCACCATTTTTCAACAGGTTTCAGGAATGCAGATTGCAGCATCAAATGTAGTCTGAAGTCTAGACAGTACACTGGTTTGACACGATTTCAGGCTAGCTCTTTGTGTCTATGTGTTTAAAATTACAGGTTTCTTCTTTTTTTTTAATTCTTGGTATACTAGCAGTCCCAATTGTTGAAATTCTCCTTAATCATGGAATAGTTGCAGTACAGAACTAATACAAGTTTTCTTATAGTATGTACAATCTTATCTCACAGTATAATACCAATTTCAGCACGCTGGCAAAGTTTAATTTTTTAAGACATCAGCTAAGTTGACTCAAGTGTTTCTGTAAGCAAAAACATACCTTATGCCCCAAGAGTAGAGCTGTACGTATGGTAGACTTCATGGGAACCTTGTCTCAATGCATTCATTTGAGTGTTAGTATTAAGGACAAGCTGTTGATGTGGCATCATTTTAAAAAGCCTTTATGCAACTTACAGAGCAGTTTGTCTGTCCTGTGTTGCAAAAGAAAACTGATTGCCTGCATCATTTTATGTGTAAACTTAAATAATTCTCATACTGTGATTGCCAGCTAAATATTACCAAGTTTTTCTGAAATATTTGTAGAATACAACTGTCTCAGTGGAAGCTGAAGAACATGGTAGTGAACTTGGCTCATCACTAATCTTCTGTTCAGTGGCATTTACAATAAAGCAGAGATGGAAAGCTATTTCCCATTTTTAATTTAATTTCATATAAAGTAAACGTCTGCCCTCCCCTCTTTTTTCCTCTCTGTTAGTAAATTCTTGACTCTAGAAGTTATTTATTGTCAGTGTGCCCAGGTGGCCAAGAAGGCCAATGGCATCCTGGCCTGTATCAGAAATAGTGTGGCCAGCAGGAGCAGGGAGGTGATCGTGCCCCTGTATTCAGCACTGGTGAGGCCACACCTCAAATACAAGAAGGACATTGAGGTGCTGGAGCGTGTCCAGAGAAGGGCAACGAAGCTGGTGAAGGGCCTGGAGCACAAGTCTTATGAGGAGCAGCTGAGGGAACTGGGACTGTTTAGCTTGGGGAAGAGGAGGCTGAGGGGAGACCTCATTGCTCTCTACAACTACCTGAAAGGAGGTTGTAGCGAGGTGGGTGTTGGTCTCTTCTGTCAAGTAACTAGCAATAGGACGAGAGGAAATGGCCTCAAGTTGCGCCAAGGGAGGTTTAAATTGGACATTAGGAGAAATTTCTTTACTGAAAGAGTGGTCAGGCCTTGGAACAGGCTGCCCAGGGAAGTGGTTGAGTCACCATCCCTGGAAGTATTTAAAAGACGTGTAGATGAGGCGCTTAGGGACATGGTGTAGTGGGCATGGTGGTGTTGGGTTGACGGTTGGACCCGATGATCTTAGAGGTCTTTTCCAACCTTAATAATTCTATGATTCTATGATTCTATTTAGGTTCACATGAGAAAAGTGAGTTCAGGGAGTGATGTTGAACAGTTCCTGCAGTTCCTACAGTGTTTTCAGGATTCTGAGTGTGAATGCCAGAGACCTAGAGTTTATAAATGCAGGGCAGCAGTGTTGCTGGTGTTCCTGAGAGGGTAGTTCAGATTTCATCCTCTCAAAGTCTTGGCTGTTTTGCAAACAAGCCTGTAAATAGTTACTTGCCTTTTTCAGTGGAGGCACACTTTATATCTAATGTAACCATGCTTTGGAATTCAGTTTTAATGCCTTTAATCCACCAACGTAAGTTCAACCATGAAATGCTACTATAAAATGGTACTGGTACCTACAAGTCATAAATTTGAGACTCATTGGTCAATACCTTCATCTGAATAACACGAATTTAATTTTAAATAATAATTTTTCAGGTTTTTGATACTTTGTTCAGAAATCTTATATTCTCATGCACAGTGTAAGCATGAAGTGCACGCTGTGTCTAACACTGTGAAAAGTAGTTGCGAGAATAATGTTACATAATTCAAAACCTAAATATTCCCTGTGTTAATATTCCTGTCTCCTGCAGTAAGACCTTTCTTTCACTACCAGCAAGTCAAACTGACATGAAGTTTGTGCTTGAATAGATAACATTATTTCACAGCCAATTTCATTCCATAAATCATGTGCAATCTGTTACACTGTAAGCTCCCTCTTGGTTGGCAGCAATGCTTTGCTACCATACTATATCTCTTTACTTTGTTTTTTTGTTAGCACTTTTTTGCACTTGTCCAACAAAATTTGTCTTAATAATTAAGGCTTTAGTGTTTGCTGAAAGATATTTTTAATAGGATACCTGACTATCAGTGGCAATATTTTAAATATTAGATGAAATCTGGGAATTTGATTATGGTGACAAGATCTTGAATCTGTTAAGTCAGTCTCTTGCAGTCATATCACACTGATGAGGAAAAAGGACTCAGCTGAGTATTTGTGGTTTGTTAAAATATATTTATTGGAAAAAAAAGTATGAGAAAGACGTAATGAGTAACCCTACCTAAAGCAGTTAGGGGCTTTGATTCACAGTCTTACCACTATGTTGCAAAATCCGTAGATGTAGCTTCTGTCCGTGTGACACCCATCTGTTTTTAATATTCTGAACATTAGTGGAATGTGCTTTGAAGGTGAACAAAAAAAATCTTTTAAGATGGATAGGATCCAAATTTAACTTAAAATATGACTTAAAAAATAATAAGTAAATTATAGGAATAGTAATTGGAACAGCTTTACGCTTCAGAAGGATGCTAGGTAGCATACTAATGTATGTATCTTTTCTTGCAAAATTGTGTACTGTTACCTTATTTTGGTTGAAATGTCTGACCTTTTTACATATCTATGGTCCTTCTAGTATTGTCATCTTACAATTCGCTTATGTATACTCAAACCCATCTTTATTGTTTTTTCCAACTGTATGGTGCTGTCCTTTGCTGTGATAAGAATACCTGAGCAGCACGCTAGCTGGCTGGAGTCAGTGTGTATTTTGCTGGATAGTGTTGTCTTACTTTTTCCTTATACTTCTCTACCTACCTATATTCATCTCTCATCTGTGGTTTATATCGGAATTTGAACTTGCTTGGTCAGAGTCTTTTTTTGTTCAGAGTTTGTACAGTGCCTAGCACAATGGGATTCTTGCCCGTGACCATCACTGCGAGACATTAAATAACACAAATAACTTTACAGAAATCAGGCACTGTGAGAATTTTAGCCATTATTCTTGTGAAATGGAATTTATTAAAGTTACCTACTTTTGACATCTGGGCAAAATGTAACAACCTGTTAAAAACGTTAACTGCTATGCTTACCAAACAGATGTTACTAATAATAACTAAAATGTTTTTATCTGGTTTTTGTAGTGTCAGTTTTGTGAAAAGGCTTTTATGAACTATGCCTTTTTACAAAGTCACATGCAAAGACGTCATCCAGAAGAATCTCAGATTGGTATGTACTTTAATGTTATAAAACAAATTAAGATAAATAGTTTAGAAAAGCGTAAATCTAGTGAGTCCATGATTTTGTGTAACTGGGAAGAATGATTTTCACGTTCCGTTTTTAGGTGGCAGATACCAATTTGTGTGAATGCAAGCAACACTGACTGACAAAATCTATTGGGCGACATATGTTTCAGTCTCTGGAAAATAGTTAACAAAAGATTGTATGCCATATTTACAGTACCTTTTCAAACTAGCATTCCCACTAAATACTTAGTCAGTAGCAGACTTCAGAGCACAGTTTCTCTTTAGGCATGTGTATTATGAAGGTGTGGGTAAACTGAACAAGTTGTGCTAAGGCAAATACATTTTGTGAATACATGTGAATTATCAGTACAGAAATAATCCAGGTCACCTGAAATCAGTTTGAATAGGATCAGGCTCTCCTGAACTACACTGACTGTAAAATATAGTGAGAAAAAGAAATTGTCAATAATACTCTAACTTCATATATCTATGATAATCTTGGTTGCTATACCACTGATTTACATACTTTTGTCTCTCTTCATTGAAAAATGTTTAGTTTGAAAAACATTGGTCTCAAAGTTTGTTTCATTCATCTCTAAATTCTCTCCTTCCTGTTAGGTTGCATGCTTATGATTTATTGCTAAGGACTAACAAGTATTGACAAATGGCAGTGATTAGAAATGAGTTAGGAAAAAAGAGCATTTGGGAGAAGAAAGAGTGGAAAGAATTTAGCGAGGTCTGAACTGTAGCTTGTCAGATAAAACAGCAGATAAAACAGCAGGAACAGTGAGAGGGGCCTGAGTAAGTCTCTGAGGAAGCCTTAATATATTGGAAGCAGCAGCTGTTGTGCACTTTACACTTGATAAAAATGATAGTGGAAGATGCTGCAGAACCAGTTGAACGAATTATCATATAAAGAATTAGTCTGAAATGGCTGTATGAGGGAAATACTCCATGCAGTTACTTCTGAAATAATATTCTGCATTGTGCTCAGATTCCCAGATGATGGGCTAGTAAATCCTTGGTAAATTGATGAAATGTCTCAAGATTAAAGATTGTTATAATTTTTGCATATTTTAACAGGTTTTATTACAGTGACATTCCCTCTGACTCATTCCGGATAAATAATGAGTTGTATTCCAAATGGACTCCTTACAAAAGTTATTTAGAATAAATTAAACCTAACAGAATTGAATAATCGAGGTTCACTTTGTCCCTCATATGTCCTTTTTTGAGCCTGTGTTGCTTAGATTCCTTTGAAATTAGATATATTAGAAATAATATTTTTTCTTGTAAATATCTCATAAACTCATAAATATTCGTATTTTTCAGTCTTTGAGGATAACGTTAGCAGTCCAGAGAACACACATATTTAAAAGCATCTTTGGAGAATCATGTTAGTGGAAGGGGGAGTGGTCTATGAGAGTCACACTTTATGAAGATATTATTGAAACGCTGTAGAAACACATTTGCAGTAAGGATCACATTTCCAGAATTACAACAAACATTTTTTTAAATCTCTGTTTCTTTCAAACAGAACAGAAGAGGAAAGCAAAGACAGACAAATTGCAGGATGAGATTGATAACCTGAAGGAGCAGTTGCAGCTCACCAAATCCCAGTTAGAGGCTGAACAACAGGCTAACATGGTCAGATTTTCCAAGGTAATATGTACTGAATAACATGAACCTCTCAAAAGAATTAGTGCTTTGGACTGCGTTCACTCATTTTGTGACTGGAACAGAACAAAAATGTGTTTACAGCTTGCGTGCCTGGCAGCAATGGTGCTTGAGCATTAGAGCATATCCCCCCTTCACCCGCCCCAAATTTTGAACTTCTGCTTGCTCCTTACTTTTGTTTTAGAACTTTAAATTAATACTTAAGACAGCACTTCTGTTAGCACTTGCCAGTTCATAAGGTGAGTGTGACCTGTTTCTGAAGTGGATAAATTGCTGTGGTGAAATATAAGCTATTTTTAGTATTATGATATCTTGTGATATCTTGTGTTTCTTATATATGACTGTGATTTTATATGTGACTTTATAAACTGAGTAAGATTTATTCTTTGCTGTGACGAACTTTACTGTCTAACAGAGTTGTAAAGCAGTCAAGGAAGAGAGATTGAGAAGAAATAAAGCAATCTAGACCTTGCATGTTGGTCTTTAAATGCTTAGAATTTGGTTGACCAGAGAGCCAAAGCAGAAAGTAATCTTAGCTACTGCTGTGTGAATAAAAAACCTTAAAACAGAATGATTTAAAAGAAGTAATTTTGTCTGTAATCACATGCAAGGCTTTATTTAGGATGATATTGAGTATTGTGGTAGTGCTTACTAGCTCATAAAGAGAAAAAAAGAGTCTTTAAGTTACCTGTTTCTGTTTTTTTAAAAGCCTGATAATTTCAGATCATCTCACAATTTTCATTTCAGTTTAAGTAAATGCAGTCAGATAATTTGCTATCGAAATAGGGATGGAAATTTTTTTAAAGGGGAGGGGAGCTTTTTGGTTCATTAAGGGGCAAATTCTTGGCATAAGAGACAAGATACTTCTAATGATTAATTTAGATATATATCCTGATATTGCAGTTTGCCCTGTATCACATTGAAAAGCAGGGTTTTGTAGTTGTTAACATAACCTGTGAGAACCTTGTCTTAATATGTCACCCAATATTCAGAATTTCTTAGTGGAGTTTGAGGACCTTCAAACATAAAACCAACCATGAAGTTTGGAAAGATTTTTAATTTAAAGGGAATCAACAAAACATCGCTATCATTAATTATTTTCTTCCTTGTTTTCAGAGGAAAAGCTGGTCTTCTGTAAAACATGCTGTGTTTCTTTTTCTGAACACAGCTTCAGACTCCTTTCTTTAGTTCTCCTGTTCCCCTTCTCCTGTGACCATTCAGCTTCCTGGTTTTTTTTCCATTTTCAAAAGTAACTGGATGACCAAATGAAGAGCGTGGGTAGAGTTTCACCTAGGAGTGCAAGCAGGGTCAGAATAGTGAGCCTTGGCCCTATGTGGACATATGCTAGGTATTCTACTCATTCATTCTGTGCCTCACTTTTGAGAGGTACATCTATAACATATTTCTCCTGCCCCTGAAGCATTGTTTTTCTTATGAGATGGAACTTGGAGTATTCATAGCAGTGCAGCATAGATTTTTTGGTGCCTTAGGGGCCTATTTTGAAGCCACTTGTCTTAGCTGAGACTCTTAACTACAAGGGGACTGCCTGAAATGTCCTGAAGCTACAGCCTGCAGTGTTACACAACAAGATGCTTTCAAAGCTTCTGTGTTTTTCTGGGGTGTCAGGGAAGATAGAAATGTGAAGTGTGACTGGTTGCAGTTTGTCTGCCATGACTGACATCCACTGTCGATTCAGGTATCGTTATGTTGTTGGCTTTTGATTGAAAGATCAGAAGATCTTTCCCCTGAGTTTTTTTTTTAGGGAGAACCACTACTGGAGGAAATTTGGATAAAAACTGTCATGCTTCCAATTCTTGGTCCCTTCTACTCCTTTGAGGTGGAGGGATACAGAAGATCCTGTTCTTCATAAGTGTACAATGATGGCTCATCACAGTTAGTCAGAAAACAAATTCAGAGTGAGTGCTGTGATGGAAAGATGTAGGGGTTGCCTAAAAAGTGTGTATATTCTGGACAGGGAGGTGCAGGACTTTGAACAAGTTGAGGACTATACAAAAATGAGTGACTAGGTAATGGAATGGTAAAAGTAATTTAACAGATAAAGTGGGGTAAATGTATATTGGGAAAAAATAATTCTAACTTCATCTACAAAATGATGGGTTCTGAGCTGAGTCTTTCTACTGAAGGGCAAGATCTTAAGGTTGTGATACACAGTTACAGGGAAATGTCAGCCCACTGATTAGTAGTAGCCAGCAACGAAAATCAAGTATTACAAATTATTCTGAAAAATCACTGTGCAAACTACAGCCTAAATACTGTATGTAGGTCTAGTTCCTTCATCTCAAAAAGGATATGATAGAATTATAAAAGCTATGGAGATGAGCTACAAGGATGATCAGTCTATATTCAGAATGACTGAGCATGCCAAGAGTTGTCAGTCTGAAAAAGAGACAACAGCTTGGTGGGGATGGAGGGTGAGATACTGATGTCTGCGAAGTCATGAGTTACACAGAGTGAATAGGTATCGATCATTCACTCTCTTTTCCAGTTCAGGACCTAGCATGCATCAAATGAACCTAGCAGGAGCCAGATTCAAACAAAAAAAAAAACCTACTTGGCTCTTCACACAAGTAGACCTGTGGAGCTCATTGGCAAAAGGTGTTGCAGCTGCTAAAAGCTGACGCAGCCACAAAGGATGACTGCAAAAGTATAGGAGGAGAAACCTATCAAAGGTTACTAAGTTTACAAAACTGTATCAAGCTGGGGAAGTCTTCTGAGCTGAAAACAATCGACAGCTTGGAGACTGTTAAGGAGAACGTGCATGTTTGCTTGCCCTGGTATTATTCTTTCCCACCTATATACTTACGGCCTCTCTGAGAAACAGGATGCTGAACTAGGTGGATCTTTGATATGACCAAGTAAGGTCATTCATGTGTTATTCAATGAAAAATAATGAACTACCAAAACTTCTTGAAGCGTACGTGTTTTGCTAGCAAAATGCACAGTTTACTACCCCAGAATTCTTCAGAAGCTGGTGTTTTTTCCTGTTTTTTGATGTCGCAATATTGCCCATTGAAAGTGACTGCTTCCCACACGTAGTTTGGGTATTTGAATTAGTATTGTGTGTGGGGAAAAATAACAAATAATGCTTTAAAAATAAAATTTCAGGAATGTGAACAGCAAAAATCAAAAGAAGAAGAAATTCTACAGTCATTTCATAAATGGAAAGAGGAGGAAAAAGAGAAATTGGCTGATGAAATAGAAAAAATGAAAGAGATGTTTATGAAAGAGCTGAAGGAGTTATCTTCCAGAAATTCAACATTAGAAAATGTAAGTGCTTTATGTTTTCCAACATTTTAAGGCATGAATCATTTACAGTAGATGGTAGTGAACTTCACATATTTGAAATGTGATGTAGTCATCTTAGAGGTCTTCTTACAAAACTTTAAAAATAATGGTTGAATGATATAAATTTGTATACTGGTACTTTATTAACGTAATTTCAGTTCATTTTTTTAATAGCATTGTTTTGGATGAATGAATTATGCCTGCAGCAACTATGTCAATTTTTTCTAACTCCTCAACTTTTGAGTGCCAGTTTACAGATTAGTAGATATTGTTATTATTGCTGTCTGTTAGGTATCCTTATATTAATATTCTTATAACTGACATGGAGGGGGACTAATCTCTGCATTATAGTCCTGACAGCAGAACTGCATGTGTTTTCAATACATGCTCTAGAAATGCTTTCCAGAGTTTTGACTAGAAAGAGAATTGTAAAAGTATAGGTGGGTCAGAAAACAAATATGCATGGCATTACCAGAGCAGCCTATGTTTTGTAGCTGCTAGTTCCTGTGTATATTTGCAAGGTATATTTATGTTAGATGTATATATTAAATATTACATGAAATTTGATAAATGCTGAACTAAAGAGAAATGTGAGAAGTGTCTGATGCAATCTCTGTGTAGTTATGTTTAAAGTAAATTTTGTATTAAATTACAGTTTTATAAAACAAAATCTGTTTACATATTCAGGTCTTCATTTTTCCCCCCCCTGCCTTTTAGCAACTGTTAGAGTTACAAAAGTCCAATATGCAACAAAAATCCAATTTAGGGACGCTGAAAGACAGCCAAGAATTTACAGAAGAGAAACCTCAGAGTCCTCAGGATTATCACAATGTGGTTAAACTTCTTGAAAAACAGGTAACACTGTAACTTAATGTATTGCCTTTGACAGACTAGTTGTGTTCTTTTCATTTTTTTACATCTCTGAGTAGGATTTTAAATCCATAAGTAAAATTCTCATCCCTCTCAATGTCTAAAATAGCTGTTTTTAAAGATTTACTACTATTTAGTACAATCTCTATAATGGAAATCAAGGAATTACTTCCCTTATCCTTTATAAATAAATTGTTATTTATTTATATTCTCTTATTCTTTATTATTAAATATATCTAGCTTTACCAAGTATGGTTGCAGTTCAATTCCAGAAGGCTCTAATAAACCATTTATGTCTGCTGATCTGTAAGGCCACTTATGGAAAAATTGGAATTTTCCATTTTCCAAGGTGAAAAAAATGTTAAGAAACCTTCTGACAGTATCTGTCAACCTGTGGCTTTTAAGCCATATGAAGCACTTGAGCTTATCAGGTGCAACTTCTGTACCAGGTCTATATCATCTGACCAGCACAGATGCTGGTGATAGTGCAAATCTGTTGGACAATCCAAAGACCCACCTATAGGAAAGATTGAGCTAGGAAGGGCCACTGAGGCCAAGGTCATTTTATGGCTCTGAGACTCACCTGCATGTCCAGGTTGTTCCTATAAAAAAAAATCCGTTGTGAGGCCTTTGGAAATACCCGTAAGCCTTTTTACTCTTTTTCTTTGACACTTCGACACGCATTATATATTTCATGGTTCTTGGGATGTGAAGGTCTTTGTATACTGCTGGTATCATCCAGAAGTTTGGTCACTTCTGCTCAAAGATGTGGAAAACTTAGTGAGTTTTACTTTATGTTTTTTATTTAATCAAAGAAAATTTGGTTCATTCTAAAACTCATGTATTAATACTGGTTTTTATCATCATTACGCAAAATACGTTGTTAATGAGTGCTTGAAATGACATTATTTTCGGGGAAAAAACCCTGCTTTTACTACTCTTATTGTTAATACACAAAGATGTATCAAAATACTTGGGTATTTCTCACTCGTAGTCACTGTATGTACAAATGAAGGAGCAAATACGTAGTTTCTGGAGTGATTGGTAAGAAAACCACACTCGGATGTGTAAAACATGCTGAAGACTGTTCTAGGTCTTACATATGGGGTTACTCAAGTTTCTAATCATCAATAATCTTTTCAGTATTTATGCTTTATTTAGAAGAATAAAGCTGCATATATCGAACTAAATGTTAGTGTGTTATTAACAGGAATTAATACTGATTTCCTCTATGCAGGAAAGTAAGTGGACGTCTAGAATACAAGCCCTTCATCATGACCATGAGATAGAAAAGTCCCTGGTAAGTGGCACAGCAAACCACTTAAACTAAAAGGAGACTTTTTTCTTATTTTCTTACTTTTTCAGTCGTCCTTGATATGCTGTAATACCTCTGTTGGATTAGAAAGCCTAGATCTCAAGTGTTTATAAGAGTGTGTCCTCTTAGATTTATTTATTATCTCTGTATTTCTGTTACGCTAGGATCTTGACGTTTCAGTTAAGGCCAGGGTTGAAACGTAATTTATCATTTAAGAATCTGACAGACACCTGAAATTGTATCTCTCTTTTCCAGAGCTTACAGCTAATTCTGTGAGCACTGTATTACACAGTGTTTTCTGTGTTGTGTGGATATATTGGATAGTTGAGATATAACTTGCCAACATGTAGCTTTCATCTAACCTGTACCTTCTGCTACCATGGACTTATGGCATATGTCTCAATGTTTTTTTCTCTTTTCTATCACTTCTCTGCTGCTTTTTCTGTTGTAGCTTTCTGACGCAGAATCTGTTCAGCTTTTCCAGGAAAAAACACCATGGCATTTTATTTTGCATCAGTTTATATATTTTACTATACAAAGCTTTATTCCTCAGATTTTTTTTATGTCTGCATTTCTTTTAAATCTCTTTCCTGCTTTGTTTCTCTTGCTTCTTTTCCTTTCATTTTCCTTTCATCTGCGTGACCATGTAAGAACTGAGCAGATCATAGTGGTCTGACCAATGCTTCTCCTCCTCTGGCAAGAAAGCAGTGGGGAGGAACCATGGAACATTCCCCAAAAAGGATGTAGTTAATGATACACCCACATACAATGCAAGAATAGAATAAGGGAGGAGTAATGTAAGTATTACTTTTGGGATGGTGCACCTAAAGTATTGTTCCCTTTCTTCTACATTCAGAGCTAATATGTTAGTTTTATCACGCAAATTCACATCTCATCTCCTTAAAATATCTTATTTGACACTATTTATAACCAAAACATTTTTAGAGAGTCATATGCTTTTTCCTGCAATCTTATTTTTAGGCAGTCTCAGCAATGTGTTTGTATGTCCCTTTCTTTGTATTGAGATTTAGATAGTCTTCCTTATGTAAATAAAAAGTGATCAAGACAACTGTTTCATAATATACGCAAGTCCCAACGAAATCACAGGAGACGTTATGTTTTTGCTGGGAAAATAGTGTTAAAAATATTTAAGCATGACACTTGCTTGTTTAGACTTTATAGCATTAAAATATTTTATATAGTATTAATATGAAGTTACTTTTCTTCTGATTGCTTTCTAGCTACTATCACAGATTGAGAAGCTTAAATCATCAGTGAGAGAAGACCTGAATAAAAATAACACTTTTTACAAGAGGAGGATAGAAGAATTGGGGCAGAGGCTTCAGGAGCAGAATGATCTGATTATCACTCAGAAGAAGCAGGTCTGTTTTGTGAAGCACTCTAAGTTTCAGAGAGCATAGGACATAGAGAAACATTTTACTAGCATTTGATCTTTGGTATATCTCTGGTTGCATTGTTAATATTCCCAATTTGTAGTAGTATTGCTGTAGTATTTTGGTTACACTTTGGAAATTATGTTGATGAATAAGAATAGATCTGGAAAAGAGACACAGGAATGTAAACCAGAAATTAAAACACTATTTAGACAGAAAGGATTAATAAACCAAATGTTTTTAGTAAGTTCAACACAAAGTTAAAAGATTACTAGGTCACAGTCACCAGACCTCTACAGATGAAAAATTTCTGATAGTGAACAGGATTTAATCTGCCACATAATGAAATCTAGTGTTTGAAACCTGAAAATACATGACTTCTCACACTAAAAATAAAGTATCATATTTATCACTGTGAGAATAATTAATTAAATTATTACCATATGAAATTTAACAAGAGCAAGTGCTGGATTCTCCACCTGGGACAGAGTAATCCTGGTTTTATATACAAATGGGGGACGAGAGGCTGGAGAGCAACCCTGCGGAAAGAGATCTGGGGCTTTGGGTTGATGGCAAGTTGACTGTGAGTCAACAGTGTGCCCTGGCAGCCAGAAGGGCCAACCGTGTCCTGGGGTGCATCCAGCACAGCATAGCTGGCTGGTCAGGGGAGGTGATTGTCCCACTCTACAATGCACTGGTGCGGCCCCACCTCCAGTACTGTGTGCAGTTTTGGACGCCTCTATATAAGAAGGACATCAAACTATTAGAGTGTGTCCAGAGGAGGGTGACCAAGGTGGTGAAAGGTCTCAAGGGCAAGACTTGGGAGGAGTGGCTGAGGTCACTTGTTTTGTTCAGCTTGGAGAAGAAAAGGCTGAGGGGGGACCTCATTGCAGGCTACACCTTCCTCAAGGGGGGCAGTGGAGGGGGAGGTGCTGATCTCCTCTCTCTGGTGACCAGCAACAGCCCACGAAGAAGTGGAATGAAGCTGCATCAGGGGAAGTTCAGACTGGACCTTAGGAAAAGGTTCTTCACTGAGAGGGTGGTTGGTTGCTGGAACAGGCTCCCCAGGGTAGTGGTCACAGCACCAAGCCTGTCAGAGTTCAAGGAGCGTCTGGACGATGCTCTTAGTCATATGGTTTAGTTTTAGGTAGTCCTGCGAGGAGCAGGGAGTTGGACTTGATGATCTTTATGGGTCCCTTCCAACTTGAGATATTCTATTATTCTATGAAATTATTTGTTTGGAAATGAATTGTTTTTTCTTAAAAATACGTTTTGTTCAAACATAAGTACAGATTTTTTGAGGTGATCGGTGGATGAAGATCTGGGTGGTCTGGAGTTTAGACTGTAGCATGATTATGCAGTCCTTACAACCTGTTCCTCTATTAGATGGTGCGTTCTTTACAAATCAACATCTGATTTTACACATTTTTCTTGAGATTAATTAAACCTATACTTAAATGCTTAAAGAATTAGGAAGACAAATAATAGCTTTTACATCTCTACCTTAATGAATTTGATAGCTGGAGCAATAGAGGACTTAATCCTAGACAAATTACTTGCAGTAAAGTGACCTTTTAAAACAAAACAGTAAGACCACAGACCTAAAATAGGTTCGGATGGGTCTGAGTTTGGTGTTTGTGAAATACGGTTGTGAAGATCTACATTCTCAATATCTGGAAACTGGAAGGGCTTGAGAAATAGCTAACACTTTTGTAGAATCCAAACTGAATGGACAATGAATTGAAGCACTATTGGCTACATCCAAACGGATAAATAAAAGAGGACCAGGGTCCAATGTCTTGTGCCAGCTCCAGCTGACATTAACTGTGTGTCTGTACGGTTTGGGTTTAGCTTCTGTTTTGGGAATTGGAGTGCAGAACATTGTTTTAATGATACAGGATTCACAAGTTTCCTGTTTTCTTTAGACCGAATTACAGCCAGCTTGTTTCCTTTATGCTCTCAGTTTTGTTCAGTGCATGTCTTGGGTGTCAAACAGACAAAACTGTAGAGCAGACAAGAGAGGTGTTCATATATTTAAAATCAATGTGTAATTAAGTGTTTCCCTGGAGTGGAGCTAGAATTGCAAAATTGAACATGAATTGCTGAAGCAGAAAGTATTGAAACTGTAAGTGCTTAAGTGGCCCATAAGCCCACTCTCATTTCACTTTATAGCTTGTAATAACAGAGTGTATAAAGCATGAGTTCACATAAGACAACAAATAGAAATAAGTCTTCAACATTCATTAAGCATGAATGAAATATGTATTAGGCAGTAGAATAGAGTTCCACAAAAGTATTATTTTTCTCCCCAAATCATAAACAATAATTTCTGTTATGGAATAGTACTGAAACTAGGTATTTTGTACTAAATGTTCATTTCTAGATATTGATCATTTACATTTGTAACTATTCATGTATCTGTCTTTTCTCTTTTAGATAAAAGAATTGTCCACAAGATCAGTTGCAAGCATCAAATCATATGACAGTAAGTACAAACCGTAAGAAAAAGCAAATTTTTTTTCTGATTTCAGCAGCTTGGCTGAAACAAATGTTACAGTTCATTAAAAAATACAGACATCAACTTTACTAACTAAATGTTGAAATCAAATCAGTACTGGCAATTTATTTGTGTTTCAGATGTTTCCATGCCGTGATTTTCAAAGTTCATGTTTTGCTACTGTAAGGACTTCTAATGTACAAAGTTGATTGCTTGAGTACTGAAAAGATGTGAAATATAGCAACTCTATTTTGTATTATGTAAACAACTTTGGCTTTGCTTTATGAAGTGTAATTTTAATTGTTTTTTCATGCTTGACTGTCCTTAGGCTGAAGAACTCACAAAAGGGAAAATACTGAAAGAGTAGACAAAATTGATTAATTTGTCAGTTAAGATACTGATGTTCAAAGAATTTTAAGAACTCTGGTATTTTTGTCTGTGCAATGCTTTAACAAACAGCAAAACCTAATAGTAGTGTTTTAGGATGTAGTCCTGCACCACCAACACCTGTGTTGTTGATGCTGCAGTTGCAGTGATTTGTAATAGGTTTATTGCAATAGATGATGACAGCTGGATTAATTCTAATCCCAGTTTGGAAACCATCTTGCTTTATTAGCAGGACATTGGCTTGAACTGAACTTAAGAGCAGGGAGTAGCTTACTTTGAGAAGAGCATAGTGATAATATGGCTGTATGGCTTCTCAACTGGAGCTGGTCATATTCAGCCACACTGAAGCACAGACAAGTATAAGACCAGGGCACAAAAGCGAATTTGCTCCTAGGCCCCAAGCTGATCTGAGGAATGTGAAATCGATGTGATAATTCACTCCAAGGCTATATTCTATACATGATATAGATAGGGTTTCTGCTAATTGATATGAAGTGTGGATACAGCAGATCCTCTTCTGGGAATACAAGTGTGGATCAGGTTAGACTTGACTAAGTAGCTTTGGGCCAAGACTTCTTCCCTGGGACACAAAGACAGCATACAGACATGACCAAAAAGATGATCTGAGTAGTGCAGGTTCACGTGCCAGTTCAGTGACAATTTAGTTACTAGTTTCTTTCCTGGTTCTAGAAGTATTAAAAATGTTAAGCGTATCTAGAGACGTACTTTTATGTTGTGAAGGACCAATTTTTACTTTGTAAACTACTTGTTTATTTTTTCCCCCTATTAAAGCCCAAAGTTGCATAATTTATAAATATTATTAAATATTGCTACATTTATAAATCTGTATTTTGGTCTGTTATTGTTTACTATAATACATTTACATTGTGTTTTACTTTTATGCTATTTTAGTAAACACTACTGTAGAGCATCTTGAAGAATCTAAACCAAGTCTACCAGTGGTGCATGGTAAGTTTTTTTGATGGGTCCAGATGCAGGACTTGTAAATCTAACATTCTGTCTTCTCAAATGTGTTGCTTGTCAAATCATAGCTGTAAGAGTAGTTATACTGAAAGAACATAATTTGAATTGCTTTGCTGTATGTCAGCATTGAGAATTCCTATGAAGAAATTGAAAAGATGCACTATTGAAAAGAATAAATAAAAAACAAAATAAAGTAATTTGAGAATATTTCCTAGCACATGTATAGTATTGGAGCACTTTAAGGTAAATGAAACTAATTGAGGAAATAAAATCATGTTTTCTTCTAGAAAATATGCTTATTTTCTGGTTTATGCATATACTGGATAGGTGTATGCGTATAATGGAATTTGTATAGAGAAAAATGTGGAGATGTTTGTTTATAAGTCTTGAAATCATATTTTTCATGTGACTTCAAATGTCAAGGAGGAAAAATACAGAAGACATAATCAAAATAGACAGTCATCCCGTCTAGATGGTTCTTCCAGACTGTATCTGTAGTTACATATAGATCATTATTTAGTTATTTTAACTTGTGGTTATGATATTGTTTATTAGTGGGGAGAAGTGATGAACCTCCATTTATATAGTTTGGAGCTTTGTGAAAATAGTTTTCACTTTTTTCTCAGTATGCAAAGTAATGGAGAGTATTGTTACCACACCAATATTCTGAGATCAATTAATTTTTTACTTTCATTTCAAGGAAATGTAATAGGAAAAATGAACTTTGAGCAAGTAAAATGTTTAAATGTTAAAACCATTTTATAAATTATTTGAGTTATTGAACTATAATTAAATAATGATTTTTTAAAATTATTATTTCTCTTAGTTTTAAAACCTGTCAAGGGGAGAGGAAATGGAATTTGTCTAAGAAAAATGTACAGAATTTTTCTTTTTCAACAAATTCAAAAAATTCTGAAAAGTCGTGTGGGGAGAAGGAGCAGTATACAACAGAAACTTTAGATAACTTGACGAGGAATGAAAAACTGACGAATATGAACTGTTGATTTCAAAATATTTGTTGTGTCAAGAATTATTAAACTAAGGAAAAGAGATTTTTATTATTATTTTTATTATATGGTAAAATTATTTTAATAATACAGAGATTTCTTACTAACCTATGCAAGATGTGCTTCATTGCTAGAAGCTTTTTAAGTGAAACTACATAGATGAAATGTTGTGTGGAGAAAAGTAATAATATATTAAATATAGATTATTAATAATAGTATTTTAAATAATCCAATTATTTTTCATTCAAACCAGCTTCATTGCACCAACACTGTAGTGCTGGTTCTAGCTAAGACATTTCACAGCTAGTAGCTTAGCTGTTGCCCTGAATTTAAAGAATGAGTTTTATGAAGAATATTGCTCCTAAGGGCTTACACACCAAGCTTGTCAAGCATCGCTTTCTTAGTACATTTTCTTTCATTTGGACTGAGGAGGAAAACAGTTCTGTGAACATTAGTATTTTCTGTACTCTGACAATTCATGTCAGCTCATTCAGATCTTTCCTGATCTCTTGCTGCTCCAAATGTGAAGTTTGTGACACCTTATGAAACTTCTCAAGATAGAAAAGGCTGTTCCTGCCATTGATATACAAAATATTCACTATCAGTTTGTTATGAAACCTCAAAGAAGGTGTTGCCTTCAGATTCCTTTGCTGATGATTATTTTATTTATCTCTGCAGGTCTCTCTGTCTGTCCCCTTTCTTCCCTTCTGGATTTTTTTTAAACTTACCCTACCTAATTTCTGGATATAAAGGTTAGCAGAAATTATAGTGTCTTTCCCAAAATTTTGACGGCTCCTCAAGGGATTGACTTACATACTGAATTAAGACATCATGGCTGCATCTCGTGCCATTTTGAAAATGAAAGTGCTTGCTGGTAACTTCTGTGCACAGATTTATTTAGCACAAAGCATCTCTGAAATCACAAGAGCTTTAGTTTTCCTACAAATGATTGCCTGCATATGGAGTATCTTCCTTTTCTTTCTTTTTTTCTGTTTGAAAGAAAATTAATTCTGGAAAAGGTTCTCATATGTGAACTTAAGTACACTTTTCAAAGTTGCCTGGAAGTTTTTGCATCCTAAGATTTGTTCTGCACATCTTAAATCTGCGCTATGAACAGATACCCGAATTACAAATGAGGTATTTTAGGTGCAAAGTAGTGGAATAACTGTTTTAGCCTGGTGCTTTTGTGTTCATGTTCCTGATTTCTTGGGAGAGCTAATAGTCTGCCTTGAATGCCACCCTGGCTGACCATTCTTCTGTCAGTTTCTGAGCAAGCTGTAGGGTTTTGTGCAGGTATAACTTAAGTCTTATCTTCAAAGATTACTTAAGTCTCACAAAAAGGCAATGGATTAATTATGATTTTTTTAAATCATATTTTAAAATCAGACTTTGGCTCCTATATTACTTTTGAAATGTTGATACTTGTTCAATATTTAATCTTTGTTAGGTCAATAATAGTAGGTAGAATTGAAGACTAGTTAAAAAGCAAAGATATTAATTAGATTGTCCATTAAAAACTATGACTCAGTCTTCAAACTTGGTGTGGACTGAGGCCCAGCTATCGTTAGGGACATAACTGAAGCATCTGAGGAAAATTTAGTCAGAGTCATCTTCCTAGACAGTTAACAGATGAAAGGGGCACTTTCAGAGTTTGGTTCAGCTGAACTAAGGTCTGAATTGCTCTTTGAAGTTGCCTGTGTCTCTTCGTTGACTGTAGGAGTCTGAGATGACTAGGCTCCTAACTTAGAGGCCTCAGGTAAGTGTCAAAAATTTATCATATTTAAGAATATTGGTTTAAAATTAATACTTATGCTGCTTATGTGCAGTATATGGCTTCCCATTAGTTAGGAGAAAAATATATGAAGTGCATTGATTCAAAGATGATGGTCAAAATTACAGGTATCACAGATTAAGTCTGGCAGCTCTTCTGATGTGAAATTTGAGTATAAATTAAAGGAGTAGGTAATGACTATAGCCATGACTTACGTTCCTTACATCTTTAAGAAGTGCAGCAATTTACAGCAAACAAGTTTTATGTTTCACCCTTGGTTTTCATATTGCAACTGCAAAGTGCTTAGTGATACTCCACTATAGGTAATTGTAACACTTCTGTTCAGACTAAAAGTACTTTAGCGTTTCATATTTCAGAGTAAACAGACAGGATTTCTCCTATAGATATTGGCAAGAAGACTGCTTTTCCAATAATACTGTTAGAATACTGGGTTTTTTGAAACGAGTAGATAAGAACAGACAAATAATATATGATATGCTTGAAATATACACAGCCTGAATTCTTCATTATTGTTAGATATATTTTCCTATTCCACCTGCATAGAAATTGTCTTCAAATATTATTTAAAACTGATACTTCATGATTTGTCAAAGTATGCCAGGCTTTTTTTCAGTAGTATAGTTATCCACTGAGGAAATTAAGGTAACCTGTACTTTTGATACATCTCATCTATCTCTCCATACATATTAGCTGGCAGAAAAGATACTCTGGAAGATGTGGGATGACACACACATCATTGTGGAAGTCATCTTAAGGTTGCCGGCCTTAATGAGGGCTAGTATTAATATGGCTGGATTCAGGCCAGTGAGATATGAATACCACCAGCCTTCATTAAGACTGGTGTTGGTGTCTGCTGTTTAGCTAGGTTCAAGCCTGAGGCTGACAGGAACTGTCCTTGTGAGGGTAAAGCTAGGGTCAGGTTTTGGACTGAGGCTGGCTGATGACATATGAGGATGTGTCCAGAATTTGCCACTGGGCTAGGTATGGGATTTAGCAGTGGTACTGTTTGGTTAGGGTCAGACTGTTGGGGAGGACTGGACGAATTAGGTTTGGAGTTAAGGTGGTTCATGCCAGCATAAGAAGTTGATTTATGGCAGGGTCTGCAAAGGGCTGGTATCACCCAGAGACATCTGGTTGTTGCTGAGCCAAGGTTTTACAGGGATCACTGAGCTTGGGTTAGGGTTAGGATTAGGCTTAGGCAGACATCGATTGGCACACAAGAGTTATGGTTGAGTTAAGAAGGATCAATTAAGCAGAGCCTGACTGAATAGGTTTGAGTATGAAGTTGAAATTTATCTTTATTTCATAGGCAAGAAAGAGGTGGAGATGAGAGCCAGGGCTCAAGCTGAGTCAATGAACAAAGTATAATTGAGGTTGCAGCTGAACTGCAAGGCTGATGTAATCTCCAGTTTTACCAGTACTCTGGTAGTCCAAAGCAGGTGATCTGCTGGAGCACAACATGCCTCCTGCCTTGCTTCAGCCTCCTGGGATCCACTTCCAGTAAGGCAAGGACACAGTTTGGGTGTTCATCTGGAATGGGGAACAGAGAAGTGACTAAGAGCAAGTAATTTATACCTAGGTGTGAGTCCAAAAGGGAAGATAGCAGTCTGTCTAGGTTCAACACTCCAGCTAGGATGAAAGCTGGGAGTAAGATGATCTGATGTTAAAGATGTTGATGTAGAGCAGTGTCCACTAGGGTCAGCTGAACTAGACTTAGGGCTGATAATTGACAGGAAGGTAACTGGCTCTACTTAAGTCAGAAGTTGTAGTAATTACTTATTTAAGGCTAACATTGGATTGTGGCTTCGTGAGATTTTGGGGAAAAAGGTCTGATGAAATAGAGAAGGTTACAATAATTCAGAGTAGTTAGGATTTCAGTCTGCATCAGCAACATTGTTTTAGATATGAAGTTAGCAAAGACTGCTTTGTACAGATTTGAGGTTTAGCTGGGTAGTCAGACTTAAATGATTCCTAAAAATAAGCTTGCTGATATTTAGATGCTGCTGATTTCAAGGATGTGCACTAAGGTAAGAGCTGAGAGGTCTGATCAGATGGCTAGAAGCAGCACATCTCTGGTAAACGTAAGGAGAGGGCTCCTTAGGGAGCTGATCTCCACATCTGGCTATAAACCAGAGGAGTGGTGAACTAAGCTGCTTTTTCTTAGATTGGATTCCAGCATGTTGTTTAATAAATATCTCTTAGAATAAATGTACAGTAAAGAAAAAGAAAAGGCCCACTTACATTGGAGAAGTTGGTGTTTTCAGGTGTGGCACTCCCCTGTGTCTTAGAATTCGATCTCTGTCGTCATGCAGTGAAGAACAATATTACACATAGCAAGTAATACATTTTGGTTTTGCTCTTGCAACTATTCTTTTACTGATTTTAACTTCCTCTGTTTCTAGTATACTGAGGAAGATAAGCATGTACCTTTGTGCCAGATGAGCAGACTGTTTTCAGGACTGAGTTCTGGGGACTGGGCTTTTCCTGTTAAACTAAGTTACTTGACAAGGGCTTGTACAGAGATGAGTCAGCTCCTCTAAGCAGATTGCATTTGAGTAAAGTACAGGTAAAACAAGTATAGATTAAATCCAATTAAACAGCAACTGGCTAACTGTCTAGTAGGTCCAGCCAAGAAACTTGGAGGCCTCAATGCCTGTGCAGCTAAATTAAATCCCTCCAGAACATCCCTCATCTGTGCTTCTGGCTCTGTCCTCCAAAACGGGCTCACGGTAGGCTTTTGGGAATGATCCCAAACTGTGCCTGAACATTGTTTTGGAGAATGTCAGTTGGTGCAGGGCAACAGTGTGCCAGGAGTTCAGTAGTGTGGAGGATCATATTCCAGTGCCCAGGAATGCTCTGGCCACTGCTAAATTTTACAGTCTTAGAGACGGAAAGACCAGAAGCCTATTTGTCACTTGGTCTCTCAGAGTTTTGCTTTTAAGTGCTTCCATAAAATATATTGACATTTGCATCTTGTTAGCATCTTGTGGTGGTGTAAGAAGCATTTTTTTAGAACTTTTTATTTAGTGCAAATTATATGGGAGCAAATCTTAAGTCTTGTAACCTGCGTGGAAAAGCAGGTGAGAGGCTGAATAGAACCGCAAGTATGGAAAGCATGGAGAGAGCAGCAGCAATACCCAAGCATTTACAACACCAGTTTTAGTCCCCTTCACATGGGGAGTATTGGAGATGTGACAGTAAGTGTCAGTTAGCTGCAAGTGCTCATTTCATCACAGTGCATCCATGTTTGTATCTAATTGCACGAGAAGTGCTGAAGAGCAGGCATCTTTACTGCAACGTCACTTCCTCCCCTTCTACCCATACAGCGTAACAACCATTTATAGTGCCAGAGATTTCTTGTGAAGGCTGGGGCAAATGTATGTTGGCCCAAAATATTGGCCAATCAATTGTTTTTCTCCTATACTGCCAGCAGTTGAATGCTGAAAATATAGTTTGCATGTTTCTCTGTTTTTATTGTAAACCCTGGAATAAACTAAAATTCTAGTTTTCACTGAAATAAATTTATTTATGGAAGATTAATATTAACATTTTAAAAATTCGAATTTTTATTAGTCTACATATAAGCATTTTCATGCATCTCTCATAGCTGAAGTCTATAAAGTTGTAAATAAACCGTACTCTGGCTTCATTTATATAAAGGAAATTGTACCAGACAGCCTACAGAATGATAATTTCAGTGTGTTTAGGAAGCTGTTTTCAGCAGAGGACATTTCAAGATTTCTTTAAAGCACATGATAATACTGAATTTCACTATATTGGAGTGATTGAAGATTTTTAAAACTGGTTTTATTGGAAATTATCATATATATATAATTTCTCTATGTCTTGCACGTATGGATTCGGTACTTAATAATTCTCTGGAATAATGAGTTAACATATTTTTTTCATATATTTTTGAGGATTTCTATGTCTGTCCATTTTACTTGCCTTTTGTAAACTTTTAGTATCAAATTGCACATAGTATTTTTAAATAAATTTTAAAATTAAAATGCTTCTTATGAGAAATGAATGACAGTATTCATTTACTTAATCCTAGGTGGCCTTGTCATTGTAGATGCCTAAAAACATCCCACCTGGCCGCTGGGTGCCATTCCAGGTTTTTCTGTAGTTGTGTGACATATCAGCGAGCCCTGTGCTGATGTCTTAAAACTCTGATATATCTGAGATGACACTAGACACCCATGTTTGGGCAACTGAGTTGCTCCTGAAGTGACTATTGTATTAGGGTCTCCTCTACAAAAATATACCACCAAGGCAGTGAAGAGTCACGTTGCATTGGGTTTATGATTGTTAAGCAGGTTGTCAGCAATCAGGAAAATTGACATCAGTGTGGTTTTTTGCCTAACTTTCCCACTCTGGACCTTGACCTTCTTCTGTCCTGTTTATCTGGTGTTCCTGTTCTTCCTCGTTATTAGAGCAGGCACCCTTGGTGCATATGCTGGAGCCCATAGAGGAGCTTTCAGAAGAGGAAAAAGGTAATGGTTGATTCAGCTCAAAATGTAGTGGCATGTGTTTTTTGAAAATAAAAATGTATTATTCGATACCTACAGTATTTTTTCATTGTATTTGAGCATGCTTATGTGATTTGGGTGGGAACATTCCTTGTTTGTGTCAGTCTCCTGTTTGCTGTTGGTGCTTGTAAATATTATGATTTCCTTATCCAAGTTCAATGTTTTTATGGAAAGCTAGCTAACTCTTTAAAGCAGGCATATTCCATACGTCTAAAGGCACTTGAGCTAAGCAGAGTGAACATGTGTGATGGGGGATCCCCCCTTACTAGGAAATTTTTGGTGCTGATGCTATTGCAATGTATGCTTACTTCTTTTTCAAACTCTGCTTAAGAGGATAAAGAGTTCAGATCGAAGAAGGAAGTTGGTGGTGGAGGTTGAAGCTGTCTACTTTTGATAGACGCACCAAAGATACTTTTGCAAGTAATCTAAGTTATGCCTACCTCTAAGCAGCCACAGCTCCAGCCAGGGTTGTGCAGTTCTGAATGAAATTATGTAGCCCAGTGTTGGCAGCTGTTCTTCTGCTTCATCTGAGGGAAACTTCGAGAAGGCCACACTTACGGTGACAGAAGAGAAAGCATTGGTTCATCCTGCATGGTATTCTTCTCCTGGAGAAGGCTAACAGTACTTTAGATGAGACACCAAATAGCTGAATAGCAGAATAATCTGCACTGTGTGCAAAAGTCAAAATCAGTCTTGAACCTTATAGCCAATGAGTTTAAATTTTGAAGGAATGATGCTGTTTCGAAAACAAAATTGTTGTTTGAATACATCTGCGCGTAAGTGAGAGGTTTCCCCAGGGAAAATCCAGTGACTCTGAACAATCTGAAATAAAGACTGCTCGCATTTTTGCCGTTCTTTCTGCTATTTCTCTTGCTTGCCATCTTCTCTCTTGATGGATTGTCTTTGATTCTTCTGCTGTGCCTAAAGGCATGGCCTGCAGTACAAAAAGAGAGAAAGAAAGAAAGAATGCAGTCTGAAAAGATAGACCAAGATTTTTTTGTTTTCAGTGACAGCCATTTGTAAGGGAGAGTGTGAAAATTCTTGACTTGGCAGATTATTTCATCGGATTATGTAGGGGCTGAGACAGTGGATGAGATTTAAGGTCCCTTGTCTCCCAAGTTGTCAAATCTAGTATTTAGGGTTTTTTTAAAAAACAAAAATGAATAACAAAACAGTTCCTTAAATAGTTGACTCCAGCAAAGAGGATTTGGCTTGAGCTAATTAGCAAGAATTAATATTGTCATTAATTAGGATAATGCCAGATAGTCTTGTTAACTATATTAGTATGTAGTAATTACAAATTTTAAAATTATTTTAGATGGATCTATTTTATTGTAAGGATTAACATCTGAAGGGGACAGGATTTTCAGAAGGCTCCTTGGAGCTTTCTGCTTTAAATGTCTCCTGCCTGCCTTTGTGGGAGGATTTCATACTGCATGATGCACCTTTTCCTGATTGGGGGTAGTCTGATAGCCCTATATTTCTGCACCAACCAGTAGTTTGCCTCTTCTAGGACTCAGCTCTCCAGCCAAATCACTTCTAATCCCACCTCTGTCAGTGACTGAGTTGTCCACACAGTTCCCAAAGCCAGTTAAGATTTCAGCCAGATTCTGTCCTGTTCAACACAGATCTCTTAGTATGGTAGCTGGACTCTTTCAGTTTTCGTTACCTACAGTTCTTTCCCAGATCCATCAGAAGCCACTGCCTCAAAACCATCTAAATATCATTTGTGTATCTTGAGGCTTTTTTGGGTTCTCTTCAGGGTGCTTATCTTTCCATTAAAGAAAAATGAAAACTAAATGGAACTGCTTTTTAAGCAATCATTGTTTAAAAATAGGAAAAGTGGCATGTTTGTTCTGAAAGAAAACATTTGAAAGTCACAATATGGAATTATTCCTTCATTTATGTCCTTGTCTGTGGGCTGGCAAATGACTCTGCTGCCTTGTAAGGCGTGCTGGAAGGAGACAAACTCCTGCCCAAGATTTACCTTTTATTTCAGGGGGCAAAGCTGGGAGTGTGGTTTACAGCATGCTCTCCTGGGATGTTGTATACCCTCTATGTACGCTTTGCCAGCTTTGCTGACCACTGCCAGACAGAAGAAGCTACCATGGTCCCACTGATGATTGGTTCACTTGGTATAAGTGGCATTCAGTAAAACTCTGTCTTGCCAGAGACACTTTATAGGCAGGTTCCAAATGGGTATGTTTTGCTTCTTTACTCCCTGTATGACCCTATAATACTTTGGCCTAACTTAAACGTCAGTCTCTAATTTAGATGGAAGAATCTGTCTAGATGATTCTTTATCTCTTGCATAAGAGTTCATGTCATTACTGACACTTAAAGCGGGGAAAAGAGATAGAAACCTCTTTGTCTGCTTTTAAGTATGTATGATGTCATAGCCCTGCATAGAAGAAAACACGACACTGAACTTTGTCCTTGAAAGAGTTTTGAAGATAAGTATTATCCGTCATGTATTTTCTGTGAAACAGTCTGCCTCAGACTAAGGTTTTGACTTTACCAAGACTTTTGAAAGTCTTACAACTTTCCAACGATTTGATTTCAGTAGGTGTTTTTTGTCAGAGAACATTACGTTGTTTGAAGCTTTTCTTGAGAACAAGTTTGTCATATTCCTGTTCTAATTCCTGCTAGAGTTCAGCTTTGATTTGAAATACCACTTTTAGAGAACTTAATTATCAGAAGATAGTCTTTATCAGAAGTTTCCAAGTATAGTTCTAAAAGTAAAGATCTTTGTTGCTAAATATTCAGGCATATATCTTTACAGTGATTCTGTAACAAGAAAAATAAAAGATACTTGTGATGGTGAGTACGAGGCGCTGAGGTACAGATTCCAAGTGAGCTGACTTTTGTAAGGTAGCCCAAGATTTTAAAAAGAATACACGTAGACAAAAAGTGCACATGTATGTCTGTGGTGTTTCTAAAAAATGCATGCTTCAGTGCAGGCTTTAACTGTCTCATGCACTGTGGATTTTTCAAATGTCTCTTAAATGCATTTTTCCATTCTTATTTCAGAAATTGAGAAAGGTGATCATAAAACAGGTAGAAGTAACCACTATTTAATAAATGCTTTGAAGACTGATCCGTCTTTAACTAAAGAATTACGAGTTGTTTTGGAGCAAGCCCTGGAGGAGAAGCTGGAATCCTTGGGAATTAAAGCAGTAAGATTATTTTGAGTTGTTTAAAAGAGGGGTAATCTCTGTCCCATTTTTTTGCTCTTCTCTTTCACTCCTGTACCACAACCCTCAACCTATAAAATCCAAAGCTAAATTTCCATGTGTTAAAAATAAGTGTAATTCATTAACCTGAGAGGGTGTGCATCAAATTATAGCTGTGGAGGGTATGGCTACACCCGTGGAGGATATGGCTACACCAACTTCTGTGATTTTTCTACAAGCTTTGTGATATTTGAAGTTTAAAAGAGTGTATATGATTATAGGATAGAAATGCCAGAAATAATAGCCCCTGTGTTTACAATACAATCTGTTTCCTTAGGGTGTTCGCGGTATCCCAAATGATCGCTTAAATAAAATTTTGCGTGCTATTGAATCTGCTAGAGAATGCAAACAGAAACAAGAGCCTGACATTCAGCGAATTCGAGAGCATCTTGAACGCCAAGTTAGCTTTAGGGTTGAAGAGAAATCCTCATCTTGCAATAGACCTGTTTCCTGTCCTCAGCTTCCTTCAGCAGGTTAAAATGTTTTTGGTTTTTTTTCATTCTCTTACATTTATAACTGCTATTTAAGGTTTTATTTAGCAACATTTCTGTATAGCTGCTTTCATAATTTTTCATATAAATATTCTATATAGTTATGGCCAACTAAACAGTTTCCTTTAAAGGGTTCTTGATGTGTTTAACTGCAGAAATCTTAGCTTCTATATTGGCAAGATACATGGTAACTCTGAACTGCTCTGAAGAAAAAATTACTTTTTTTTGTAAAACTATAATCTGCAGCAGAGATATCTTTAATTTTAGAAATTAAATATAAAAGATACCAAACATTGTTTCTAATAATGAGATAGATAATTTCTCTTGTAGATAAACAGAAGTTCAATCAATTGGGAATTTCCTCATCTGCCACACCACGAAAACCAGTAAAACGGTCTTCAACAGCTGTCCGCCCAGCTGAACAAAGAACAGCTGTTGCTGAGAATACATCTACACCAAAGTAAGAGATGCTATTCTCATAGTATTCATACCTCAGGTAACAATCCTCTGGGTTTGAGTTTTTGTGACTGATGTGAACATTTCCTGCTAATATTGTAAGAATTGAGCAAAGAATTCACGTTACTTCTATATAAACTTTATGCTTACTTAGTTGACTGTCAGTCTTGAAATATCTTGTCTTGTTATTTTTAGATCCAGGAAGCTTTTTGGAAATGGAGTTTCCACAAAGACATCTAGTATCACGTATGTTTTGTTCCCTTGTATTTTTGAAGAAAACATTTTTGGTGACTCAATATTCACATGCTTGCCACGCAAAAGCTGTTATTAAGCTGAAATTATAAACACTTTCTGGACTGCATATTTCATATTCTGTTTTAAAGTATTATTCCATTTTAGTCTGTTATTATAATCCCTGAAAGAGAGCATATTCTCCTTTCAGCAGATGTATTCTTTATTGTGAACCAGAGGGGGACATTCAATAAAATCTAGTAGTATCACTTCCTTTAGTTTTGTTCTCAGATGCTTTTTCTGAGCCAGTTAAAAGAATTTAAAAACTTTGATGACCTTATTTTTTCAGTTTATTGATATTTTCTTACTAGGAGCAAAATTAAACACAATATTGCAGATCCACTCACATCAGGCACATTACTTTGTAATTGCCTGCACTGGAAAATTCCTGAATTATTTTCATCTAACAGAATATCAGAACAGACTTTCTGTGGTGCAGATTCCTTGACCCTGAATTTTTCTCTCCCTGCTGATCCATGAAAGCCTATCTTTGTTTGCCTGGCAAGACTTGTTATATATTGATCTGTTGTTTTGTAAAGATTGTTGCATAGATGGAAATAATCATGTCTACATAAGAGATCATTTTGTGATAACTTTCTGAGTTTACTTAGCAGCATGATTTCTTTGAAATAGTTTTATAAATAGTTAGAATTTATGGGAGCTCCTGTTTTTTTCACATACGAAAAATGCATATGTTACTGGAAAGGAAAATACAAGGAAGCTTAAATATGTATATATCAATGCAGTCACTGAAACCCAGTAAGTCCTCGGGTTTTATGTGTTTTTGCATAGAACTCCACCATTCAGTTCAGAGGAAGAGGTTGATGAAGATGACATTAAGCAGTCTTACATATCACCAGAATTATTGCAAAAGCAGTCAAAAACATCAAGCAGCAAAGTCAGTGTTTTTCAGAAGGTTTCTAGCAAAAGCAATGTGGGTGGGACGGCGGAAAGTGAAATTGAAGAAACTGGAACATCTGCGAAAACTTCAAAAGGTTTTTTCCCTACTTTTGTATATGCATGTTGTAACAGCTGTGCATGATTTTGCATTTCCTGATACTATTTCTGTGTTAGAAAACATAATGAAGGCAGACTATCTAGTCTTGAGTGTATGTGTATTTGTGTATGCTTTATGCTTTTGCTGATACATTTATATTAATATAGTATTTAGAGATGTTAGTTCAAATTAGATGTGTATCATGCTGTTTTATATAAATGCAGAAAAAGAGACAATCTGTGTCTCAGGGACACTTCTGCCTAAACCAGTTTTTCTCAGCCTTTTACTTATTTTTACTTTGTGGAAGATTTCTAGAGGGTTTGCAGTAAAGCCCCTTACTTGTGAATGGAAACTGTCAATATAATTTTTTATGAACTTTAGGAGCAGTTATTCAAAAACTGACTGAACAAGTTGGAAAGAGTCTTTCTAACCATGGAAATAAGAACAAACCAGCTGGAGGGATTAATGTTGCGGAGGCATTTATTAAGAAAGAAGAGGTGCAAGAACTGAAGGTATCACTTTTAATAGCCATTATTATTTCATTAAGTAATTGAACTAGATCTATATCTATTACTCTTTTTTTCATGCTGAAACCATCTTGATGCAGTGAAGAACTTAATTCTCAGACAGTTTTGGAATTACAGCTAAGTAGTCTTTTGGGGTATGTCTGCACTGGTATATAGAAAAGTGCTAGCAAGTGAGCTGTGGCAAGTGACTTCTTCATCCACCCTGCTTATTAGCTTATACCATGACTGTTTTGGATCACTACAGCTAGCCCGCAGGTTGGGCACAATTGGTATAATTTTTATCTCCTATTTTAGCAGCATAGAGAGAGCCCTTCTTTACTTGCTTTCCTAGTATCTTGTTTTAATGGAGGAAAAAATGAATTTGCTTATCTAATATTTTAAAATATTTTTATTTCTAGAGCTTTATCTGATATGGAACTTTTAAATACATTTTAATGAGGGGACAAGTTCAGTTTCTGAGTATGGTCTTTGTTCTGCTGCGTCTGTTTACAATCATACACTGTTTTCAAACTACATCAGATATATCACTGATGTCTGTCCATTGAGTATGGCATATGTTCACAATCAGAATACTAACACAACTTATTCTTTACCCCTCAGGCTCCTAATGTCCCAGTCTTCCCCTCAGTTTAGAGTTTTATAATTGGTAAGCCACTTTGATGCAAATTGATCTTTGCCTGAACAATTTTTTTTAAAAGAACAAAAGTTACTCCAAATCAGAAGTCAACAGCAGAAAATGCTATTTATTGCAGTTTTAGTAGTTATTAGATTGATTAGACAGCCAGATACTAGTTCTAGCATTCAGGAAAATATTTTTTCACTAAATAAACAAATAATAATTACCGAAAATCCTGTAATAATAAAACTGATACCTTAGGGCTTCCTGACTAACAGTTAAACCTGAAATTTATCACTCCTCCCAGAAACAGTGACACTTCTAGTTCAGTTTCCAGAAAGGGGTGATTGTCTTAATCAACTTTAGCTGTAATGGTAGGGTAATCACATTTAGCCTACATGCTTTTAATTGCCACTGGTGACACCTAACTTGTCCATTGACTGTGTGGGAGCTGCAAATCACACCAGACTCAAAATTATCAACTCAGACATGACTGCCATTTTAGAGCGGCCTCTAAACCACTCATTCACGACACTATTACAGTGTAATTTTCTGTCCAAATGTTACTTGCAAATTCTCTGCAACGTCAGATGATAAAAGACTGTAAAATGTTCACAGCTAAATTTAGGGAATGTTACATTTTGTAAAGGTCTATAGACCGTTGGCCACTATGTTAAGGAATTTCGGCTTCAAGAGCAAAAAGCTGTAGCAAAATAAGCCTTAAAATCTATGTTTTAAAGATGCCTTAGTTTTCACTGGTAACCTCTCTTCCCACATCTCTCAAGCCCCTGAACCTCAAGGCAGGGACTGGGGGAATGAAGTCCCTCCCATCGTGGGAGAAGATCAGGTTCGAGACCACCAGAGGAACCTGAATAAGTCCATGGGACCTGATGAGGTGTCGCCCAGGGTCCTAAGGAAATTGGCTGATCTGGTTGCCAAGCCACTCTCCATCGTATTTGAAAAGTTGTGGCAGTCAGGCGAAGTCCCTGACCGAACAAACGGAAACATCAAACCCATTTTTAAAAAGGCGAAAAAGGAGGACCCTGGGAACTACCAACCAGTCAGCCTCACCTCTGTGCCGGGTAAGATTGTGGAACAGATCCTCCTGGAAGATACGTCGAAACGTATGGAAGACAGGGAGGTGATTAGAGACAGGCAACATGGCTTCACCGAGGGCAAATCGTGCCTGACTAATCTGGTGGCCTTCTACGATGGAGTGACTTCATCAGTGGACAAGAGAAGAGCTACAGATGTCATCTACCTGTCCCCACAACATTCTTGTCTCTAAATTGGAGACATATGGGTTTGATGGATGGACTGTTAGATGGATAAGGAACTGGCTGGATGGCCGCGTCCAAGGAGTTACACTCAATGGCTCAATGTCCAAGTGGAAACCCACCAGGAATGAGTGGTGTCCCTCAAGGGTCTGTACTGGGACCAGTACTGTTCAATATCTTTAATGACATAGTGGGACCGAGTGCACCCTCAGCAAATTTGCAATGACACCAAGCTGAGTGGTGCAGTTGATGCGCTTGAGGGAAGGGATGCCATCCAGAGGGACCTGGACAGGCTTGAGGAGTGGGCCCCAGTGAACCTCATGGAGTTCAAGAAGACCAAATGCAAGGTTCTGCTCCTAGGTTGGGATAATCCCCAATATCAATACAGACTGGGGAATGAATGGATTGAGAGCAGTCCTGTGGAGAAGGACTTAGGGATAGTGGTGAATGAAAAGTTGGACATAAGCCGGCAATGTGTGCTTGCAGCCCAGAAAGACAATCATATCCTGGGCTGCATAAAAAGAAGTGTGGCTAGCAGGTTGAGGAAGGTGATTCTCCCCTTCTGCTCTGCTCTCATGAGAACCCACTTGGAGTACTGTGTCCAGCTCTGGGTTCCCCAGTACCAGACAGACATGGACCTGTTAGAGCAGGTTCCAGTCAGCGGGCTGGAACACCTCTCCTATGAGGAAAGGCTGAGAGTTGGGGTTGTTCAGCCTGGAGGAGAGAAGGCTCTGGGGAGACCCGATTGCGGCCTTTCAAAATATAAAGGGGGCTTATAAGAGAGATGGAGAAAGACTTTTTACCAAGACCTGTAGTGACAGGACAAGGGGCAATGGTTTTAAACTGAGAGTAGGTTTAGATTGGATATAAGGAGGAAATGTTTTATGATGAGGATGGTGAGACACTGGAACAGGTTGCCCAGAGAAGTTGTGGATGGCCCTTCATTGAAAGTGTTCAAGGTCAGGTTGGACAGATGTGTCTGCCCATGGTAGAGGGGTTGGACTAGATGATCTCTAAAGGTCCCTTCCAACCCAAACCATTCCATGATTCCATGGAAAGTATTTTTGCTATAATTCATTTAGAATACATTGTGTCCCTGGTGTATTAACACTGGCTTGTTGCTGTATGGACGTGATGAGTTTGAAATGAGTTTATGAACTCAGGGCAGGCGTTGCTACTTTGCTTCTGGAATCTTTACAGAACAACACACCATCAATACAATTCTTGCTAATTATATATGAATGTGCATATATTCATGTCCATATTTGTATGTTTAAATGTAGGCATATAGTTCAAGTTAATTCATTAAATTTGAGGAGGGATTTTCAAAGGTGCCCAAAGACATAAGCACAAAATGCCATTGGAATGATGGTTTCTCTGAAAATCCAAATTTTTTTATTAGCTTAAATACTAAAAGCTTAAATACTTATAGTTGCTAATGGTTGTTCTCAAAACCCACAATACCATTAAACCTTTGTAAGGCATCCCATTGTCATATGTTTTATAAAGGTCATGTTTTACAGAAGTTGCTTCGGAAACATTTTAGAGAAAATTGATTTTGTGCTTACTTGAACCTGTATTACCTGAGTTCACCTGTATACTAGACATTGTATGGATTATGGTATTTCTTTGGAGCAAGTCTCTGAGTTAATAAAACTGCTTAGCAGTTTTGATTGGTGCTGTGTATTTACACTTGATCAAAACTGAATTCTGTTTGAAGTTGACATTTTTCTCTGTATTTTGTACTTTAAAAATCAGTTGGGACTTAGTGAATGTTTGAGGAAACTCTTCTTCCAGCATTTCTCAATATATGTGACTCGACTTTCCCATTACCACACTCTCCAAATACAGATCATTTAAAACAGCAAAATGTTGAATCCTGGTATGTTAATAATACAGCACACTGAGCAGATCTGTCAGTTTTTTAAAAACAGTTTGCAATGTTAAAATTGAATTATGTTGCAAGATACAGCATTATTGCAGTCTCTTCCCTTCTTTCGAGACACATGACACGTTCATATTTGTTGATTTTTCTCTAGTACGTACATACCTTACATTATTTTCTAATAGCATCTGAACCTTTCTTCTGTGCAACAGAAGCACCTTCTATATCTTTCTGTAATATTGAGAGACTCCAGTGAAATAAGGTTTTAGCTTTGTGAGAAACCATCTTTCGCTTTCCACAGTTAAGCTCTCTAATAATGGCTTGATTCCACTGAACCCCATCTGATTGACAAATAGGGAAATGCTGTAGCTCTTCTTTCAAAAGCTGAATGAAGATACTTAGTTCTCAGGCAGATGAGATAAGAAAGACCATGGACTCATTGCCTTCAGGTTCATCTGTTTGACTTAACTCTCATTTTGTGAACTTATTATGCAAACCCACCACTTAATTAAAAATATACTTGTACATGCTGACAGTGAGTCTTAAGAGGAATACATATTTTAACTTTGAGCACCATGTGGTTTTTTTAACTTTCATTATTTAATTTTCTCTTTAAATAAATTAGTTTTAAATTGAAAAGGCCTTTATTGCGATATTAAATTTTTCTAGTGTGAATACAAAACTGCCAACTTGCATGGTAACATGTCATGTCTTTATTTTCGTGTAAGTAATATACATTCTAATGCTTAAAGGGCTTTCCATCTCATTGGAATAGCTAATATCTCAGGAAAGACGATCCTTTGATAAGTTAGACATGTAATACCTGAAAAGATAGGTTTCTGCCAGTTATGAAACTGGCAGAACTTGTAACTTTTGCAGCTCCTGACTTAAAAAAAACCCCACTTTTAGCTTTAGAACTAAAATAGTGAATGAATATATTTTAGGTAATTGAATTATGTGGATTTTAAAACTGTGGTGATAGATGTCAAAAAGGCCATGTGCCAGTGCATTTTTCTTTAGTTGAGTTTATGGAAGATCTCAGCACAACTTGAATGGACAGAGGAAAAATGCATTTGTTTTCTTCTCCCTATTAGTTCTCAGAAGTTGATGAGGATGATTGGGATATATCATCAGTAGAAGAAGACTTTTTATTAATGAAAAATGATAGAGGCCAGAAGGCATTGACAGTTGAGAAAAATGAGCCAAATGCTGCATCTGTGGTACATGCATGGGGTCTTCCGAAGACAAGCGTACCAAAGGAGGAAGGTAACGTAGTCATACTTCTACATTATAAGCCTTAAGCGCCTCACACACCTAGAGGAGAACTTAAATATACTGTATTACACATTGTAATTCAATGGTATTTTATAAGAAAAGAACAAGTAAGAAAAACTGTGTGCTTGGTTTTATGTCACATAAATATCATATTTGATATTTATGGTACATACTTATATGTAAACAACACACACACACATAAATACACAGAGATGCTAAGAAACTTAAATTTGAGATTTTAAAACATATAGTACTATCAGGCTTCAACCTTGTCTTGAAAATTAATCATCCAGGATTTTTTTTTTAATCCTTCCACAAATTTAAGGGAGGAGGGAAATTTTCTTACTTTGTCTTGAGAATAATAATCAAATTTCAGCTTTGTTCAAGATATCTAAGTGACCTACCAGGCTGAGATAAATATTTGAGCTACTGGTAAAGTAATAGCCTCAATCTTACATAGAACTTACATAGCAGTTTTGAGCCCTAACATTTCAATATACTTAAAGGTTAAAGCTGTGTCAGTTACATAAAGATATTTTATTTATATATGTTATTTTTAAAGAGAAAGTAATGTCGACACCGACTGCTCGTACTGCGCATTGTATTCTGTGACAGACACAGCCTTCATATTATCAACACTTGTAATTTCCTCACCGGTTGAAATTCTGGACTTCCTGAAGGTGTTTGCTCACATAGCATGTGATTTTATCTCATAGAGAAATACAGAGTAAAAGTACCCCCAAAATATTATTAATAACTGTTAATTTTTTTTTATTATTTTAACAGGCCTTCATGAAGCTGATAATACAAGCACGTTAAAAAGCAGCTTAGTCACTGTAACAGATTGGAGTGATTCTTCAGATATATAATGGTTGCATTCCTGATGGGAGGCACTGCTTTTGGGTTTTGTTGGGGTTGAAAACGTAGTTGAAAACCTCAAGTGTTTCCTATTCATTTCTCATATTGGTCATGTAATAACAAGGAATACTGTTTACAGAGCTCTTGTGTCTTCCAGTCCTGAATTTGAAACAAAATATTCATAATACACATTACTGGCCATGTCTATTTGGAAATTTAGAGTTAATGCTTCTTTCTCGTGAACTCAATGGTGAAAGTCTCTTTGATTTCACTGAGGTGAAGATTTTGCCTCTGATGTTTACATTGAAGATTGAAACTGGTCTTGCAAGAAAGCCTGTTAACCAATGAACAGAAATTACTTCGGAGTATTACTTTATAAAATTTTTAAATGCACATTTGCTTGTATTTTATCATAAACTTTATATAAAATTGTGAACATTTTAAAGAAAATATTTCCATATATTAAAATGTTACGTTTCTAACATGGTTTACAATAAACACCAAATGAAAAGGAAAAAAAGGCCTCAGCTATAAAGCTAGTTACTATTAAATGCCTCCTATTTTGGGAAATCTTTTTTTTTTTTTTCTATTAGAGCTGAGTCTTAGTTAACATAAAAGCACAAAAATTGGAAAAGAAATTAAAACGTCCAGCTAAAGTGAGGAAAGTACTGACCTGCCATTGTGTGTACTTTCATATTTCTGTTTTGTCTATATTGGCTGCCTTCTTAAAAAAAAAAAAAAACGCAATAGTGTTTTGACTTAAATGAAATACCAAAATGAGGTAAAATAAAAGGAACCTTGAATGGCTTTGTAGTTCTGATGTATTTTAGATGGTATCAGATACAAAACCGTTTTAATCATACTGTGCCATTAATAAATAGGACTATTCATTTTTTATATTTACACCCTTGTCCCAAAATGAAACTCCAAGGGTCCATCAGTTCAAACCTCAGGACACATCTGAGTTTGTGTCTAATTTTAGGGTCCCAGTCTAGAAAGCGTTTTGTGGTTATTCATAATCTCTAATCTCATTTATTGAATCATTGTACAAATATTCCCTCAAAAGCCATCGCATTTCTATGGGCAGGCCCAAAAAAAAAATACTAGCTGCATTTTCGAACTGTTGCAACTAATTCAGGATTATCTAAAAAGTGCTGTCAAGTATTGCTGCTTTTATTTGGTCAGCCCTTCAGGAATGTCATTGGCAGAGCAGGCCAGCTGGTATTGCCTGGGGTTTTTCCTTCCCTTTTGTAACCCAGTGTGGCTTGGAGCCATTCTGGAGCCGAAGGTGTCCCTGCACCCTGCCCAGCGGGAGGAACAAAACCAACCCCCCGGAGGTGATTTGTGGCCAGCAGGGGTGAGTGCTGAGGCACGGCAGGAGCCCAGCAGCACAAAGCAAATGCAGACGGTCGGAACGGTCTCCAAGCCTTGTCTTGCCCGCCACAAAACTCCCCAAAGTCTGCAGCCTCAACCTTTTCTCTCCCTGCTACGCACACGAATGCTCACGATCGCGCGTGCATTCTTCTCATGCATGCATTCTTTTTAGGCCGTGCAAGACCCTCTCTAGTGACTGTTTTCATAACAACTGGCCCTGACTCTTCTTAGTACCTGCTCCTGCCTGCCCAAACCCCATACTTATTTTCACTTCACGCAGTCTCTTCCTCTTCTTACTCCTATGGCACGGAATTCACCAAGTTGCACGTTCGTCCACCCCGGCAATGTGGTAAGGAGGTAAGAGCCTGCTGATTCCCACTGACTGTCGTCGTCTGGCCACTGCAGTTACGATGTGCTCTGCAATTCTGACGTCACTGCTAATGAGTGGTGAGATATTTTACGTATTAACCTGCTCAGAGTATGGCTGTTTTGTTCAATACTGAACCCATTTCAGAAAGGGTTGCAATGATGCACTGCAGTCAGTACGATGCGTGTGATGCCATTCCCATAAGCAATTGACATACTGAATTGGTAAATACCCCATTTATTTTTTTCAAGAAAGCAACATCAGCTCATGATTTCCAGGTATAAACTTTACAATACCAACATCAATCTTAAAATACTATATAATAAAATTTACATCAATATGTAAAAAGCTGCAAGTTAATGTTTTAAAAAGTCATTGTCTTAGTGGTAATTACATTGGGGTTGGGGGGGGGAAATCACTCTGAATGAAACATACAAATTCATTTTTAAAACGCTTTGCATCTTCCAACAGTACAATTACACATAAGCGTTCTTGTCAAAGTGCTTTGGTGGGGTTTTGTCTGGGACACTGTTGTGGACCTTTGTACGAGAAGACATCACGGATGTGGCTCCATTATATGCATACCCCCTCCTGAAAAGAAAAGAGAATCAATCATTTACAGCTCATCCCACAGACAGGTAACATCTCTGTATCCAAGCGTTACAGCAATATAAAACTAGAAAAAATGTATAGGAGCATACCTATAAATTTCAGGGGAGGGGGCAGGGGGGACACCTTCCTTCCCTCTGTGGTCTCGTTCTGGTTTGACATTCCCCCTCCAGCATCCCTCTTCGCAATTCACTTTTATATAAATGCGTATCCCTTGTTCACAGCTAAGTAAATTAGGGCCCAACCATGAAATACTTAGGCTGTGGCAGATCCTAGGTGAACAGTTACTGCCTCCAGCTCTGCTTCTTCACTACCACCCCTTTTCTGCTGCTGGAGGTCCCACTGCCACCACCGCTGTCCTCACCTCTCACTTTTTATCTGATGATTTGGGATTAAAGAAACCTGTCTATTCACACCTGTAAGGTGACCTAACCACTTTTCCTACATCGGTGAACGCATTTTTTTTTCCAGCTGTAGAAAATTTATGAAGTATATATAACAGAAGTATTTGTTCTGAGTCAAAAACTTTTCTTAATTACATTGATGATGGACAGAGCATTATCCTTAAATCCCATTATTTTCTTTCATCCACACAATCCTTTTCTGAACCTCACTACAAAGTGTTTCAGAAAAGTAATCAAACCGCATACATACACTACAGGCACAAATGCGCTAGTATTGATTTCTTTCAGTAAGGACAACTTGTGTTTTACCTTGGAGAATTACTGTTTTCAGCTATTGAGAAGCAGAATATACTGCCACCGATTATGCAGAGAGAAGCTCCAGCCCATCCAATGAATAAAGCTGCTCCTAATTCATACCTACAGGAAGTTAACAAATGGATTTAACAAAAGAGAGCATGAATTTAACAGTTTTTCAGAATAAAAGAACTAAATTTTATTCTTTCCTGAATAACTTTCCGTTGACATACACGTTATTCATCGCAAAATCAGCAGCTCTGCCGTTCACCCATGTTCTTTTCATTATTTCCCTCATACTCAGGAGGCAAACTCTGTCCCTGCGGTACACTCGGGCAATGCTTTTTTCCCCGCGCAGCCAGCCGGGATGCCTGGCTTTTCCACATCTCCTCCTGGATCGCTTGGCTGCGGGATTCCATGATTCTGTGGCCCATTTACAGCGCACAGCTCCTGTCCCCTTGGGCCGTTTCAGGTTTGTTCCCGTTGGCTCCCAAACTGGACTGGGGCTTTTGCTGAGCCAGCGATGAGAGCTGCTGCCTACAGCTCTCCTTACCTCTCCCCTCTGGCTCTCAGGCTCTCTCTCTCTCCCCATCCACACTCCAGCCTGCTTAAAACATGAGGTTTTTGTACATATATATGATATGCATAAGCAATATATACACACACGTGCAATATCTGCATATACATATACAGATGTAGCTGATATATCCATATGCATATACAGATATGTATATACATGCGCGCATATGCAGATGTACATGTGTGTACACAAGCACATGTGCACGTGCCAGCAACTTTCTGCTTCTCTGTGTGGTTGGATTCAGGCTGGAAGACACCACTCCCCCCTGAGCCCGTGGGCACGGCTCCAGGTCACCAGCAACGGTCCCTTCTGCTGCCCGGGGCAGCCACAAATTGTTTGCAGCCAGAAACTGCTCAGTTTGACTCCGAGAGGAGATGATGGTGCTTTAGGAGCATTATCACACAAAGTCCAAGGTTCTAAAGCAACAGTAGTAAATGAAGGAAAAGAAGGGCATGGGGAAGAGATTCTTTTCCTCCCCCTGCTCGAGCTCAGCGCCCATAACCTGAGCTCTGGAGCTTCAAGACGAGCAGCAAGCCATGGCTACCACTTGCCTGCTCCATTCCCCAGCTCTTTGCCTGAGGTACCGCTCTTTAAAACACTTTCAGGATGGCCTGCATTAGACCGCAGGCCCAACAGTCTCCAGAGTCTCATATTCCTCACTATTAGGACAGACTGTGTGTCTCTTGCTCCTTCTTCTCTGCCCCTTGAGGAAACCTGTATCTCCTCCTGACTCCTAGGACCCTGCGCTGAAAACACAGGCCCCTGTCCCCCATCCAGCCGCAGTTACCAGTCAGGTGGCTGTGCTGTTCAAGCCTTTGTTAGCAAGTTTATTTATTTATTGTTGGCTTTGGTAAGGCAGCCGAATGAAAGGCTCTTCTTGACAGCCTGCCTGTACAACTGAAAGACTGTGCAGTTGCATACTTTTCAGCTAGTTCTGAACATTTCCATGTGAACAGATCCTAACTCCACATTAGCTGAAATACAGAACTGAAAACACCTGTAAGCTGTTCTACAAAACCTGTATCTTTACAAAGATGACACTATGGAAACACTCAAAAATTGCCTGTGAGCCCAGACACACAGAAATGATATAGCGACTTCTATAATAGGTCACAAGAGGGTGAACACTGGCTGAAGAACAAAAAATCACTCTTCCACGTTTTCTTGAGATTCTAACCAGAGGTAAAGCACAGACTTTAAAAAAAAAAAAGTCACACAGGGAGAAAAAGCCACACTTAGGATATCAGTGCGAAATGCTGTGGACACTCAGGTTCAACTCATTTCTGACTCAGGGACTGTCCTGGTTCCAGCTGGGACAGGGTTAATTTTCTTCCCAGTAGCTTGGGGGTGTGCTGTGTTTTGGGTTCGGTGTGAAAGGAGCGTTGATGGCCCATTGATGCTTTGGCTGTTGCTGGGTGATGCTTGCACCGGGAGGGGGGAGCACAGCCGGGGTGGTGGATCCAGCTGGCCAATGGGGTATTCGATACCATGTGACGTCATGCTCAGTATAAAAACCGGGGGGGGGGGGGGAGGAGGGGGCTCGCCCCCCGTTCGTGACACGCGGTCGGCGGTCGGTGAGCGGTTGTGTTGTGCATTGCCTGTTTTGTGTATTCTGTTATTGTTGTTATTCTCATTGTTATTATTGCTGTTCTACTTCGTTTTATTTCAATTATTAAACTGTTTTTATCTCAACCCGGGAGCTTTCCTACTTGTGCCCTCCCGATTCTCTCCCCCATCCCACCGGGGGGGGGGCGGTGATCGAGCGGCTGCGTGGCGTTTATTTTTGCTGGCTGGGGTTAAACCACGACAGGGACCTACTGCCAAAAAGAGATGGAGACATTGGCGCTCAGAGGTAGGACACTTCGTGAGGACTTGCACCTGACTCTTCATGGACCCCCTAGTGCTCTAACTTCTAGGCTGCTTTTTCATTTTCCGTTCACATCATCTAAGCAGAGTTTTTATTTATCATCCCTTGCTAAGAAAGTATCAGATTCCCCCAAACACTCTCCATACCCAGTGTGGGACTTGGGCACCCAACCTCCAAATTAAGCTGCTGGAAACCGTAGCTCAGCTGCCTTTCACCCTGGAAAACTCTGCACCCAGCCCTGTTTGACTTCAAAATCTGCCAAACCTGTAAAGCTTTAATTCTAACTATGCTCACATTTCCAACCCCGTGCTACGCTTTTCACAAGGCTTGAGCAGATCTCTGTCTGTTCAAGGACCGGGGGTTCTCTGATGAGAAGCAGGTATCTACATCACAGCTCATCACCTAGGATCCCGTTATAGTCCACAGGCAAGAAATTCACACAAAGTACACTTCTAAAGCCCCCCGAAGGCACCTCTTTCAACGAGCTGTAAAGGCAGATCAAAGTGACCAACTCTGATGTGAGGTAAGCCCCTCACATGGATCCCCCCATCCCCACAGGTACTGCCAGAGCACACGGACCAGGGTTAGGCTCCCCGGTAAAGTCAGCGCAGACCACCGCGGTGCTGGAGAACGCAGCCGGACCAAGACCCCCAGGGAGGCTGTCGCTGTAACAACTTAACTTGCCAAGACCATTTGCCTAGAAAGTGGGAAACGCAAGTGCGTTTCCACATTTCCATCTAACAACATTAAACGGTTGGCCAGAGGCCAACGTGAGAGAGATAAGAGACCAGTTGCCACCTCCCCTCCTAGAGCTCTTCAGTTGTACAGAAAAGAAATCAAGATTACATTGGGTTTAATTGGGTAGAAAAGGGTTACCTGACTGTGGCCTACTAGTTGGGAAAGAAGACACAGGGTCCGGCCTTTGTTCTTGGGATTGTTTGTACTTTTTAAGCAACATTTGTTACTATAACATGTATAAACAGATTGCATATATGGACCCTTCTCGGTGACTGCCACACCACTAGGTTAACGAGTTGCAGAGCTGGCCTAATTGGTCTTTCCTCCACATCTTTAAATAGATTTTAAAAATTTCTGGTTTACACTGGTGCTTATGAGGAAAACTTCAAATTTTCAATTGCATATCAACCTGTGTATGGCTCCCTGGATTTTATCCAATCCATTTTAAGCCAACCCTAACCTCCCATCAAAATCCAGATAGGCTTTTTTAGAAGAAATTTCTGCACTTGCTGTTTTTCCCTTCCCTCTTTATCATTAAAATCTTCGCAGAAACACACTCTTCTGTTCTTATAATTCTTGGCTGCAAGAACCAAAGCAGCCACTCTCCGAAGTCTGGCTGTGTATCCACTGTCTCCGGTCAGTGAAACCCAGCTGCTTAGAGATCGCTTGGAGATCGCTGGCAGCTCGGGGAGAGCGGGACATTGATGAAGAGGCTGGAGGTGGTGACAGCAGAGGACTAAGAGAATTCATCTGCAGAGAACTGAAAGCCACCTTCAACTACACTGACCAAGCAGGCTAAAAGCAGATTTTTTGCTGTAATCCAGGGAGGCAGAATCCAGGTGAAAGAGAGAAAGTACAGTATCAGTATAGAAGAAAAATATTCTAGTTGTTACATGCACTAGGACCATGAAGTAAACTTCCAAGCAAACCAGTGGAAGCTTCATTAGCCGACTGCATGTTGGCATATGTAAAGGACATACCTACCTATCCACCAAATCAACACAACTACCCAAGGGAAATACACATGTGGAATGTCTAATTATTATGATTCTTGGAAAATGAAAAATAGATTCAAATGTAACAGCGGGGCAGTGGAAAGAGGGCCTGTGTGAACTGAGCACGATCCATTCAGAGACAAGAAAGTTGAAGGGAAACAATTCTCTATAAAAGAGAATGGGAAGTTAGTCAGATAATTTGGATAAACTACCCCCATTCATCAGTAAGAATGATCATGATTATGGAGTTCAAACTGTGGCAAGGGACAAAACGGATAAAGATTACAAGAGCGTTTTTTTTTAACTAAAAGTAGTAAGGTGACAAAATCATTTCCTAACAGAAGCTGTGGGAGCAACGTCAGCAGGACAGTAAAACAGAAGCACAGATTTTCCCCTATTAGAGGTGTCTGAAGAAAAATGAAACCCATCTTGGCTGCAAGCATCAAGGCGTCCTGTGCCGTCCCCAAGACTCTGTGCGTGTTATTATGTAGGGTCAAGCAATTCCTTTAGAGCAGTTTTAAATTGGCAGTGCAAACTACCGCATCGGTACATAAAGTCCAGCCTACGATTTCTTTCTAAGTAAGGCGGGTTTTGGGGTGTCCCCGTGGTGCCTGTCATTCCTCAGTTAGGTACATAATTCAAACCAGAAGTCTCTTGGGCAACAGCTTTAGGCAGGTCTCTGATTCCTCCTGCACCCATAGTCAGGGTGCCTCTTCCAGATGCAGAAGGCTGGAGGGAAATTCTGATGCTAAACATCTCGAGTCGTTTGTTTTCCCCTAACAGCACCTCAAGCCTGTCTTTGACACCGCCGGAATAACTTCAGGAGAGAAATGTGCAGCAAAAGGCGAAAGGTTGAAACCCAAAGCAGCACCCTCTCTCAGTGAAGAGCCAATGGCAAATTTCCACAATACACAAGCAAAGCATATTAAATGCTTCTGCAAAGCGTATCAAAGTAAGAGTTCCAAGAAGGCAACGAAATACATTACTCCAACATATTTTACATTGGTTGAGAGAGAAAGGAGTCGAATGCCACCATTAGCTTAATCTGATGCAAGGTCGTCGCATGAGCTACATACACCGTGCACAACTCAAATTACAACTTCTGGCTTTCCTCTCTGCCTTCATCTTTGCAGTCGTGATTATGTGTGCCCATAGCTGAGCTATGCTGGTTGTTCAGGGAAAAGGTAATTTCTGCAGAGGATGTTTTACTACCTTTATTTAGATATTTAAACTGAATTTCTCATTCCCTCACAGTAAAATTCCGCTGTGAGGTCTGCCTGCTCTTTTGCAGCAGAAGAGCATAGGAATACAGTGTAGGAAAGGGACTTCTGGCAACAACCATGGTATTTTTCACTAGGAACAGTAAGCCTGATGAATAATTAACTCCTGGCTATATAGCCAGGCTCCATTTTCTTCAGAGTACCTCACATCCTTGTTTCTTTTGGAGGCCTTTGGATCCTGTCCTCACCGTATCGAACAGGCAGAAACTATAGCAGAATTATGGAGTAAACTAATATGAACTTGTTTTCAAGACCGGAAAAGCAGTGTCAGCCCTACCGCAAACGTGGATCCAGTTAATGTTATTTATTCAGACTATTTTCTTTCTATCAAGAAGAAACAGAAAGGCTGAGGGTTCCTTACTGAGCCCTTACTTCGGTCTCAGGGAAATTTATACCCAATGCTTGACATATTCTGGAATCACCACCAAGAAAACTTGGAAATTCTTGTCTTTAAAGATAACTTTACATTACGTAAGAAGCCAAAACAAGAAAGCCTATGATGGTATAATTTACAGCCGACATTTTCAGACTTGGTGGATAAGATGTGAATCCAAACTCCAAGCACTGGTTCATTAATTGCTGCCTTTGTAGGTCCTGAGAACTTGCACAGCTTTAAAGGGAGTCTTCAGGGATGCTCGCTATTTCTGGTATGGATCCTGCAATTCTATAAACACTCGCTTCCTTGAATTTAATTACAAGTATAGTCATGTTATGTTAGTTTATGTTTATGTTAGTGCTTATAAGATCGCAGGTTACGATAAGGTTTCTGATCCAAATTTCAGTCATCTGGATTTGAAAATCTGTCAGCAAAAAGTCCACAGAGCCTGCCAAAACCTTTCTTCAAGAGAAGTCAAGATTGCACAGTGCTCGACACGTTTATGGAAACCACTTTCTCTTGAAAGCTTAAGGAAATAATTTTCTTCCTTTCCTATCGAATGATGCACCTAATGAGAGCCTCTGTCTTGTGAAATCCTTTTGCTGCATCTCTGACATAAATGCAAGCTTCACTCCCGATTAACCCCATTTGCTCTGTGGCAAGCGGGGCAGAGCCCTGCCGAGCCGCGATAAGCCTGGGCGCAAAGATTACAGAGCAGTCACTGTACGGGAAGGTGTTCGTTCATTAAATTTCAGCACGTGGTTACTACAGTTGGAAAATACGATTAAATAAAAGTGCAGCCCACTCTCCTCCTCCGCCCAACAAGAGAAGCACCTGCTCTCTGTCTAAACGGGCGCTGGTGCGTGGTATGAAACTTAAGGTCTACTTCTTTGAAAGATTTATGGGTATAGGAAAGTACTTACTTTTGTGCAACAAAAGAAGGATCAAAGAACTCAGACGTAATCCTGTTTGCATACAGGGAACAACTAGTCATAGAGCACAACCCTGAAAAGCATAAGACAAACCATTCAGTGGAGCCAGCAGAAGAGCTTTGGGCCTGACCCTGAAGCCAATGAAGTCATGGAGAATTGTGCGCGGATTTCTGCGGAAAAGAAGCAGCTCTGGTATGACTTCAAATACCCAAACTTAGAGAAATAAGGTATATTTACCAGAGAGTATGAAAATCAGTCCAGCTAAACAAGCTATTTTTGCTTTAGTCTGATCGGAGCCTCCGACTTTGGTACACTTCATCCCAACCAGTCCAAAAACAGCACCGAAGAAGCCCAGGCAGACGGCAGAGATCATCAGTCCTCTGCAGGCTTGGATGTAACCTGCAGTGAGAAAGAGTAAGGCTGACGTGAGAACTGGGACCACAACGGGTTTCGCTGTAGCTCCTCTCCCTCTGCGCAGCGTTAGGCATTCACTATTGCAAAACCGAATCGGACCTTGGCTGGAGTAATGTCACCTTACCATTGCACATGTTCTCCTTGGTGATGTAGCCCTTCACAGGGCACCACCACCTCAGCCCAGCTCCTCAGAAACACACTATGGTATTCAGGGCTGCAAAAAATAATCCCGTGGCATCGGGTACAGTATCTGCAAGAGGTTGCACCCGTGAGGTTTTGAAGAGCAACTCCACGTGGTCTGCGCAGCGGCTGTCACAGGTTGCAGAGCCACTCTCTGCGCACAAAGCAAGTCTTACAGGTCAGTCTCCTTGTGCATGTGTGTCGCAGATGCGCTACGACTGGCAGCAGATCGGCAGCACTGACCCTGGCTGGGGTCCTGGGCCTGCCTGGACATGCCACCGATTTGGTTTGGACCCAAGAAGGCCCTCGTTCTGCAAGGAAGTCAAACATGCGCTCAGCTTCATGGACAGCAGTAACCCTTCGAGAGAAAACAAACTACTGCCGTGCTTCAGCCTGGACAAATGCGCCTGGCTTCAGCCAGGTAGAGTTTTGCCGTGCTGGCTGAGGCTGCTCTGAGCCGGACCTCCCAGGGGCCTCCCAGGGCCTCTCAGCGGGACAACGGCTTGCTTGGCCTCTTCTCCCTTCTGAGAATATCTTGTAACTGAAAGACTGTGATAATCTCGTATCACTGTTTACAGGGTGGAACACTGCAATCTTACACAGCTGAATAACCATCACAAGATGTTCTTCTTCACAATCTGTTGTTACATCTCGTTTAAAATGAAAATGTACTTCCACTATTAGGGTATTCATTCTTTTCCCTTTGATCTCCAGTGGGTGGAAATGTTGAGAGCTAAACCACGTTTTCATTGCCTATTACACCAAATTTTACATAATAAAAAATAAACACACCCCCCCCCCCGCATAAAAGTCTTTAATATGTTGGAAATTAACATATCAAAACAGGAACTAGAGGACATCTAATGGAAACAGAAGGCAGCAGATTCAAAACAAAAAGTGGGCTTGTTCATATAACGAAGCTGTGGAACTCCTTTCCACAGGGTATGTGGATGCTGAAGGTTTACAGAGATTCAAAAAGAGATTTGATACATTCTTAAAGAGAAATCTGTGTCTGGCTGGCAGGTCCTTGAGCTGCAGATGGCTATCACTGATGCTTGGCCGCCTTCTGCTCTCCTTACTGCCACCCACTTTGGCCGCTGCTGAAGAGGCATCAGCTCCAGGGTGACCTCTCTGTGTTTGAACAATATTTTTAAAAAACCCACACAAGAAGTAATTTGTACCACGTAACACCCTGTTTATCAGTCCTACTGAATTTAGGTGCAGTGCTGCACGTCTGCAAACGCAACCTACTGCCATTTATCTCTATCTGTCGGCATGCATGTAGACTTCTTTCATTTGCAACATGCTTCCCTAGCCCATCTGCTAAAGAAATACAATAGCCAATGAAGTAACTGTAACTCGTACGCCTCTCATGTTGGAACATAAGAGAGAGAGTAATTTGTGCCTGTTGAAGTGTCTATCGTTATAATTAGGTACATTAAGTCTGAACTATAAGGTAGACTCCTATGGTAGAAGGATGAGCCGCCCTCTGGAGAAACCTCCTTTTCCCCACTCAGGATAAATGAAGCGCAGAGCCTAGGGTGACTCACAGTGAACTGCCAGATTGCGGTTACCTAAAATCAGGCGAGATGACCACCTTTCTCATCCAGCTGGGCAGAGTAAAATTTCCTCAACAGTGACATAAACCGTACTCCCAAACAGTTCAGTCCAAGCTCGGGTGATAGGTACACCTCTGCTTTTGAGTCAAATTCCCTGTTCTTACTCCTTTTTCTTCACTCGGGCAAAACCCAAGGGATGTCAGTAGGAAAAAGGCTTTATGAAGATTTCAGAAGGTGATTCTTAGTTTATAAAACCCAAGTCCGAAAAAAGCAGTCTTGCTTGGTTCATTTTTGCTATAGGCATGGAAAAGTTGGTTTTTACTACTTTTGATGGCGTGTAATGAATTTCTTGTAGCACACAGGTAAAGCGGGAGATGAAGACTGGCAAGGAAGCTATTATTTTTGACAGGTCCAATTTATTGACACTGTTAGTCGTTAATTGACACATTAAAGTGCTGAACCATGAACATATTTACCCAGAGGTCCTCTAAACTTTTATTTATGTCTGAACCTCCTAGGAGAAACAGTAAATATTCACCCCAACCAAAATTACCAGCATATGCTAGGAACCACACGGCTGAAATTCAGCTGTTCCTGAAGGTCAATACACAGTTTTAGAATAGGTAGAGGGTAGTGAGACAGCAAGAAATAATTAACTCACTCACCCAGAAATCATTTTCAATTATAAACTGCATAAGCTGGAGGACTGCTGAGTTCTGCTGAATGAATAACCTTCCTCACTAAATATTTCACCGAATTGGCAGGTCAGCCATAGCGGGACTTGTTTCAGTTCACCACAGCAATCATCCAACTGGCACACATTTTTAAAACAAAATATATGAAAAAAATTCACAATCTACGCCAGTAACGCAGAAGAGCAGAAGACTCTATTAGTCCCACTAGGTTGACTGGAGCATTAAGAAGCATAAAAGGGTGAAATCAACCTTTTCACCAAATCCAGCCTCCTATTGCTCCTATGTTAAAACTATGTATAGCATTTGGCTGTAAGAGTAATTAAACGTTTTCTTCCTAGAAAGCAAGAACATTACATTGCTTACCAAGGCTTATAATGCAGAGAAGTGTAAGGGGGAGCTGCCTATTTCTTCATACTCCTCCACTCAAGACCAAAGACTATCCCCTTTCCAAATATTTATTGTCTGTATTTGCACCAACTCCTGTAGGAAGCTTGCCATGTACACGTTGACCACCCAAATGAAGCTCCCAAGCCACAAAAAGCCGTACATTTTAAACAGACAAGCAGACAAACATGCATTACCCATAAAGTCATGTTTAGCAGCATTCCAAGAGAAACCTATTTCAAGGTGTGTTTTTTTTTAAACAAATGTGTTTTGTCTTGCATTCAAATTAATCTTGTTAGAACTTCATCTTTCTTGCGTCACAGCTCTCACGCTTGCCTCTCATGCTGACAAAGAGTTAGGAGGAATTTATATATTCATATCATATGACACTCAGAAAAAAAAAAATGCGAAGTTCTGGGGACTGTCACTTTCACAATAAATCCCTCCAGTGGCATCTTTCAGACTGCATCACGTGAAGTGTAAGAGGTTGCCTTACAGATACAGCGCAGATTCCTTCTAAAAGTACACACCCATTGCTTTTGTATGTTTTTCTAAGCTGTAATACCCTCTTTTAGCTCGTAAGTAAATTTTTGTTCAGCTCTGTTCTTGCAAAAGGTCATCAGATCCACCGTTGGAAACACGGTAACTGATACATCCTCTTTCGGAGAGGTGGTTTCACCACTAAGTTTCCACCTATGACCAGTAGCGCACAAAGTAAACCCAAAGTAAATCTAAGTCCCACAGACAGCAAGAAGAGTTTTGCTTGCATACAGAATGTGGGGCTGAGCCCTTAACGAGGACTGGCCAAACTGATTTCTTGTACAGGAATGCATCAAGGTGGAAGGGCATCACATGCAATTTTCTCTGGCGGCCGCTCGTGTGGAGTGATGGCCTGAAAGCCATCGGGGCAGCCCCGCCGCCATGCCATCCTACGGTAATCTGGGGGGGCACAGTCCAAGACCACTCCATGATGCAAACCAAAACAAGGGTAACGGGGAACCATCTCCAGATCACTCCTGACCCAAACTATGACATTGCTTCTGAAGAAGGAAAGACTTCTGTGCCCCACAGGTGTGCCCCGGCAACCAGCATGGTGATACCCCGATTTCTTACCCCCTTGTTTTGCCTCTGATCCTCTGGCGGATCTGAGCAGTCTCTCTGGACAAGAAGTCCAGCAAAAATCAGAGGTTTCCGATTTGACAAAATAACATTTCTGTAGAAGAGGAACTGCTCTGCGAGGCAAACCCTCTCCAGTTAGGTGAGGAAGGAGTGGAGTGGAGCCACCTTTCCCTGGGACAACAAAAAGAGTTCCAGTAATTTCCCAGTCCTGCCCTACCATTTCGAGGACAGCAACGTGTTACCCCTACACGTATCTCGACAGGGTTATTGTTTCTGCTCACGAACACTTCAGGGAAAACAGGAAGCCAGATCTGCCCTTTTTTGGGTCTTCCGAGTCCCCCACCTGAGGATGGAGTGAGGAAGTTCCCATGTTCCTGGTCACAGGGAATGGGATCCGGCTTAGCCACTCAAGTCTATGCAAAGAGGAAGGGAGAGGCTACTTGAGGGCCGAGGCAGATTCGGCTTCACGCTGACACACAAATCCTTCTGAGCTATGCGTAATGCACTGCAACTCCCAGGTATGCTCCTGCGCCGGGGAAGGGTTAGGGCGAAAAGAGGATGTACCCACCCATTGTCAGGAGGTAACGGGTTCCCAGCAGAGCCTGTGACCACAAGGAGGGGAGTCTGGGCTAGGCGAGCCACTGAAAGCACCTCTGGTTGTGGTGGCTGCCCCTCCGTCCTGTCCCAGCTTGCCTGGCCTGTGCCGTGGGGATTACGTTACTCTCCCCAGCCTGCCTTTCATCCACATTGTGCCTGGGTACCAGGATCTGGCCCCACAGCATTCAGAGATGTTACTGAGAACACTGAAGCCAAGCTTCCCTCCACTGCTGGTAAACCGTCTGGCCAGAAGGATGGGATAAGGCCCTTCCAGATGTGCATTTCGGATTCACTTCTGTCCAAAAGGAGTTAGGGCTCCGATGGCTGTTCCACTGTGCAGCAGGTGCCTCAGAAACTCATTCCTTGGGCAAGTGGAACGTGTTACCCAATGCACAAGGTTTCCCAGACTTGAGTTTGGAAGAAGGGGTGGTAAGGACTTTGCTGTCGTGTTTCTTTTTCTTTTTGGAATTTTAAATGTTCCCAATTCTGCACACTTTGTTTGTAACCACACTCTTTTTATTCTGAAAAAAGATTAACCCAGAACTAAAAGAACAGCTAAACAATAGATTCGGTGGATCCGAAAGGTTACGCATTGGTGACCACTCTTTTCCCGCCTGCACGCAGACCACAGCTCCTTGTCCAAGCCTGGAAACCACATTCCCGGCTGCTACACTTGGCCACAGGGTCACTGACGCCAACGGAGTTGAGCCGCTCTCCCACCCCTTTGGAGGAACCGGCAAACCCCTCTGCCACCATGGGTCAAAAGAAGGTCTGGGGAATGGTACTTCGCCATCCGAGGGAAGCATCCTCCAATCGTGATGCTTAAGGGTTGCCTGCGTTACCTCTTTTTAGTATCTTGACCTCTTTTAGCCCTTGGTACATACAAAGGTTAAAGGTTTTCTGATATTGGTATTAATTAGCTTCATGATAATATTAATCCCTGTTATGATAATATTAATCTGTTAGTGATTTGATTAACAGACTTTCTTTTCCTTTTAAACAAACCTTTCACACCAAAAACCACTCCCAGACTCCAGTGCAAAGGGAATGTCTGGCCAGACTGTGGACAGTAGACCTCATTTTTTGGGGGTATCAAAGCCACTGGTACCCTGCATAGTTTATTGGTTTATGGCCATAAAAACATGGAAAAGGTGCCATCATTTTAAAAACCTTTCCTCCCTTTCTTTACAGTCACTCCAGAGGCTATAAACCGATGCCATGTGCACTTTCCCTGTTTCTACCAGCCAAAATCAGTGTGGATTTATCAACTAAAAGTTTAGTCGTAAAGATTTCCTGCAGTGACCCAGTTTCCCAGTAGGGCTTCTTTAAAGGGCAAAAATGTTTCCCCTCAACCAGGGAAGAAATGCAGCACCAACTCAGTCTTCGGTGTCAGGCACTATAGCAAAACTCTCAGCTTTGCTTCAAAATAACACTGCCCTAAAACTAAGCCAAGCTATGCGTCACTTTTGCATACCTTTGCATCCCTTACTGCCCCAAGCTTTTACACTGTCATTTATCAATGAAGCAATTACATCCGAGTTAATAACTGCTTAGCAAAAAAAGCAAAGGAACATTAATTAAAACAAAATGATGCAAAGGCTTGTTCTTCTCCACCGACTGTTGCACGGCTGGCAAATCCATAAAAAAGAGGAATGTCACGACAGTCGGAAAATAAATCGGCAAGAAAAATTTGCCAGCATTCTTCCCGTGTCAAATCCACACGCATGGAGTCTTCCGATGGGAAAAAAAAAAAGCAGGTAGCGACAGCGAGAGAGGCCAGGCCGGACACTTAGGGACCAAACACAATCCCAGTAGGCGGGTTTCAGGGGAAAAAAAACCCTGCCACGGGTGCGCACAAGCAGCGCGCTGCCTCCTGCTAGGGGACACGAGGGCACTTGCCCACGAGTCCGCGTGGGAGCCGCCTCCGCCGGGGTCCCGCCGCCCCCCCCGGCCCCGCTCGGCGCGGCCCGACCCCCCCGCTGCCCGCCCGCCCCGCCGAGGCGCAGCGCCCGCCCCCGCCGGCTCCGGGGCCGGGGCCGGCCCGGAGGAGCCCCGGAGCCCCCGACTCCCACAGACCGGCACGGGGGTGGGGGCGTGGGGGGGTTGGGATGGGGGTCGGCGGGAGCCTGACCGTCCAGCGCCAGCATGGATGGGAAGTCCTTGCAGTTGGAGACGCCGGTGGAGTCGGTCACGCAGGTCTTCCAGAGGTTGGCCCAGAAGGTGGCGGTGGTGATGACCGTGCCGTCGATGGTGGACACCTTCCAGTAGTCGGTGGGCAGCGTGGAGGAGACCAGCACCCAGCCCGAGATGGTCAGCAGGAAGGCGATGATCTCCGCCGACGTGCTCGCCATGGGCCCGGCAGCAGGCAGCGGGCGGGCAGCGGGTGGGCGGGCGGGCAGGCGGCGCGGAGCCGCGGCGGCGGCGGCGGCAGCCCGGCAGCGGCGGAGTCGGCGGCGGCGGCGGGCGGAGCGGGGCGGTGGCGGCGGCGGCCGCCCCGGGCCGCGCCGCCCAATCAGCGGAGGGAGCTCCCGGCGCCCCCGGGGCCGCCCCCGCCCCGCCCGGCCCCGCCGCGCCTCCTCGGGGTCCCCCCGGCCGCGCCCGAGCGGTGGCGGCAGCTCGACGGGGGCGGGGAGCGCTGCCCCCGGGGCGGACCCCGGCCCCGCGGCCCACCCCGGGGTAGCGACAAAAACCAGACCCGAAAACAAACACCCAGCGACGCGACCTGTAATTAGGCTTTAGTCTCTCCTGCCCCTGCAGGTGGGCGTTGCAGGGCACGGGAGAGGGTGGCAGCAACTTGGCAGGCGCTTCCTTAGCGTTTGCTCAGTAGTTTCAGCTTTGCGTCTCTTCCTTGCATGCAGACACCCCCCCCTGCTCCCCAAAATAGCCTTGCCAGGGGAGTAGTTTTGAGCAATGCTTGTAGAATACAGGTGTGCCAACCATATCGAGTGCTCCATATTCATACAAGGAGGTGAGCTTTCGAAATACATAGCAAAGTTTTTTAATCCTCTAAATTTCAGCTGGCCTCCTGTTATTATCCGGCCACAGATGATACAGCTTTTAATAGCTGGGTTTGCAATGTAAGGTGATGAACTTGGGATTTTCTGCCTCGGTCTTAACGCGCTGGCATTCCAGCCTGCAGCTCACAGGGGTAAAGTTATCCACCGCGGCTTCTCCTCTTGTTTGAGGCTGTTTACTTTCCACATCAGGAGTATATTTGCCATTGATGTGGAAAGTACACTGCCGGTCTTTACTTCCCTCCTATTTATTTCAAAACTATTGTTACATTTTCTAAACCTTTTTGCCAGACGGGCAATCACTGGAGGGTAAGAAGCCACATTTACATCATTATTCTTATGATGAATGCTCTTTGGCTTGGCTGTGTGGACACAAACCCGGATGTAATCACCTTATAGGCATTAAAAAAAAAAAAAAAAGGAAAAAAAGCCAGCTATAGTTAGGTGTACCCTTGGATGTGTGTCAGAGCTCAATGGGAACAGGCCGTTTGTTGATCTGTTACTGCCCTAGCAGGATAAAATGGGGTCTGCAGCCACATTTACTGATGCAGTGGCGCTCTGCCCGCTCTCTGCCTCCTTGGTACCCTCCGACTTGCAGGTGACGCACAGAGGCACTGGCAGGGAAGGGGGAGAGGGGAAAGCAGGCAGTAGGCTTGTTCGCGCAGCAGCGTTGGGCATGGAGTATGCTACAGGTCCCGTTCAACCTCTGTGCCAAGGTGTCCTCTCCTCTCCTCTCCTTGGGAGGGAAAAGAAGGAAAAGAGAGAGAAAGGGTCTGGATGTGGGTGAGCCGCACTCTGCTATGGTGTTGGGCTGTAGCCAGAGCTCACTTTGGGACACAGAGAAGTGCTTCTGAGTCAAGGAACAGGGGCATGACCATAGATCCAAGTCTCATCTACATGACGTTATGATCTATTTATTGTAGGGCAGGGCAGCAGAAAGGAAAGCAAAAAAGTCTTTTGTTAATATTTTCCCCCATCGTAGCACTTTGAGGTCTTGCAGACTGGATTTCTTTTGGTGGTGGAAAGCTAGGTCAATCCAAACAGCTATCAGCTGGGATCTAATCCAGTCTGAGGTAGGAGACTTGAGGCCAAGTCTGGGTCATCGTGTTTTCTTGATGTGGGGAGCTCACCTATTCTTTTGTTGATAAAGCAACTTTGGTTGGTGTAAAGCTTGTTGAATCCAGGGACTGGATAGGAGCACAGCCTGGGGACTTCTAGGTCTGAGTCTGAGAGCCCCGGGGAAGAAGAGGAGGAGGAAGAGGAGCTTCCTGGCAAGCTTAGGCACCCCTTCCCAGAGGGGCTGGGTGGGTAACCCTGCTGAAGGTGGGTAACCCTGCTGAACCTGCTGGGCTCTGGCTATGATCTCCGACAACCAATTCTGCTGTCCCAGACCACTCTGCTTTCAACAGAGCTGGTCTTTGGCTGCCATGTGCAGTGGGGATCCATGTCTCTCTGACAGGCACCTATCTACTGCCAGGGACTTCAGAGGGAGCCCATGCAGGTGGTTTAGGACACATGAAGTTAATTCCACCTCAAACCCACTCTGCCTGTGAGCAAGGACCCTTCAAGCAGGGCAAATTTATATGTTCATTCCCTTGTAAATCTCATTTTGTCCAGAATGATGTAAAGTGGCCTCAGTGTACATGAGAACCAGGCTCACTTCAGCTTCAGGGAAAGGCTCCTCTTTTCTACTCCTGACACTGCTGCTTCTGAGGACGTTTTTGTTACTAGCCCAGTTGTTACTGTCTTTCTCAACTAAAATCAAAGCAAGATGTTGAGCTTCTGATCTCATCTGTGGTGGTGTAAACCCAAAACGACATCGTGCACAGCTGAGTATTCACCCCAGGTTGAAGGGTAAGGGAAGTTGCAAGAGATACTCTTCCCCTGTGGCATTTTCTTTGTGTTGGCTGGGATCTGCAGGGATTAGACATTGGAAGACATTCATCTGGGAGGCTGTGTTTCTCCCCTTATTACATTTTCAGCTTCTCTCTCTTGTGCAACTGCAAGTCCCTCTGTTGTGAGCTTAACTCACACGTCTTCCAGCTTCCAGTTTTCCAGAAAACAATGGTCCCTTTTCTCCCCGTTGCTGTGGTAGGAACTTAATATCCATATGAAGACATGCCCATAACTCCCTTCAACCTCTCTCTTCCTGTCACCATAGCTCAGGCTTTGGCTGTGCTTACTTGGCTTTCTTAGCTATTTTTAACTTGTGTAGTAGAGTGAAAGACTTGGCCTTTGCTTTGTTTCTTGTTCTCGTGTTTTGGGACAAGCTATGACTCGAGAATTTTTTTTAAGTTCCTCAGACCACTATGGGACTGATTCCTGTTCTTTTCTGTACATAAATTGATCAGATCATTGCATTAACACAGTTTTGTGCCAGGTCATTTGAATGAATGTGGATTTGTTCCCTCAGACTGGGAAAGAGAGGTGCTCACACCTTCTTGTAAGAAAACCAACCCTTGTGGTTCATTTTTTGTGGCAAGTCTTATTGGCTCTTGGGCATAAAAATGGCATTTTGGGGGGAATTATTAGTAAGTTGGAAGGGACCTACAACAATCATCTAGTCCAAGTGCCTGACCAATTCAGGGCTGACCAAAAGTTAAAGCGTGTTGTTAAGGGCATTGTCCAAATGCCTCTTAAACACTGACAGGCTTGGGGCATCGACCACCTCTCTAGGAAGCCTGTTCCAGTGTTTGACCACTCTCTCGGTAAAGAAATGCTTCCTAATGTCCAGTCTAAACCTCCCCTGGCGCAGCTGTGAACCAGTCCCACGCGTCCTATCACTGGATCCCAGGGAGAAGAGCTCAGCACCTCCCTCTCCACTTTCCCTCCTCGGGAAGCTGTAGAGAGCAATGAGGTTGCCTCTCAGCCTCCTGTTCTCTAAACTAGACAAGCCCACAGTCCTCAGCCGCTCCTCACAGGACATTCCTTCCAGCCCTTTCACCAGCTTTGTTGCCCTCCTCTGGATGCATTCAAGGACCTTCACATCCTTCTGAAATTGTGGGGCCCAGAACTGCACACATACTCCAGGTGAGGCCGCACCAATGCTGAATACAGCGGGATAATCACTGCTTTTGGCCGGCTGGTTACGCTGTGTTTGATGCACCCCAGGGTGCGGTTTGCCCTCTCGGCTGCCAGGGCATGCTGCCGGCTCCTATTGAGCCTGCTGTCGACCAGCACCCCCAGACCCCTTTCTGCAGGGCTGCTCTCCAGCCACTCCTCTCCCAATTTATACTTGTGCCCGGCATTATCCTGTCCTAGGTGCAGAATCCGGCATTTCGACTTGTTAAATTTCATCCCATTAATCATAGCCCAATGCTCCGATCTATCTAGATCCCTCTGCAAGGCCTCCTGTCCCTCAAGAGAGTCAACAGCATCTCCCAGTTTGGTATCATCAGCAAACTTGCTGATGGTGCGTTCAACTCCTGCATCCAGATCTGATAAATACGTTGAACAGAACTGGCCCTAGGACTGAGCCCGGAGGAACAGTAGTGGTGACCGGCTGCCAGCCAGACGTAGTCCTATTCACTACAACCCTGTGAGCCCTGCCCTTCAGCCAGTTCTTCACCCAGCGCACCATGAAACCGCTCATCCCACAGTTGGACAACTTGTCCGGAAGGATGCTGTGAGGGACAGTATCAAAAGCCTTACTAAAATGCAGAAAAACTACATCCACCGCCTTCCTTTCATCCACCAGGCGGGTGACCTTATCATAGACGGATATCAAATTAGTTAAACAGGACTTTCCTTTTGTGAACCCATGTTGACTGTGCCTGATGATTGCTTTGTTCTTTAAATGCCTTTCAGTAGTACCCAGTATAATCTTCTCCATAATTTTTCCAGGAACTGAGGTTAGTCTGTAGTTTCCTGGGTCTTCCCTCACGACCTTCTTGTAAATTGGAGTAACATTGGCTAGCTTCCAGTCAGCAGGGGCCTCCTCAGACTCCCAAGATTTTTAAACTACATATATTTTACAAATCAGAATGGAATATTATCCAGTAGTTGGATTTTTATAATGTATAAAAGTTTATTCTATTGCTATGTACAGAAGAGTCCTTCAGAAACGGTTTTGCTCTCAAGTCTGGAATACAGGATATTATTTTAGCTCCTGCAGGATCAAAATCACAAGCAATCGTTCTTGCCTCATAAGTTAAACACGGGATGACAACAGCATTTGTTCTGCAGCCAGGATAAGCAGGCTAGGGTCGTCATGCCTTTGTCCCAGAGTAATTTTTTTTGTAATTTTACCATGCACAGGTTGGGCAACTTGAGACTCTTTCCTGGCTCTGCCGTGTTATGATTTCCAGGCTGCCTAGAGCACTTGTGCAAAAGAAAAAAACCCAACTTTATTTTTCTAAGACTGAAGGACAACTTCCTTGTTTGCTAGGGCTTCCCTGAGAATTTGAATATTGAAAAGGTAAGACAGACATGGGGGGAATATAGACAGGCTTGTAAGACCGTCAATCACCTGGGCAAGGTCAGGTCTGCTGTCAGTGATAGATCTGGGGAATACACCTCAAACTGGCGTACGCATTAGGGGAGATTAACAGCACTGTAAAATGAGGAGGCTTGCACGGTGTTCTGCATTGTGCAGAGCAAAAAGTGCCACCTAAAAAATGAGCAACTGGATCTTCTTCTCCAAAGGAGAGTAGACAAAGCAATGTTTCTGTGTGGCCTAAAAAAAATCCATCAGAGTGGGAACATCAGTTAATAATCACCAGTCCTTGCTGGGGTCGCCACTGTTGTTTTTCTTAAGCTATGAGAAATGGAATTAAATTAAATTACTGCACGTCTTTTGTAAACTGCCAGGACAAGAATGAGTTTAAGTTATGCAGTTCATATATTACGTAACAAAAAGTAAAAAATTAATAGGAAGTGACAACCCAGCGCGTTTTGAAGGAGTGAAAAATTGCATTCCACGAGCCAATAAACTTTCCCCTCTCCCATTCTGTGCAGCGCGTTCGGACATTACAGACTTTGTTTCTTGACACCGAGATTAATGCATTATTTCTTTTTTTTTTTTTCAGCTCATCTTAATTTTGTTGAAAAAAGCCCGTGTTGTTCCCTGGAAGTTTGTAATACAATGCTTTTAAAAATAGATATAACCTGTTTAACAAACTGAGCAGGAAATGTGAAGAAGCGCATCTCCTACTTTACTGGAGGTGCATTCCACCTGGCCAACAGCACAGGTGCAGCTCTTGGCGTTCACAAGTTGCCTCCACATCAAATTAAGTTTTGCTAAACCCGAGTAGCTCACAGTGGAAAGGAAGGAAACTTTCGGATTGATTTTTAGAACATGCGGGCCTATGGAAGGCGATTCAGAAAGCGTTCACAAAATAAAAGAATACTGTATCTAATGGAACATGGGAAATTCCCATTAGGTATTAGGAAAAAATTGTTTACCGTGAGGATGGTCAAGCACTGGAGTGGGCTGCCTGGAGAGGCTGTGGGATCTCCCTCCGTGGAGGTGCTCAAGACTTAACTGGACACGGCCCTGAACAAGCCCATCTCATTAGACGTCTTTTGGACTAGATGACCTCTGGAGGTCCCTTCCAACCTGAATTATTCTATTACCCGACAATTTTGTTGCCTCACTGAAGCAAATAGAGTAGCACTGGGATGCGTTTGGCTTGTTACAGCTCTCAGTGGCGCACCGGTGCACTAATGATTACATATTATATGTTATGCTCAGAACATGATTGCACATGGTCCCTGCTACCCTATTATTTAGCCCACATGCTGAAATCTTCTTTTCACAGATACGTGTATTTCAGTTCGTAACAGCGATACATTTAACTACTTTTCCAGCTGTTTACACATAGGGAAATCTTTCCAATAGTCATCCTTTTTTTTTTTTTGAGGATGCCTCTGGAGATGCTAAAGAAAACCCGAAGCGGGCAGCATGGCACGGAGGCCTTTAGCTCTGCCAGTGTAATACCCTTCCCGAGACAGCGGAGCGGGGATGAGGAGAAGAGGGGAGCTTCTGAAAAGGTGGATTAATTTCCCGAGCAGACGCAAGGAGCAAAGATGATAGGCGTGTGCTTCAGCTAAAGGGGGATGGTAGCCTGGAGGCAGCGGTGGAGGAGATGACACGGCGTGAGGTGACTGGTGGGCATGACAAAGGTCCTGTAGGAGGCAGAAATAAGCCACGGGAGATAATGGGCGAGGGGGTGATAATTTACACCGTGCTCTTTGCACCTAGCCCTGCTTAGGTCCCACCTAGCCCTCAACACAAATTTGTCCCAGTTTCCACTTGGGAGGAATGGGAGACAGGTGAAGGCGAGGGTCTGCTTTATGCCTTCCCAGCGGTATCTCTCTCTGCAAGGGAGCTCTTCCCCGTGCCCTCCTCCGGCTGCTCTCCCCGATTCCCACAGCAGCCCTGTATTTACTCAGAGAAGGGTTGTGTCACAAAGAGGGTGATGTGGTTTACCATCTCCGGCCCCGCTGCTTATCAGGCACCAGTTGTCCCGGCTGGTGGCACAGAAAGATTTCATTTAACCGAGAGCATGAAAACCACAACCTGGAGCAAAGCAGCTTCTGTAGCGTGACTTAATCTGAGAGCAAACGGGCTGGGATCAAAAAAGGTCACAGTGACAAAGCGGAGTTAAAAGCTGGCTTAGATCAACATGCTCAAGCAACTCAGAAACAAAGGGAATAAGGAAATAAGATGTGACTTTTTTTTGGTCAATACAGATTCAAAAAATTGATAACCTGAGGTTGAAATGAACGTGCATTTCATCCGTCAGCAATACTGCTTCTTTTGGTCCTACTGGTTTGATTTGGTTTCTCAAGTGGTGTATTTGAAATAGAAGCGATAGCCAGACTGATTTGACAGAAGTAGGTAAAACCCTCCAGCAAAAAGGGGGGCTGCCTGCAGAAGCAGAAGCTCTTGGATAAAGAGGACAGATTTAAAATGAAATTTGAACTCGCTGAGCGTAAGGAACCACAAATATAACTGACAATAATGAGATCTGAGGAGGAAAAACCCCTTAAAAACATAGATGCCAATGGGAGTGTGCATGTGCTGGGGGACATGGTCAGGTTCGCCGTCTTCCCATGCTCCAAGAGCGCTGCCTTCTCAAAAATCAAATGGATCAAATGTACTCGGAAGCTTTTTAGTGCACCAAGCGCTGCTTCGGCTCATTTTGTGTGCAGTTTGCGTGCAGCACGGGGTCTTCCTATTCCTCAGTGCAATGTCGTGCCCCCACGCTGACTCTCGTGAAAACAGTCTGCCAGTGTCTACCGCATGTAGTAAATGAAGCAGTATATTGCCTAGGAGAAAATTCATTTTGAGTGCTTATTTTTGCTGGGTCACAGTCCAGAGTAGCCAACAAGACATTCGCCAAGGGCAGGACACAATGTGCTCTGCCTGTTATGTTAATGCTTTCACGTTCCCATACTGAAAATATTTTACTTTCATTACATTGTGGTAGTTCTACCTTGCCATTGCCCTTGTAAAGAAATAGAGCATTTTCCACTGATAACAGAGATTCAGGCATGCACTGTGTTTTTCTGTTTTCCTCTTTGTTCAAGTGTCTTTTCTCAGCTGACTGTTTATTTCCATGGCTCATTTAGATGGTCATTCTAGCTCTTTAGTTCATTTTAGCTGCAAGCCAGGCGAAGAAGGGCAGAATCACTTTTGCGAATTTAGCATTAAAACTATGTAAAGTCTTCTTTCATGTCAGAAATGCATTTTTTGACAATTTCTCCTTTTAGAAAAGGAGAAATTCTTAACCAGTTTTGACTTAAGTCCAGTTTGTAAGGAAAGTTTGCAGCACGGAATGATGCCTCATGCACACGGTCAATGTTTCTGATTTTGGTGGTAAGGCTTTTATGTGGATTTAAATATTGCACTGCACTTTTTTCAGTAAGCAAAGTTGTAAAGTGGGAGAAAATGGGATAATGAAGCAATCTGTTTACTTTGTGCCAGCTCTGGGAAAATTTAGTTTCTTTTTTTTCCCCTTTCTTTCTGGTGTAGTTATCTTATGTGTTACGTGTAGGTAGGAATCAGAAAACCTTCCAACAGCAAATTCATAAATTTCATGTGACAAAGTGGTGGCTTTTGATTGTAAATTGCTTGACAAATACCAACAAAATAAAAATGCCGGCAGATGCCAAACAGTGAGGCACTGGTGCTTATTGTAGTGACTACTCTTTGTTTTTCTGTGGGATGGTGCACTATTGACAAAAATGACTCTCGGTGATATCTGAGGATTAAGGGTTTATTTGGAAAGATGGCCCAGAGCGTTTTTTTCATGTGGTATTCTGGAAAGTATTAACTTTTCTACGTAAATACGGGAGAAACCTGATTTGGTAAGAGAGAGTTAGGACATAACAAAAGCTACAGGTTTGCTGCATCTGTTAAAGAACCTGACACAAATCTTAAAATTCAGCTGGAGGAAGTGTTTGTGTTATTGCTGGATATACTGTTAATGCAAAATACTCTAGTATGAAATGCAAAACACAATCATGCATGAAATTCAATTCTCAGTCATAAATCCCGCCCTCTCCCCCTCCAGTCCCCTTAAATACAGGGCATCTCTGGAAGATGTGCAGATTTATGAGAGGCATTTTCTTGCCTGTAAAGGAAACCTAGAGCAACTGCCTTAGGCGTAGGCATCAGCTTATAGACGCCGGCGCACAGGCTGGCCGGTGGCGGAGCGCACTAGAGCTTTGTGGAGCTGCGGTCCTGTGCCAGCCATTGTCCTCGCCAGGCACTTTCCGGTGACACGTCACATTCCCTGAGCTGTGAAAATATTGATTTTGGGATCACATGCCTGAACCAGTTGCAGTTTTCCTCCCATCCCAAACAGGAGCTAACCTCAAGCTGGGATCCTCATCAAGCCGGTGTAATGCCCTGGAGGTTGCTCCAAGCCCTTTTGCTGCCTGTACTTTGCAGGAGGTTTTACCCACCTCTGCCACAAGCGTTTTCCAGCTCTGGCAGCACAAGCCCCAGAGCCGGACACCTCCGCAGGCTGAGCTTTGCTTAAGCGTGACTCAAGGTGCAAGTCCCTCTTGCCCGCCTGCGGGCTCTCTCTGCAGGGCCCCACGGCGGCTCTGTTTCGAGCCACCGCTTCTGGGGGGACGCTGGCCGAAGGTCACCAGCCTCAGGCAGGCGTTACGCCCCAGCTCTACAAAGGGTGACCAGAGAAATGAAAGAAAAGATGGTTTTTGAGGATGGAGGTTAAAGCATAGAAAGGAAAAGCCGCACTTAAAACAAATGGAAAGTGCAATCCTCCCCTGTGTTCAACAAAAGTTATTTCTCATATTTTTCTAACAAGCCTCACTCCTGGAGCGCTGACCGAGCAGCCTCCGCTCACCCACTCCACCAGCCCAATATCGTCCTGGCTCTTCCAGGCCTCCCACCTAACCGTACACATCGGCTGCCTGCTCTCATCCTGACGAATCGCGGCATGAGTGGCTCAGCAAACGGGCATCCTTGAATTTTGAGCCCTCATCCCTCTGCCCCTCTCAGGTCTCCAACAGTGGCTCCCACGGGCGAGCATCTCGTGCAAGCAGAGACTGCCCGGTTGCCCGGCGAACCTCATGGGCGCCGGTGTGTTTCTTGGCTTTTGGCAGGGACCAGCAGCATCCTTGGACGCCTGCCTAGTGGCTGACAGGCTCTTTGCCCAGCTGCGTTTCAGTGATTAACCTGCTACCTCCGCCTGTCAGCTTAGAGGTTTCTACGCCACACCAGAAAGACAGGGAAGTTAAAGATTTGCTTGAACTCTCCAGAGCCGGAATGATGCCCCCAGGGTGGGCATCTGTCTGGATATACAGCTAGATATCTACCACGTGGTCAGAGCAATACGGACAGCTGTAAATACAGCCCGTTACAGCTCGTGTTGCAGACCTTGCTCTCCACACAAGGCTTGGCGAAGCCAAGGGGCCATGTTTTCCAAGGCGGGACTGCGAGAGGTCACTCTCACGTTTGTGCTGCCCCTGAACTCAACCCCTCTTCTGCGAGAGACTTCTCGGCACGCTGGTGTCTGTTGGCTTCTGAGGATGGCCCCTGCCAAGTTCTTCAGGCGTGGAGTAGGTCGTTCCCTTCTCGTTTTTAAAGTGCCGTGGTTAATTACTAATGAAAAGTGCCTTTGAACTTCTGAACTTTAAACTCAGCGGAGGAGGCTCTCCCTTGAGTACATCAAAGCCTGTAGCTGCGCTAAGGGGAACGATTCATGCCACATACTCATCATGCTGAGAAATTATCCCGGGTCCTTTATGTGGCACATGCATCACTGAATGTATTAATATACATGAGTAAATAAAATAAAACCATTAGACTAAAATGCATGTCCCTCAGAGCAGAATTTGCTCTGCAGGTTATCAAACAGACTGAAATACCAATCAGTGATCTTTCATAAAGAAAATGTCTCACATCTTAGAACAAAGCAAACAAACACACTCATATATATATATATATATATATGAATGTATATATTGAAAGAATGTGATACAAAGAGGTTTTTATATCCCTGCCTTATATTATGTCTCAGAACAGCAAAGAGACATCAGGCTCATACCAAAACTGCTATTTCCTTGATATAGGAGCAAAATTATTAGCCAACAACCCCACCAACCACAGTTTCATCTTTTCTTAACAGAATTAAACACATATACAGCTCAGTAAGTAAGCATTACCACTACAAACTGATGAAGCTAGTTCATAAAATAGCAAGAGAGAAATCCTACTTTAGGATAAGTAGAGGAGACTAAAGTAACTTCCCCTTAGCAGGTAAAAATGTTCTTTTCCCTCCTCTTATAGAAATCTACAACTGGAGACTACAAATGGTGTCTGATCACAGGGCTTCTCTTTACTCACGGAATTTCTTCTGCATTAAATATTGCTACATACTACTACCCACGACCTGTATATCCCTAGGATTTTTCATTACTAGAAGTGGGATGGGCATGTTATAATTACAGCAATTCATTAGCCTTATCAGGAATTATCTAGATTTATTTGCAAAACAGGGAGGTACTTCCTTTGTAGTTTTGCCTTAAAAACCCCTGGCCTAAAAATGCCCATCAGGACATTAATTTCATTGAGATTTTGCTTAATCATTCTTTTTCTTTTTTCCTTCTACGCTATTTGTGTTCTTGCTAGTTAGAACTTGCTTTAGTGCGCTTAATCCATTAGAGGAGATTTCCCAAGTGAGCCAGTTGTGAATCGCAGGTCGTTATCTTTCATCAGCTCCACTCAAACAGCAGGTTCTGATGAAGTATGACGTTCTGGCTTGGTTTGTTTGTGCAACAGCTGGGATTTTTGTAATGGGGAAGTAAGGTACTTGAGTGATCTCCATTTGTTTTCAATAGGGCTGCAGTAGCCATGAACGGAGAGGTGTTTCTGAGGTTCTTTCTCTGTTGGTTTCCAGCATTTGATGCTGATTTCACTTTTTTCTTTCATCGCAGAAGTCACGCCTGGCTAGATAAGCTATCTCAAGCCCTTCCTGATTCTCAGATGGGCAATAAGGATAGTGTTCAGCATTTCTGCGGGCATGCTCTGTACCGTTGCAACGCAGTACTTTTCACTTTAGAATTCCATCACCTTCAGTGACTTTAGCTCTACTGTCCCAATATATTTGCAAGCTTTGGAGTACCCAGAGCTTTGATGATGGCCCTGTATAATCACTCTTTTGTGTGTGTAATTTTGGAGTAATTTGTACTCGTCAGTAGAGCTTGCCAGATTTTGTATTAAAAGGATGAAGTTGCCAGCTTATGTAAAGTTGCTGTAGTCCTACTCTGCCTAGTGTCTTCCTTCACTGGTGGTTTGCACAATTACTTCTCCACTGTGCATCCAGTGACTTATGGTCTTATTTGAATGATTTCTGCTCAGGACCAACTCACTAAATAGTTCACATCCAAAACCAATTGCCAGCAGATCTTTCTTCATTATAAGCCTGATCCTGGTGGGTTTTATTATTATTTTGGAAGCAGTGAAGGATCAACACCATAAGAGGCAAGTCATGAGGGATTTACTTTGTTGTTACATTAATATTGGAGTATTTTAATGTAGGTGTGAAACAGCTGTAAGTGCTGTTTCTCCAGCTCCCAAACCCTTTTCTGGTGCTCTTTTCAGGAAGGATCTCTAAATTGTGATAGTAAAGGTTCACCTTGCCTAATGTATTAGCATGCTCATGAATTTAGCTTAGACTTATTTTTGCTGCTTCTTAAACTAATACAATACTACTACATAATTATTAACTATCCCTGTTTGCTGGGAGCAGGGGTAAGATTAAAATGCGTTTGTGCCTGGGAAGCAATCTTCAGATGGGAAACCCCAGAGAAATGCAAAATTTTCCCCACCTTTGTAGGCTGAGACAACAGGAGGGCACGCTGTGTAACCTCCCCATTTGGCTGGACCACGGCTAGAAACGTGACGCTTGCTTTGCACCTGAGCATGCAGAGACACCTTAACAGAAGTGGTTTTGTGTGATGACTGCTTTATATATGCTTAAGGGGCAGGGTTACATCTTCGAGCTGAAAGCAACTCTTTGTGAATACATAAATCACAGAAGGACTGTGTTTGAAGATTGTATCATATCCAGTGGAGGTGATACAATCTACATAGCATGTACATCTCTGAAATGAGTCATTATTTTGAATAATGATCCACACTTGTTCATTTTCATGTGAACAGTTAGGAGGAAGACTTAGCAGGAAGGGCTTACTTCAAGCTTTCAACCCCTCCTCAAGATCTGCCAGTTTGTGAAGTTTAAAGAGCACTGACAAAGGCCATGTGAAATGGTAACAGGGACTGATGACACGTGAATAAACAGAGCTATTGATCTGTGCAACAGCTGTCATAAGTAATAGTGTGGTCTAACCACAGTGACGCTCTTCTTCCTCTCCCTTCCCTTGCCAGCCATTTTCATCATGACTTCTTTAGCGTCTCTGCAAGGGGCCCTTCACCTTGGTCTCTATTGCAACGTTGATAACAGCCGCACAAACGAAGTAATCAGAACTTTCCATAAGTTCACTTAAATTTACAATGAATATGATGTAATATGACAACTGGTGTTTGGCAATAAGCACAGTATGGGTAGCCCTGTCCCAGACCGTCACTGCAGAGCATTACCTGGCAAATGCAAGAGGTGGGATTCTCTCTAACTTAGTTGTCCAAAGTCCAGATGTCCACATCTGGGCTAGTCACCCTTGTCTCTATCTAAACTAGGTCAGGCGAATCCTACCCTAGATGTAGGATTCAGTTCCAGATTGTAGACACCTAGACCTAGGCATCTAGTTGTAGGTGTCCGCATGTTAGGTAGATGTCCAGGCTCCACAGTGGTCATCGGAGCTCCAGACAATATAGTCAAAGGAGTCTGGAGAGCTACTCAGCTGATCAAATATAGGGTGAAATGGGATGAATTGTGTGCTTTAAGTGCTTATTTCGTTTTGTTGACTGTAAAAGGAACCAAGACTGACAGATTCATATGTAATCATCTACATTATAAATGTCACAGGATGGGATTTTTACTATGTTTAATGTCAAATCCCATATTTACAAATGGAGACAGAAACAGCCTGAAAAGGTTTCGGCATGCGTGAATACAGGCTGGCAGCAACGTAGTTCTTTTGTATTGCTGGAGATAAATTTTGCGCCCTCTTCTGGAAAAAATGTTTGGCACATTGATGTAGTAACATATATAAAAAAAGACGTCTATACAGTAAAGTTCTCTCTTCATTTTTCCTAGAGAGGACTTGGCACAATGAACAACTTGTTAGATGCTGACTGTTCCTTCAGTTCTGATCACTTACAAGTACCGGTACACGTGGCTCCTGAATCGTGACTTTATCTGCTGATGAAGTTAATAACCAGACTGTGGTCTCTTGTGAAATATGACTTCCAAGTGAATACGCCAAAGCACAATGAAAGCAAAGATTTTAAAAAAAAAGGTCTATTGGTATCTATTCACCTGGAAAATCCAGAGCAGAAAATGACCCGACAAGGCTGAATATGATCTCAACTATGGCAGTTTTACAGCAACGTCGCTCAATTAGCTTCTACGCTGTTTTATGCAGCTCTGACTTCATAATCGAATCCTATACCCAGTCACAGGAAAGCAAACAGCAATTATTATTTCACTTGTAAGAAAAAATGGCACTTTTCAGGGCTACATCACACGCCTTATCTCCCTGAACAAGCTGAAATGTGGCAGACGGATAATGCAAGCAAAAGAAATGATTGGACCTAGCGAGTCTGACCTTGGAAGAATGGTAATTTCGGCTATCAAAAAAGAGAAAGCTACCAGTTCGCCCACTTGTGTGGGAGGTTCATTGTCTGAAACATGAAACGTATGAAAAGGGGCGTGAAAAGAGTATGGACAACTTTCCGGGTGGGATCTGCACATTCCTGTCTCTGAGTGGTTTCGTCCAATTCAGCTGAATGACGCCTCTTCCAAACTTCTCATTTAAGCAGGATAAACTAAAATGGAGCAGGCAGTTACCGGAGTCCCCCGTCTGTATGCTCTCAGCAGAAGCGTTTGCAGGGTATCTGCTTTCCGCTGATACTATGCGGTCACGTGTTGGAGATGTCTGATCGCTCAGAAGCTCGCTGCATGCTAGCTAGATATCAGCAAGTGAATAGCAAATAAACACTTATATCAACAGATGGATTTACTGTATTAAAATTGCAGAGATCACAAACTACACTTTGTACTGCTGACAGACCAATAATGTGTATTAACCCTCGTCATAACTGTTCTTTGGGAACTGAATTTCCAGTGAGTTCCCAAACTCCGCACTGTGACGGAGGAATAGGTCTGTTCACACTTCGATACTCCATAAAAGCAATATGGGGACATGGGGTGCAGAGGCTGCAACAGGAGTGGAAGGCAAAAAAAAAGTGAGAAAGCAGCAAAAAGAAACAAACCTGTCTCAAACAAACCTGAAAGAAAGCAGCCTGTCTCCTGTGGACCCAGGAGACATGGAAATGTGTGGCACTTCAGAATATGCTGCCCGTGGGCAGGGAAAACACCGGCATGAAAAGTAGTAGCAAGCCCTGAAGAAGAACCTCTCAGCACTTAGGAGTGTTTTGGCACGGAGGTAAGAAGGCACAGCAAAATGAGATATATGGTCATTTTTTAAGAAAGTCTTACTCTCCACGTAATAGGGCTATGAACACAGAGGAGTCCATGAGAAATCTGTAATACACAAACCACGGGTCTCACCTATGAGCCACGAGCCTGAGCCACCTACTCATTTTGTATGGGATTTCTTTCTCTTAACTTAGCTTTCTAAAGTTTAGGATTTAGCCTAAGCCACTGACTCCATGTCTGGTGGGAGGACACTTCTAGAAGGTGATCTAGCCCATTGACCTCATACGCATTGCCCTCTGGGGACGCCTGTCTTTTTACTTATTGTAGAAGGGGTTTAAGATGATTACCTTAGACATCCCCCTTTAGACTGCTAAAATTAGTGAGGTGAGTCCCACCTCCTAAGCAGTGCTCAACTCAAGAGGTAGCGCTAGCGAAAGGAGTGACTGTCTGTGCGCCTCTGGAAGAGCAACTTTCTGGACCAGTGCTAAACTGCACGTACTGCCCACGGTCTGGTGCCTGCCTGAGTCATCTCCCGTCAGTGGACAGACCCTGTGGTTACACTTGGGAAGGATTTCTCTCCTCTGAGATGATGCCTGCTCCAGCTGTGGCTGGATAAACCTGGCCGTTGACTAATAAGGTATAGACACAACCAAAAAATCTGCTTTCAGCATAACGAGTGGGTTGGCTTTTACACATGTGGAAGGGTATGGCCTCAAGTTGTGGTGGAATCAAGGTATCGTACTGCGGACGGCTTGAACACAGCAAAAGGTCACATCGGGGAAGGGGAAGGAATACACCTTTGTTCATTGTCTTCCCAGGAGCTGCGGGTATTTATGTAATTCGCTGGCTGTGTGCACCCTGGCTGTCACAGTACGCAGCTTTTGAAGCATCTTCACCCAGGCAGACAGCAGGTGGGATCAGGGGGCAACATCGCAGCAGGAATCCCTCTGATCTGCCTTTTGGGGCTAAGGAGCAGGGATGCTACGTTTCCTCCACGACTGCTCCTTAGGGAAAAGGATGTGTCTGACCAGTATCTTGGGAAATACAACATTTGCATTTAATGTGTTATTTATGATAGGGTGGAATTTCACACTGTGTTGCAAGTCATGTGGAATGTGTTTGCCTTGGCATGTCCTCTTACTGCCCTCAGTTGAATTACGGCCATCTCTTCAGATATCTGTTCACGTAGATCTTGTTCATCGAGTCATTCACTACCTCTGGGAGGAAGACATGGCAGGCTGCTGCCGCTCCGGTCTCCGGTACTGGGTCCTTCTGGCGCTCCATGGGTCGTGAGAGGGAGGCGCAGGGGACCTTTACCACTCAGCGCTTGCAGAATTGGGATCTGATTAACATATAGAGCTCTGGACCTGTTCTTGCCACCTGTTAAGAGACTGCTGCAATTTTTGGTGTGGAATGGAAGGAGTTTATAGGAGATTTTGAGACAAATATATTCTGTGCAAAGTGATCTGTGTGGAAATGTCTGGGTTTTTTCTGTTCTTGGCATTCAGTGGGATAGTGGGGAAGCTCCAATATAAATGGCTTTGTCCTAAAAATAATGCTTTTCCCAGGTAAGGTCTACTGCTGCAAACTTTGCCGTGTGAGTAGGCCTGGATTTTTAATGAGTGTTTGTTGGTCAAACCATCTTGATTCTCTTCAGCTAAGTTATCTGACGGGCTTTACATGTATTCACTCACACTTCATGGCATCTCTGTGGAGGAGGGAATGGCTTTTCACCTCCTTCATTTCCTACCTGAAATCCTTTGCTACATTTTTCCTCCTCTGTCATCGCTTTTGTTTTTCTTACCTATTTATTTTTTCCTTTTCACAGCCCTAAGCCAAGAATATGGATCACTCCTTCCATCTGTACTGACTTGTTCAACTTTACCCCACCTAGTTACTCTTTATTTTTTCTCTTCTAGGTGCCTCAGCTGTCTCTGTGTTGTTTTGAAGAGTTTCAGATGTTACAGGGCAAATTATATATCCCCTATGGTAGTGCACCTTATATTTCAAGGAATATTATTTTCTGCTCTTGAGGATTCATCTGTCTCAGCTGCACCGCAATTGTAAAATGACTGCAAGAGTTTTCTGGAGGCGGGGATTCATTCTTGTTTTGATGGTAGAGAGGAACACAGGAACAAACACGCTGGTAACAGCATAGAATGGTCATCTGCCTCCCTCTCACAAGGTCCCATAAAGCTGTCCCTCACCATCACTTCTAAGGCAAGCTCCATTCCGAGCGGCAGTGGGTAGCACATTGCTCCCTGGGCAGGAGGCGTGCCTTCGCTCTTGCAGGGGAGAGACCTTCGTATGTGGGAGATGTTCTGTCGCTTTTCCCCTGCTATTATAAAAAGCTGAGACAATACGGTATTGATTTGTTACACCTGCTCGTTTTTCCCAGACAATTTATTCGTCTGCTCCTCTTGGCGGTACTTTTAAAATGCTACTATTTGGAATTGGTGAATGAGCCTGTGTGACCTCCCAGGCATCAGTTCTCCAGGTATTATTACATTTCAGCCTTTCAGCAGAATTAAAAGTAAATCATAGTAAGTGACCTGGTCGGTGGTCCTTTTGAGGACATGAAAGCATTTGTTTTTCTCCTACTATATCATTTTTTTTCTCACATCTGAGCCTTACCTGAGTATTTGAAACACAATTCTGTGTTTTTTCTCAATGGCTTCTGTATTTATCTTTTTTCTTATGAGTAGATCTTTCTCTCAGTTGCCCCAACATATTATATTTTCCCTTTCTAAAACCTTCCCTAACTTTATCTAGGATTTGACATCTACCAGGCAATGCGTAACAGGTTGGCCTTGAAGATCTACAAGAATCCCATGTTTGAACATCCCAGCACTCATGCATGGAGTTACTCCTGCCTTCTGCTCAGCCTTTGTAATGGGTGGTCTCTGTAGGCACCAGGGGGAACAAGGCAAAGCTGCAGAGCAATGCACGTGTTAAATGCCTGGAGTTCAAATCTGGGGCAGTGCTACAGATTCATTTCCCTAACCTTGAGGACTTCACTGAGGCACTTCTGTAAGGGATATTTAAACCTTTATTTGAACTCAAACTTTTTCCCCAGGTGATGGAGGGGAGCCCCACCAGTGGGATAATGTTTGTGGCCCTGTGCTATCTAAAGGGCTTAGCCGAGGCAAGAGTCTTGGTGGCCCTGAGTTGGTAGTGCTTCAGCAGTTCTCAACTGAGGCACTTGTTACAATACTTTGGGTAACTGGTCTAGTACCAACCGCTCCTAAGATAACCAAACTGTGCCTCTATGAATTTCCTTCTCAAATTTACCATACCTTTTTTTGGCTTGAATACAGGGGAATTTACTCCCTGGAAACCTTTACTAAAATTAGGCTTTTCAACTCCTAGGTATTCCATGCTCCTGAGGTGCAAACTGTCTGGGAACATAACATACAGACTCGACAGCCAGTGATTTCAGATTATGGAGATAAAATTATCTGCACGGGCAGCTACGAAAGGCGCACAGGTACCAAACGACCATTAAAAATAGCACACATTGACCATCTGCCAGTGTCACAGAGAGGTAACTAAACCTCCCTTTCAAGAGGTGGCCATCCTAGCTCCAGGATGAAGCACTGCTGAAGAAACCTGCACTGTTACGATGTGTCTCATCTAGCCCAGCTTGAACAGACTAAAATTTCAGGGGGTAGTTTATGCCAATTCTCTAGGCTCTCTCTATAGGCAAGACAGAGACAACAGAGGGGGAGGGACATCATATCCAAAAATAGTTGTCTGAGATAGGTGGAGTGAGTTGCCTCTTTCTTTCTCTTGACAGTAGGGAGAGCGGAAACTAGTTATTTAATTCTTAATGTCCTCTTTGCATCTGTTTTTTGGACATTAGAGGATTTCCATCTTCAGCTGTGACAACCTGATACCTCCAATCATACAGTATTTGAAAGAAGGTAGTATCTTTTTCTTTATCTTTGCAGGATAGTGATCCACCTGACTGGGGAGAGATAGGATTAGTTATTTGTACTTTCTGCACACTTAAGTGGACAAGAAATCCCTGATCAGCTAATCTTCAGTGACCTTGAGGTCTGTCATATATCTTTGAGAATAGTTTTCCCTCAAGCCGAAGGAGTGCTTTCTAATGAACCTAATTACTAACCTGTTTATCTCCTTATTCCACTGCACTGAGCTACTGTTGTAGGCAGCTTTGGGTCTATAAGTGACAAAAACTTACTGGTTTTATATAACTTCTTTCTATAAACAATTTCTTGGTAGAAGATTTATCTTACATCCTTTCCCATTTTAACACCTCTTTGTGCCCCCATCACCTGCCAAAGAACATAATGTTTTCTGTAAATAATACTACCTGTATTCAGGATATCTCATTTTACTGTATATTGTTCTCTGTTCTCACAGAAGTGTCTCACAGAGGTTTGGGCTCTGCAGATACTCTGGACACAGTTCTTGCAAAACTGGTTATGTCTAATGTTTTGTAGCCGTTCCAAAACACCTTCGGCAATATCTGCTCTCTCACTTATTTTAACAATTTCTCATTTATTAAGTTTGAATGTTCTGTTGCTTGTATGGGCTTTGTATTTTGGGCTGACCTCAGAAAGTGCGAGGCATGTGGCAGCACTCTCGTTAACAGCAGGAGTTAAGCGCAGAAGATTGCAGGGCGGGCTGCGTGGATGCAGAAAGCAAAGATGAGCAGTCTTAAGAACCACTGAAACTGGATTCAGGATCAGCTTGAAGAACAAAGGAGGTGCACCCTCATAAAACGATACAGTAACCCAGGATTCAGATCTAGTTCAAAGTACCTAAATCACCAAGGTGGCTTAATTTTGAGTTTGTTCTGTCTGCTTTGAAGAGGGTAAAGATCTGCAGAAGATTTCCTTCGCAATACCTTTGTGACTAATACCTTTGGCAGGTCCCCAGCAGCGATGGCTTTGCTATCGACTGGGAGAGCGTTGTTGTGAGCTACAGAGCCAGCTGGGCTGGCCGCTGTGAGCACTGCGTTCATGCACAGCTTTGGTACCTTCCTAAAGGCGTAAGAATTACGGGCTGCCTCTGCATAGCTGAAGGCAGCTAAAGGCACTCCTGGGCATGAGACGGTGCTCTCAGGCCAAATTTTATAGGGTGGCTTATATCCACCTGCTAGCTATCGCTAAAGCAAATTGTCCGGGATCTCATTGTATATCGTTTGGTTTGGATCTCTTCCAGATCTGATGTGATGGCTTTAAGACATAATTATGAATTTTAAAGTGGTTTTTTTCAGTGTTTTTGTATCATGAAACGGAATTTAAGGTTTTCACATCCCAGTATAACATGTCGGCATGTGTGGGAGAAGGTGATGCCTACTGATAAAGCCAATCTGTGGAGCCTGCTGTCCTCAGAATTACATCCCAGTTTATCTTTTTGGTCAAATTAATTAGTTATCTCCAAAAGAGATCCTGGAAGTTAACTAAATGACATAGTGTGGACAATGATGGTAAGAATGATGAGGGGTCTGGTGGCGGTGTGGGCAACTCTGCACCTGGAGCCTTCAGGCTCTAAGAACAGGACCCCAAACAGCCAGGAGCCGCCTGCAGTCACTACGTGGCATCTGGAGGGAGCTAAAGCACTAATAAGGAGCCCTGCTGCTGCTGCCGTATATTGGGGCAGGGTGCAGCTCAGCCAGCTTTAGCTAAAAGATTTACCCCAAATTTGTCATGCAGATTCTTATAGTTTGCAGAGGGAGAAAGAGGCAATCCCAAAGGACGATTCCTTCTCTGGTTAGGGCGATTCCAGTAAACAAAACAACTAAGGAGCAATGCAAGTACATAAACATATGTGGCTAGCGCCATTTTAATTGCCCTAAGGTATCCCCCAGTGCCCTGACTGCGGGATATGGGTCTCCTGTATCATATTTGCCAGGCCTGTGGAAAGTCTCAGATATTTTAAGGGCTTTTAAGATGGCCTATATTTAAACACCTCAGTTGCTCCCTTCTCTCTAAATTCGATGAGCCCTCCTCTCAGGCCCCGATTCATCCGATTTAATTCAGGAGTGTAACTGCCCCGTGCTCCCCCTGCAGCGAGGACTAGAGAGAGGTACTCAATTTACCTAAAATTTGATTCCCTCCCCTCCAGAGATGTCTATACAGTGCTGAAGCTGAGCATAAATGCTGGTTGACAATGTTTATTACTCAGATTACAAGTATGCTTAGAGATTATCCTATTTCTCACGGTCTGCCCAAATAACAAACAGGTGAACTTTAAACACCTCCTTTTTTTTTTTTTTCCTAACCAAGCAGACAAAATGACCAACTTCTCAGTGTGCCACTCCAGCTGGGGCTTCTCTTTATCCGCTGAGTGCAGTGGGAGTCCAACACCTCGGTTAAAGGTCTCAATTTCATGGCACATCTGAGCCTCTCAGCTGAAGGAGCAATCCACCTTTTGAGATAAGACCTAGCCCGCCCAAACTCTGCTACACCAGAAAGTTCCTTACCTGGGAAGGAAACTGGGAACCACAGTTCAAAACTGCAGCAACACTGCAGCTACGCCTGAGAGGCCGAACGCCCCGGCGTGTTTGGAGAGAATCACTTACTCCTCTGAGCACAGGGCTGGCAGCAAGGATGGCCAGATCCCAGTTTCTGCCTGGGACAAGCCAGTTCACTTTTGTGGTTCACTTTTCTGTACAATAAGGTACTACTTCAAAAGCATGTATGCTTGAGACTCAGTTTTAGGTAAATTTTATCATGAAAACCTCTGCTCGCTGATAAAATCTCTGACTTTTTACTTAAACATTATTTCTTTTAAGCTGTCTTACAACAAGAAGTAACCCATAAAGTATTTATTCCTCTCCTTCATAGAGCTCAAACACCTCTCCAGATAAGGAATACATCTGAGAATTGATTTTCCGCTAAGACTTGATTGACGTTCAGGGCAATACCATAATTCACTGAATGGCCTTTAGAGGGAAGCAGATCCAAAGAATCCATGGAGAGAGCAAGAGGCAAGCATTTTGCAAGAACAGCCTGCCAGATCTTGGTAAACAAAACCCGAAGCTGAGGCACTTGGCCTGTTGTCTATGTCCCTGGGTGAGATTTGAACACGCCTCACATTATTCCAGTCTGAAAACTCTCACAGAGCAAAGGAAGCCAGGAGTAAATTAAATTAATCTGCTAGGGTCAGGAGACTTCGCTGCTTTGTTATCTGGGGAGTCTTCCTTTAGCCTTCAAAAGTTCCCTTGAGAGTAGGATTTGGGGATGATCGTGAACCACAGGAGCATCCAGGGCACTATGTGAGTGGTACTCATCAAGTTTGGAAAGAGGTACCTTCCTCTCTGACATTATAAGGCATGATTTGAAGTAAATCTGTGACCTGAAACTTCCTGAGTTCCATCTGCTTTCCTGTAAGGGATCAGGCAAAAATGTTGTCTGAAAAATACCCAGATACAGACTTAGAGCCAAAATCTTAAAGGATGATTTTTAAATACTATGTATTTGAAGGGCTGTGATACATGTGACATTGTAATTCTACCTGTCTGAAGCATTCGTTTTACACTAAAAAGTGTTTTAAAGACAGAAGGTTACTGTAAAGATCTTTAAAGATCAGAAGTGGCAGCAAAATCTTTATGTTCTCTGCCCTGGCTGTGTCCTATTTATGTCTCGGTGGCACGTTGACGGGGCAGGAATTCTGCAGTGGGTGCTCAGCCAGGGCGGTGCGCCTGTGTGCCACACTGCTGGCAGAGCAGAGCTGCTGTCTTATGGAGGGAAGGCAGATGTCCTATATATAGCCTGGAATGAGATAATGAGTTTGAAGCAGTCTTAGAGAAGTTCACGCAATTTTCAGTACACGCATACTTCTAAAGAAGGTCCAAGCAATGAGCTCTGGCGTTGGACTTCTGCCGGTTGTACAATTTTATAGCTCAGTTTAGGCCACACCAACTGGCTCTGCCCAAGACATATCTGCTCTGGAGCGTGCCCTGAGCAATCCTGAACACCAGTCTGGCCTGTTTTATTTCGTGCCATAGACAGAGCCTTCACAGGCTCAGGGAGGATTTGTAAATGGCAGAAGCCTGGAAAAGGACAAACAGGGCCAAACTTAAAAAAAAGCCCCACAACAGAAACATCAAGGAATTAAAAATTCACACACCTAACATCAATTGTTGGAATTTTTGGAAACAGGTAGTGAAATAAACTATTTGTAAGTACCTGTAAGACAATGAAGAGATGCCAGTACAATGAAGAGATGAACAGCCAGTACAGGTAAGTCATGTCAAATCAATCTCATTTCTTTCCTGATAGAGTAGAAGGCCTTCTGGGTAGGAAGCTGTACTTAAATGTTGTATACCTTGAGTTTTTTACACTCAATGAAAACAATATGAAGTTTGCTGAAACCACCCTAAAGCAGAGACCCCAAACACCCCCTGAATCATCACTGGCTTTCTGTCCACGATGCCCTCAGAAGGGATCTGCAGGGATCCGTGCTGAACCTGCTACTTTTCGGTCCTTCGTTAGCTTAGCTAGCAAATAGGAACTCTGTTATTGTTGGCCAAGCTACAGCGTGAGCTATTGAAACTTCGTGCGCGTAAATTAAAGTATTCCCGATTCTGTCACATTATTTGCAGGATTATTTTTAGACTTGCGCCCAGCTCCCCGGCAGCCCCTGCCCTCTCTGGGTGCGGGTGCTGCCCTAGCCGACACACCACGGTGCTCCCAGCTAAGGCTCCTCTGGAGTTCCCAGGCTTACGGAAGGAGGTGCTAGCCCCCTTTTAAATGAGATGTCATGTCCCAGACTTACATAAACCCAGGTTAATTACATCAGTCTTGGTGTATACCTTTTCACTGATATTGCTGAACAAAACTATAAGCAGATTAACGAGTGCTGGGAAGTTTAAAATTTAATCACATATGTTAACATCCAAGGGTTGTGCAAGACAGCATTTCAAATGAAACTTGTAAACAACATTTGATAATGCTTTACATGTTGTGGAAACCTTACCGGGTTTGTATACTCTTACATGTCTTAGTCATAATTGGACTGAACATCCTAACAGATGGATTTTAGGTTTTTACCGAAGAACTTTTGAATCTCTAGAAATAGGCATTAAATTCATAGGGAAAAAAAAAAGACAAACAACAAGGTTCATATTCTCGGGCATTTCAAGAACAAAAAGGATTATCCACTGTAAAACCTCTCCTCCTTCCAAGTAAAGTCCAGTTGAACATGCCAGTGTGTTCATAAAGCATAAAGAGTGAGAGGAACTGGAGAAAGAACAAACACCTGTGCCTGGGTAACGTGACACTGTCCTCTCCTTTTTGTCTGTAGGTGAGAAAGATTTGTTTTTCTGTGTGCACAGTAATTTGGGGAACCCAAAATCAAATTTTTAGACATGTTTATCCCAGAGGATCACGTAAAAATTTTTAATCCTGCCACCAAGCAAATTCTTGATGCATTTACATAAAGTTCTTGCCCTAACGGTTGTTTCTTGGACCCTAGTTTCAGCTGTAACTGGCTATATAAGAGCTTCTGTCATATACATTTTAATGGACAATGATAAATGAATTATTCGCACAAAAGCAAGACACCAGCTTAAAGAAATCATCTGTTTCTTCTTATGTATAGCACAGAAGCTCGGATAAGTGGCCAACATTCCTGCTCAGATGGTTAGGACCAGACTGGTGTCTGCATCGAAACCTACTTCCCGTGCTTGCAGATTAATTTCTCCCAAGACACAAAAAAAGAAGAGCACAGTGTGAGATACATGAACTGTACCAAAGGGGACAATCCAAATTGTTTTATGGGGTAACGGTTTCAAATTATGCAATTAAGAGCACATTATCCATGAGGACTACTATCTTTATCTCTTCCTAGGTTGTATCAACTGACAACCTCCTCGATCATTTTGGAGGGCCAGCATGGGGAATCTCCACCACTGAGACTTTTGCCTCCATGGTGGTTACTGAGAATCTGAATGATCAAGGAGTCAGTTTTTATCCATTTAAATAAATGTTCCCTACACATATTCTTCTCAGCCTCAGATTTGTTGTTTGAATAGAGTAAAAGTTAGAAACATCTTTCTCCCAGTAAATCTCTGTTGTCTCATGTCCTCTCCTCAAGAAACTCTAGTTATTTTAATCCAGACCCCCTCTTTAAAAGCTTTATCTGTGTAAAATAGACTGGAGCTAAACAGTCAAACCCTTTATGTGTTTAAATTATTTCTTCCTTGGAAAACAGATAAATCAATTTAAAATACGACTTGTCTGAGGTGGTGAGTGGAGGTACCATTTGAATCTTTCTTGTACTGATACCAGAAAAGTATCCTGGTGGTATCGCCAACTCAGAAATCATTAAACAATTTGAGAAAGTGGCCATGGGGTTTCAGAGCTGACTTTTTCTCTCTTTCATAATTAGTCCCTTTTTCACAAGTGTGTTCTCTAGCTCCAATGTCGATCAACCACCCCAAACCACCCTCTCATCATACAGGCTATGTTTTGCCCTAAGACGCACTAAGGCTTTGTGTGAAACTCAAGAGCTGGAGAGGACTGGATCCAGTTTCCCATGTCCAACGTTCTGCCGTTCACGGGCTGGCTGGCCACCGGCACGGCCCAGCACAGGAAGGTGCCCTCCGCAGTCCCGCGGGTGCTGCAGAGCGGGAGGGGGCCGCCCAGCCCCCGGTTGCCGCCATTGCGGACGTGGTTTCCTATCCGGCAGTCACGCTGCGGCGAAGGGTTCTAGCTCCCATCTCGTTTCTGGGTGGGGTCTGACTGGACATTTTGATCCTTTTCTTCAAGACGCCGAATAACTATAAGCCATAAAACATTTCTAAAGGAGTGCTGGGGTGCTGTACCTTCTCGATTTTGACAGAAATGATTCCAAGCTGGGAAATGCAGCAGTGACTGGTGGAGTAACTCCCAGCGCCCCAGAGGAACAGCCTGACAAAGAGCCTACAAACCCCATCAATCCAAAGGATTTTTTTCCTTTTGCTTTTTGTGAAGCAACGTGATCAAACATGCTTGATCTTCTTCTTCCACCTCCTTCTTCCTCCTCCTTTATGGCATAAACCTACCTGCTGCTTTTGAAGTTTGCTCGTTAGATTATAAACTCTTTGGGACAGAGCTGTCCTTTGTGTTCTGCGTTGGCACAGTGCCAATTACAAGATGTACTCCTAGAAGCCAATAATAATAATAAATAATAAACATTTATTCTGGTTTCAATAGTTCCTGATAAGTGCAAACAGAGCACAATGCCTGTGTTTGGTTCCTTTGTGGAGCACTGCATGAGAGAGATGTAATCCCCAAAATATGTGAATATAGCTGACCATCAGCAGAGCAGTGAAAATATCTCATGAAGCAGAATCAGATTCACAAATGCCCTAAGCACCCTGTGGAGCAATATTTTCCTTCTAGTCCTTGTCAGTTCTCAAATCTTTGTGGTTTATGGTGATAATGAAAGCAGCACGGCCTTTCCGATGCAAATACAGTATTGACTTCAGTCTGATCCCTCAAGAGAAAGAACGCAACATTATTGCTGGAATTAAAACATAGATATGGAATTCAATAGAATACAAGCGACTGCAAGAGGGAAGTAATGTAAGTCAAACTTCAGCACTACTATTGGCCACATTGCCAAGGCTCCTACATTTCTGTGAGGAAATGTGAAAGTTCTCTGCTTTGAGGATATTCCACCAAGGAATATACATCTGAAGCTTGTTCCCTTGTCTCTTTTCAGTGGGATTTGGTGGGTGTGCACAGAGGTGATGGCCTGTCCTTTCTGTATATGCATGTTGAATACCACATTAGTGAATAAATGTGACAAAGGCTGTTACTTTTCCGATATGTCCTACTAAGGGACTTGGTATGTCAGGAGTGTTTTTAGTTTTTGGGAGAGGTATCTCATGGAAACAAGTGCTCAGTAATGGAAAGGAGGGGAAATCCTACCTCTCAGAGACCTCTCTGTACTGCCTCTGTTAGGAATCCCATCATCAACCTGAGCTGAAATGCATTAGTTGCTTTAATACTTGGGTATGGGTCATCCATACACAAGCCATCCCCTTGCAGGTCTCCTTGCCTGAAGGACACGATCACCAGCTGCACTTGGCATAGCAGGGGTTGGAGCAGGACAGAGGTGGTCACGGCTGCACAGGAGGGGAGCGCCGGCACTGGCGTAGGAAAGCGTGTGATGGGCGGACAGCGGGAGATTCACATCAAAGCTACGAGACTCAGTGTGTCTAAATGCACATCTCCAGGTAAAGGAGAATCTGCCCCTGCATCCCTTCCGGACTTGAGTCCAGAGGCTTGGACAACCAAAACCAGTGAAAACTGCATCCTCTATGCACAAGGCCAGTTAGTCTGCTTACGTATCTGACATTAGGCACCCAAAGTGCAATATAGATAGCAGCTATTAGGAACAGTAACTAGGTAAGAAAAGCTTCCTCACAACATTTTTAGCTTCCTCAATCCATTGAAAAGCAGTGCTTGTTCCCTCCCACAAGATGCCACCCGGTCATACTGCTACACCCGATGGTCTCTTTCTCATGCCCGGCTTCTCCCCTCCTGGGACTTGGGTCCTTTGCCAGACTGACAGGCATCCCAAGGGGTGGGGTAAGGACAGTGGTAAAAGAAGTAGCTTTTTAAAAGTATTTTATAGGAAAATAATGATTAATATATGAGCTAAACATAAGGATAACTGGAATAATTATAAAGGTATCACTTATTATTTTGTCTCTATTTTAGGACAAGAAAAATTTAAAAGAGTTCAGGTGGTTTGTGTATTTTAGACCTAGGAAGGTAGATTACTTCAGGCAACATATTTGGGATAAGGCAGTCAAGTTGCTGGTATTGCTCTTCTTCCCCACTTCTTTTGTTATAGAATGTGATTTCTATAAACTTATCCTGACGTTTTCTTTTAAAAATATTTGACAATACATTTTTAATAGGACTAAGTTCTGAGGGCCTGATTCAGTCTGAGTCTGGTGTAACTCCATCGAAATCTGTGGAGTTTCCCTGGCATCAAAACTGCAGTAATTTAGGAATGACTCAGGCTTTGAATTTCTTGGATTTTGCCAGTAGGAACTTGGAACCAGAAATTCAAAAATTACTTTTAATCGCATCCGGAGATCCCCATTTACTTTCAAAGATACAATCTTCATCGTCACATACTCTGGAACAGCATACTTGCATTCATGTTTAGAAGCTTAATTATGCATCAATTACATGGGGGAATTTTAAATAAGATTTGCTGATCCTTTTGTTTCATGGATTTGACTAAAACATTCTGTTTATTTTGGTATCACTCTCATAGCTGGCATGACTGATTTATCTGATGACTAATTTATTTGACTCCAGCCAGAGATATACTGCCAAAATTTCAACAAAGGGCTCCTTTGGAAAGGGTTTATATTGTCTCAGTGCATTCTAACTATTAAACACTTTATGAAAATGTCCATTGATTCCCAAAAGCTGCTTGGCAACGATATAGCCTTAAACAACTGAGCTTAACCAGCCCTTCTTGTTGATTAGCCTTTTTGCCCGCTGTAACTACTTCTCCATCAGCCTGGTATTAGTAAAGCATCTTCCAAGAAGGATAGCATTATTTCTGCACTAGGAAAATGAGAGACAGCTTGACTTCGTGTGCGCGCACACACGCACACAGGGCATGTTTTATGTAAAAGCTTGATGAAAAGAATAAACGGCAGGCTTAGTTCTTGAAATAGCTGGTGTTATCTCTTGCGTGAGTGAGATCCAGACTGTCAGCGAATGCCTATCAGAGACTTGTTTTCCGTACTCATGCCCAACATTGCGCTATGGCTAAAGAAGGACGTGGATTTAATTGGGGCATCCAGGCTGTGTGGAAAGAGGGGGCAACAAGGCTTTGCACACCAAGGCCAGTTTGAGTCCTGGTCAGCTAAAGGTCTATTCAATGAAGACTTATAACGTGGGATGGAGATGGGCTCCTCAATCTGAGGTGACATGTTAAGGGCTGCAGTGCTCTACTGCAGCAGCTTCGGGCCCAACTGTTGCTCCCTTTTGGCACAGACTGGGAGAAGGAAAAGATGTGAAATCTGGGAAAATTAGCTGCAGAAAGAAAGGAGGAAACCGCTGTCCACGCACTCTCTGGTTTGGATTGAAAGTTGTGGGTATAAATTACATACAACTGATCTAAGGTACGGTAGGATTCACCTGCAGGTATCTGCTGAGTCAGGGTGGGATTCATAGAATCACTGAATCATAGAATCATTAAGGTTGGAAAAGACCTCTGAGATCATTGAGTCCAACCATCAACCCACTACCACCATGCCCACTAAACTATGTCCCTAAGGGCCTCATCTACACGTCTTTTAAATACTTCCAGGGATGGTGACTCAACCACTTCCCTGGGCAGCCTGTTCCAAGGCCTGACCACTCTTTCAGTAAAGAAATTTCTCCTAATGTCCAATCTAAACCTCCCTTGGCGCAACTTGAGGCCATTTCCTCTCGTCCTATCGCTAGTTACTTGGGAGAAGAGACCAACACCCACCTCCCTACAACCTCCTTTCAGGTAGTTGTAGAGCGCGATAAGGTCTCCCCTGAGCCTCCTCTTCTCCAGGCTAAACAACCCCAGTTCCCTCAGCCGCTCCTCATAACGCTTGTGCTCCAGGCCCTTCACCAGCTTCATTGCCCTTCTCTGGACACGCTCCAGCACCTCCATGTCCTTCTTGTAGTGAGGGGCCCAGAACTGAACACAGTATTCGAGGTGTGGCCTCACCAGTGCCGAGGACAGGGGCACGATCACCTCCCTGGTCCTGCTGGCCACACTATTTCTGATACAGGCCAGGATGCCATTGGCCTTCTTGGCCACCTGGGCACACTGCCGGCTCATGTTCAGCTGGCTGTCAACCAGCACCCCCCGGTCCTTTTCCTCTGGGCAATTCAGTCAAATCCTGCCCAATATGTCCATACTTCCACTAATCGTCCATCTGCTTTACTGTCAATTGGCATGTCTAGACTGCCCCTCTGACTTGGTGTAGGTGTCTCCCAGGGATAGGGTGGATCCTGTCCTAGAAGAGGACAGGATCCCCTGTCCCTGTTGACTATGGATCACAGAGTGACAAGCTCACACAGCATTTTACACCACAGATGTCTAAAGTGGTCTGTGATAAATCCTAAACCTATGCTTAAGATCCAGCGCAGCAATTTTAACACCTCATCTGTACCCAACTTCAGGTGCCTAAGGAAGCAGGACAAGATCTCCTAGGTAGGAAAAAAGGAGAACAATGGGACCCACACCATTCAAGATTAGCAATGTGTGACTCTGTTATGTACACAAGATTGCAATCTCATGGCAAATCTCAGCTGTTACAGAGGACGTGAAGATTATTCAAAGCATTGCCTCTCCCTGCCAGCCTCGCTTGACTCTTCCCTGAGCTGGCCATTAACTGGATGGTTTTTGTTCAGATTCCAGTCTAAATGCTGTTTATATCTGACACAAGGAAGATAGCGTACAGCTTGAGTACTTCAAGCATTTTTGCCTATATTGTCTCCTCCCCTCCTCCGTTTTGGGCTGTTTCAGATATGTTAGGAGAATATTGTTTGGCAGTGAAAATAGCACAGAGAAGTGAGATGGGATGAATGTGAGTGTGCTGCCTTTGCTCAGGGCTGTAGATCTCTCAGCAATATCGAGGCCAAATCATGGGCATCAAATGGGTTACACAGAGCTACGTGCTCTGCAAGCACAGAGCAAAACACCTACTCCCAATTCAGACAAAAAGTAGGAAATGTATATAGAAAAAGCACAAGAGGATTTAATACCAACCAACCTTTGCAGACCAAAAGTCCACTAAAAGACCTTCATAGGCCAAAGGCCTAACCAGTGGACCTTAGATACTTTATAAATTATATTTTCTGAATTACAGCCTTCCACCTAAGCAGGCTGCAAGGGGGAGTCCCAGAAAGAAGAGGCAAGAATTTCAGCGGGCACATTTCACTTCTGGCAACTAGAACTGATCACGGGGTATAAGGTTGAGCTGATTCAGGTAACCACAGAGTAAAACAACCACAGAGTAACAAAATTAAGCTAAGGCTTAGATCTAGTCTGTCCGTAGAAAGACGGAAAAAGGCAGTTGTTTTTAGGGTATAAGGCTAAAACTGCTAATAGTCTTTGTGGTAACCCAGGCTCCCCATGTCCTGCGGTACTGCCACTGGACATGGGGAGCTGATTGTGCTCTTCCTGTTTGCAGCCACTTCTTACGTATTTGAAGGCTATTTTTGTGCCTATGGTTAGTCTACTCTTCTTTAGACTAAACAGTCTTAACTCTTCCAGTCTTTCCTCATAGGTCATGTTTCGTAAACTGGAGGGATTCTGGTTGCCTTTATCTGTGTGCTTTCCACGTGCTCTGCATCTTGCTTCAAGTGTAGTACCCAAACTGGACACAGTACTGCAGCAGAGGCTTTGCTTGGGCCAAGCAGAGGCCATCTCACATCTTACAGACAAGCTCTTTTTTATAAAGACTTGCTTTCGGGGTTTTTTTGCAACACAGTACAATCTATGTGTCATGCATTGCCTGATCCCAACTGAGAGGATCCTGGATATTGGATTGATCCCTGCTGGTCCATCTACACAGACCTGATAGCTGACTAGAAGCTCATGGAAATTCTTTTCTGTGGAGTGTCCGGTAAGTTATTTAGAAAGGAGAAGGTAGATCTTTTGAGGCAAAGGAGGGGATAGATTATAAAAACTTAACATTACTTGAGCAACAGTATGGGGTCAGACATAGCACTGAACTAATTTATGATCCTGTCTCTGCTAGTGGCGTAACGGAGACAGTAAGGCTGCAAAGATGTTGAGAGAAAAGAAAAAAGAAATAAATCCATTTAGAAAATATTGCTGTTGGTAGAATTGAGTGAAAGCAGATGTAACCCAGTGAACTTCAGACCCTGAAGTACTGTTATTTCTTTCGCTTACTGAGAAAAGTGAGAAATGCCAGTGAAAAAGTTTCTGGCTCTAAAAATCACTTTGCATGACTCATGCATAATAGAAATGAGTCTTGTTTGGAAACACAATTTTCCTCGTCATTCCTTCTTCTTTTAAAGAGGTACTCAGGAGTCTTGCACACCTAAAATATATTCCTTTGCTTCCTAGTTCCTCTCCCTTGTTCAGCAGTGCTTTCCCTTCAGCATTATGAGCTGTGACCATCTCGCTGCGAGGCTGTGTGAGCAAGTGGGCACAACATGGAAGTCTGTTGCTGGACACAGATTTTTATTTGAAACGATCCAAGGTGGTAAAATTGTAAAGAACAGGTAGTTGAAAACACTCAGATTCCTTAGATAAGGGCTCCCACTCATTCTTTTTATTGAAATGCTAGAAGTTTTTGGAAATGATCTGATTTCTCCCAGTTGAGCAGTTAGCCTCCACTCGGTCCTTCTTGTACTGAAAGCGGTGGCCGAATTGTCACCACCAGGTCAAGGCAGAGCCTTGCATCTCGCAAGCTCACGTTCTGCTTTCCTAATGATCTGTTTCTGTCAAGCTGTCTGATGTATTTTGGACGGCTGTGGCCTATGTTTTGTCAAGAGCTCTCTGCCTGCCCCGTGCCCCAGCTTTTGCACGCTGGACTCTCTTTCCTTGGCTGCAAGCATTTTGTCTCCTTGCAAACTGTTCCCAGGAAAGTGGAGTGCAAGAGAAAGCCATTCCTGTCTCCCTGACTCTCCTTTCACCAGGGCACATCTGAGTCTTGCTGATCAACTGCAAATCCTATCAACTGGCCCAGGCAACCCGTCGTGCCTTACTCTGCCCTGGGCTTGCCCCTAGGTCTCTGCAGTAACTGGAGCAATCACCACACCACAGCATGACTAGCGAGTGACCTTAGGAAGTGCTCAAACATTTGCATATTATTGCAAACATAAAAATAATAATAAAAATCTGTGGGATGTGGGGTGGCGTGGAGTATCTCTTATCAACAGGCTCCACAAAAGCTCCTTCTTTTGTTTATAAGGAACTGCAGACCAGAGATGCCTGGATTTGCAGACAGGAAGGGTGAGGGGGGAAAACATCCCCACTTGTTTTCTCCTTTGAGCAACAACATTTCTCTTAACCTTAACCAAAGAAGGTAGCGAAGCCACTTGGCAAACAGACTTGTGTTAAGTACCTTGGCTGGAAATGTTTATGCTTGTTCCTGTTACACACACAGCGTTCTGCTCCGTGTGTGCTGAGGGGAGGGAGGGGAAGGACTCACCACCCCATGCAGCCATCCCCCTCGCAGCCCATTGCACCCCTGCACCGTGTGTCTGGGCAGGAGTTCACCCACAGACGGTAACTGTTGCCTGCAGGGAGGGATGCTGGCTTTGGCTGCCCGTCTCTCCTCCTGCCTCTCTCCCCAACTGTGCCGAGCACAGCCCCTTGAGAGGGACCACCACCACCACCCAGGGCAGGGGAGCTTCGCCGCTCAGCAGTGAGTTAGCCGAGTCGTGGTTTGCACCCCCAGTGAAGGCCAGGCCAAAGCAAGGTTGTGGCAGCGCAGATGTCCTAGCCACAGAGACCCGACTGGCCGTTGACCCTCTGAGAGTGAGCCCTGTCTTGTACCACTGTCTGGAAAGCGGCCGAGATGCACAGAGCTGGAGAAGCACAGCCCCTTCACTCCCTGCTATACCCCAGCACCGAACCTCACCGTCTCCAACCACTCTGCGCCTCATCTGCTTTAGGGGAAGGTGGCTCTACCGTACGTGGCCTCCCACTCCCTGGGACGCACATTTCCAGTTGTAGATGATTTCTTTACTTTTGACTATCCCACCTTGTACCTCAGCCGGGCTCCCTGCGCCTCCTGGAAAGAGGTACCCATCTCAAACACCTACAGAGAGGCAGCGGTAACGTGATGGTCCCTCTGCAGCCTGTGCTGTCAGACTCCAGTGTCGGACGGAAACGGAAGAGGAGCCCTGTGGCAGTCTCAGCTGGAGATGCCCTTGGGAGAATAGGGCTGAGGAGAAAAGCAAAGAAGCTGGAGGCTGGGGGTTGGTAGGGGATGTGCAGGATGGCCATGCCGTGTTCACAGTGCCACAGGCAGTGACCTGCCTAGCAGAGCTTGGTGAGCACTGCCAGCCCGCGGTGCTTGCTCAGCCGCTGGGACCGTGGGGCGAGAAGCCCTGGCTGCCGTCAGCTGGCTGGGACGGCAGTGAGTCTTTCTGACTCAGCAGGAATTGACCCAAATCTCTGGCAGGGAGGAAAACAAATTTTCTGCCTTCCACTCATAGTCTGTCCCTGGCTGCAGTGGGTGCCCTTGTTTTAAAAGTCAAGGTCCAGGGCTCTGACTAGGATGCTGGGTGACTTCTCAGCTCGTGTGTTTTCTTGGTCAGGTCACATCACTTTGGGATTTCAACAAACCCAACCTCTGGGTACAGCCGATGTGGAGATTTTGTAGCCCAGCAAGATGACACCCAGCTCAACAGGAAAGCTGAAGAAACTTTGGCTTTTGCACTGAAAGGACATCTTCACAGGGAGCTTCGATCTGAACGAGGATGCACTCATGAGGGTCAAAAGCCCTGTTGGGTCCCAGCCCTGCACCAGGCCAGGCAAATAGGTCTGCTCGGAGGGGACCTGAGCCTTGCTGCACACAGAGGCTCAAGAGTTACTGACACTTTCAAATGCTGAATTTCTGTAAAGATTAAATGCAAACCACTGAGATTCTAGAGAGAATATTAAGTAATCATGATATTGGAGTTTTTGTAATAGGCACTGAGTAAAGTAAAACTACTTGCGGCATGATGATGTTGAAAGATGGTGTAAATTAAAGTAAAATTGTCTATTGCATTGGTTTTTCTGGGATATAATGGTATCATCTGTTTTGTAAGCTGGAACATTTCCATTAAAAATATGCTACGGAAAAGCCAAATGCCATTAACGATTATTTAGTTAATTAAATTACCTCTTTTCCCCACTTTGTGAGATAACTACTTCTGTTTATTAACAAAAGGTGGCTGACTCAGGGCCCCGTACGTGGTGTGCTGCTTGCTTGGGCTGGGATGCCAGCCTGGGGCAGCAGCTTGGGCTCGTGGTGGGCTTGCAGTGGAGAAGCTGTTTATACCTCCAGAGAGTCCTGTTCTCCTGGTGACCCAATTAAACACCGTGCTGAGATATGGTTAGTGAGTCACTTTCACTGTTTCTTAGTGGCTTGGGTTTGGTTTCTGCTTTTGCTGCTTACAGGATGAAATATCAATAGAAAGGCTTTTATGTGACATTCTGCGTTATTGTTTAGAAATTCATTTGTGAAGAAGGAAAAGGCAGTCTCCAAATAACAGAAGATTTTGGCGGATTTCCATCTGCAGCGGAAATTTAGAACTTCTGAGCTCTCATTTCCTTTGGAAATATGAATCAGTGTGTGTTGCCCTGAATATGAGCCCGAGACACATCTTTGTGTCTGACTGGTATCTGCAGAAGAGTAGCCTCACATCTTAGCTGGATACAAAAATAATAGCAAGTATAAAAATTGGTAGAGTGGACCTGGTAGAAAACAAGTATATATTAATATAAAAGCAAATTCATGAGAATCTCCAAGTATTCAATTTGGCTTCTCATTTTGACCGTCAGGTTATGTAATTGTACTCTTTCAAATACCAATACAGTCTGTGTAATTAACTTTGGGGAAAATGGGGAGCTAGAGGGAAATTTTGGAGTCTAACCTAAAATAATCTTATAAAATAAGATTAATGACATATCCAGTTGATGGTGTAGAATATTAAAATCTACCACATGGAAGTCTTGATTTATGGAAAACTGTTCAATAGTACAACATAAATCTTATCTCAAGATGTGGAATTTAAAAATTCTGTCTTTAAGCAGGTTAATCCTGAGGACGTGTTTTACTAGAGCTTGGTTAATTACCTCCAGACTAACATATGTTTTCTTTAGAAAAGTTAACACAGTAAAAAAGAAACATAACTCTAAAACGAACACATCAGTAGACTGTTGAGCATGGGTTTTAGAAGTCTTCAATGCCTCTGCTTTTTTAACTGTTTCAGATCCTTTCTTAGAAATTTAAAGGGCAGTAATCAGTACAAGGTATTTAAGGTGAGAGATGAATGAAATGTTCTCAGGAGACTTTGCGTGTGCCTGTATTTCAATACGTGCTTTGCTGAATTAAGACCATAAATGTTTAAGTTCTAGGTTTTTTAATATTTGGGCAGGCAACAGTGTCTTCCACAAAAGGTCACTGTAGGGGCAGAACAAGAATCTGGCTTTCCAGCCTTCTCTCCAGGCCAGCACATTCACTCATCCCCTGCCAGTCCTGTCCCCGGCATGAAGTAAATATATGTCCATCTTGTTCTACGGGTCCATCCTATTTAGCCACCATCCTTGTTCTTGAGTGACCTCAGCTAGCTAAATGCCAGTTCGTAGGGTCTACACTAACAAATTCTGGTAGATGTCTGCCCAGTGTTATCTGTGCCACCTCATCAAGTGACTCTTTTTGTCATCTCTTGTTCTGTTTCCTTTGACCCTAGTTTCATGCCGTTCAGTTCATTTCTCTCCGACAGAAAGCATCCCCTGGAACAGAAAGACTTTGCTGGCTTATTATTAACAGTGAAACTAATGAAGGTTTGAATGCTTGGCTTTGTGACTTGAATTTTGGTTTGAATATACGTGTGTTTTAAAAAAAACAAAAGTAATAAAATCCAGTAAGATTTTAATGACACAAACCCATTATTAAATCCTGAATGCCATCAAAAGGGAGGTGCTGCTTCTTCACTTCAGTAGTGAAACATCAACAGAAGCGCCCCTTTCCTTGCCAGGTACCCTGCTGCCAGGCCTGTCCATCTCATATATTCAGCTTGGGACCCTTCTCAGCTGCCCAACTTCCAGGCCGCTGCCTCACCTTCTGCACCCCTGGCTGCTTGCCCCCATGCTAAGATCATTTGGTCAGCAGGTCCATGACCTGCTGCATGGCTGTTGCTGGGCAAATGAGGCCATGGACTGAGAGGCATGGAGGAGGAAAAGAAAGTGCCCTTGCACGTAACAAAGCCCTGCTTAAAGGCACAGCCATCTGAGCTGTGCTAGGAAATGCATCCCTGGAGAGGAAAGCCATGCAGAAGCCCTGGGCTTCAGTGTCTGGTCTGTAGAGAGAAGATTGAGTGGATTGCAGGCATCTGCTGGGCACAGCCAGAGGTCCCTCACCGTACTGGCACCAGGACTGAGCCAAGGAAAAAGTGCCCTGAAAAAGTGGGAATCTGAAGCCCTCAGTAATACCCCTGGTAACACCTCTGCTCCAAGCATTTGATCTCATTTGAATCAGTGAAACACCCAAGAGGATACATCGATCAGCCTCTAAACCACTGGAGCGCCCCATGGCACCCACTCCAGGGAAGACTTATAAGGATAATTGGACGTTGTAGGACTCGATGCATGTGGGATAGGGAGAGGAATCCCATGTGCAAGCTCCACTAAAATGGCTTCGCTTATCTGACATCTTGCTTGACATTGCAAAACTATGTGTAAATACCATGAGACATAGAATAACACCTGCATTCAGGGATTTAATACCCCTATTGTCTGTGCGGTGATTTGTTTTCCCTACCAAATTGGCACTTAACTCACACCTGCCCAGCCAACTCCACGTGGTAGCCACGCAGAGGTTTTTATGTACATAGATTTTTTTCTCTACAATTTCTCATCTCGTGCCCATTGGCTACACTTACTCCCCCATACCCATTCCCAAGTTGTTTGTTGCACAGCCTCTCTCCTGCCCCTTGCACCGCTCCCTGGAAATGTCATATGTGCTCGAGGCTAAAGATTTAAAATCTTAAATCACAGCAGTGTGAATTCCAAAATCATCAGCTTTAATGGTTTGTACTTCAGCCTCCTTCTCTCACCCGTCTGCCTGCCATGGCTGTTTTTGCCAGATCTCCTCTCCCCTCCTGCTGCAGGGACTTTCAAAAATGAAATGGATTGTATCTCTGTAACTTTGAATGAAGCTCTGGTTGTAGCATGACTGCTAAAAAAATTAGAAGAGGTACATTGGCCCTAGGCTCCTCAGTGCATGCTACAGGGAAGCTCTCCTCACCCACCTCAGTGCTTGCAAGGCAGACCAGGGTACAAAACCTGTTTGAACAGAGGTATTTTAAGACATTGGCTGCATACCAGTTACTGCTGAGTCCTATTCATGTTGCAGTACACTCTCTGCCGCTATGTAGGAGTAATCAAAGAAAGCTAAAAGCAAAGCAGAGATAACAATCTATCTTGGCGTGAGTATTAGAAGATGAAAGAGCTTTGTTATTAATGGCCCAATAGCAAGATTTGCATTCCCATCCTTGCACCAGCTGCATGGGAACAGCTGCAGATAGCAGCACTTTGCACTTTCCAGATTTCCCCACTGATTTTCTGCAAATGAAGACCACCTCTATGGGACTGTCCACCAGGCAAAAACCTGTAAGGATGACTGAAGAGAAGCACAAGCAGCATTGCTCTTGTCCAGGTCTTGAAAAAAGTGAAAAAGATCTCAGCACCGTAACCTCTGCCCTTGTACAGAGGTGGGAAAACAGAAGGCTTATAGCACAAAAAGAGGATTGCAGAGATGCTGTCAAATTGCCAGGTGTAAACAAGAGCTAAGAAGGAGGGCTGGTCTGCAATGCCTTATGTTTTCCTGGAATCCTGCAGATTTTAAAGCAGTGTCAGAGTCTGTCCTTTGTAACCTGCCATTACCCTCTCCTCCAAAACTGGCAGCTGGCTGTGAAAGCCTCTGTCCTCAGTGTTTTCCAGCTGGCCCCATGCAGTCTAGTCCTACAATTCTTGGATTCCCTTCGTGTATCTTTCTGGCTATCTATCCTTCCTCCCCCAGTAGGCACACCTCTTTCCAGTCTGCCCCATAGCTCTGGACTATTCTGGTTCAAGTAATTGGCCAGAGCCAGACAGTTTTCATAGTAAATAGCAGTAAATAGTGATTCATTGTGGTTTAGATTCATGAATTTTCAGACCTTATAGATTAAAATCTTGGAAATGAAGAGCTCAAAGAGAAAACAAAATTTGGCAGCAGGATTCCTTGTGAACCACTTCAAAATCTCTAACCTATGTTTCAGCTCTGAGATCCAAAAATCCAGGTATCACAGAGTTGTCCTGGCTCTTGGGGGACTCCTCAGCTCTGGACGCTTCCTCTGGAACTTGCCACCCCCATGGAAGCCCTGGATTTTGCTCTGGATCTACTGCTGCTGGAGCTCCCGGGGGGAAGATCTCTTGGATACTTGGGAATTAGCCCCCTCCTTCAGTTCATATCTGTTCTGCCAGGGGCTGCTAGGTCAAACATGGCTCTGCTTCATGAATGGCTCTGCTGCATATGATTCAATTCCTTCCCTTACTTGAAACCACCCTAATAAGACCTGTTATTCCTCAGAGTAACTCCTTCCTAGGCTGGACTGTTTAATTTACTTTTTTCTTTCACTTTTGGGGGTGGGGGGAGGGAGGAGGGTGGGCAATAATATACAACAGATTCCAAAAACATGTGCTGTATATTGTTACGACGTCTCATGACCTCTAGTGCATTATCAGCTTCCTCTAGGGATCAAATATGCATTTCAGGCTATGTTGTCTGAGCAGAGAGTCATCTAATGTCAGAACGGAGAACATGAGCTTGGAAAGAGGCTTGCTACAATGGAGAGGCAAACTGTGAGAGCGGAGAATCTTTTGTTGCCAAGATTTAACACCGTATTTCTCTGCATACACAAAAGTCCCCATGCTGGAGTCAGCATTTCAATCAGTTGAAACAGTGACTGTCGTGGTTTAACCCCAGCCAGCAACTAAGCCCACACAGCTGCTCGCTCACTCCTCCCCTGGTGGGATGGGGGAGAGAATCAGAAGAGTAAAAGTGAGAAAACTTGTGGGTTGAGATAAAGACACTTTAACAGGTAAAGCAAAAGCCGCGCACGCAAGCGAAGCAAACCAAGGAATTCATTCACTGCTTCCCATCGGCAGGCAGGTGTTCAGCCATCTCCAGGAAAGCAGGGCTCCATCACACCTAACCGTTACTTGGGAAGACAAACACCATCACTCCGAATGTCCCCCCCACTTCCTTCTTCTTCCCCAGCTCTATGTGCTGAGCATGACATCACATGGCAGGGAATATCCCTTTGGTCAGTTGGGGTCAGCTGTCCCAGCTGTGTCCCCTCCCAACTCCTTGTGCACCCCCAGCCTCCTCTCTGGTGGGGTGGGGTGAGAAGCAGAAAAGGCCTTGGCTCTGTGTAAGCGCTGCTCAGCAGGAACTAAAACATCCCTGTGCTATCAACCCTGTTTTCAGCACAAATCCAAACCACAGCCCCATACCAGCTACTGTGAAGAAGATCAACTCTATCCCAGCCAAAACCAGCACGACGGCACTTCTGCCTACTGAGAAATGGAGAGTACTTTGGAATTAAGCCATAAAACTCTGAGAAATTCTGGCCATATCTCATGGTCACCATTCCCAAATTTGCGCTACTGATCCTAGTGTATATTTCTTTTTATATTGATACAACTTTGCCAATGCTGTTTTGACTTTGTTTTTCTAAATCAGCAAATGGATATTGTACTCATTGGGCAGAAAAACTTAATGGAGGGGTGGCTCAGGCTATTGAACACAAATCAACCCCACCTCCCTTCAGTTAGCATTTTTCCTAGAAGGATTTGCTTGCTGCAGAAAAGTTCCTAGACACAGTTATCCTCTTCCTAGACACAGTTATCCTCTAACCTCAATATCGGACCCCTGTGACTCTGTCCCTTTGACTACCGGGAGTATCCCTCAGCAGAGTCCTCTGTGGCTGGCCATCAGTCTGAAGAAAACCTCCCTGATGGATTTCTCCCTTCCTGCTGATGGCAGGGCATTCACCCCTGACTGTCGACCCGGCCCTCTCCCCTTTTGACCGGTCTGCTGCTGCTTTGCCACGGCTATGGGTGCAGTTAAACCGCTCCTCTCACTACGGCCACTCACCCAGGGGAAGCCGGGGGCGAGGTACGCTGCCTTTCCAGGACGAGAGGGACCTTCTTGCCCCCACCCGGGCGGCGCGGCGCCCGCCCCCGGGCACGGCCGGCGCTTCCCCGGGGCCGCCCCTGCAGCACCATGGAGAGAGGAGCGCGCTCGCCTCCGGCGGGCGGCAGCGGGCAGCGGGCGGCAGGGGAGCGGGCAGGGAGCGGGCAGCGGGCGGCAGGGGAGCGGGCAGGGAGCGGGCGGGGAGCGGGCAGGGAGCGGGCAGCGGGCAACGGGCAGGGAGAGGGCAGGGCGTGGGGATCTGGCAGGCAGCCGGGGAGCAGGAGCGCAGCCTCTGGCCCCGGCCCTCGCTCAGCCTGCCCCCCACGTAGCCCCACGCCTGATGAGTACAGAGCAGCGGCGTTGGCTGCTGGGGGATTTATCACCAAGTTCCCTCCTCATAGGCTCAGGAGAAGCCTGGCCCTTGGCGGCCATGCAGATATCTGGCTGGCTCGCTGTAAAATGGCTAGTGTGTCTTCCCTGGCAGTAAGTTTCTGTCTAGTGAGGGAAACTCTCATGTCAGTCCTTTCCTGCTCTAGGTTGAGCCCTCTGGGAAAGTTGCTAGTGTCACCCCGAAGCATGGCTGGCATTGTTCTTCACACCCAGATGAACTCAAATGGTGTTCGACTAAGCAAGGCTGCTCTGGTAGTAGTTGCCTTGTTTCAGCTTCCTTCCACCTCTTAGCTGTATTACAGTGGCGGCTTCATGAAATGGCAGCTCTGAATCTGTCTGCCGATGTGACCCAGAATGCCTGGGCATTGCCCCTTCCATGTTGGCTACCATCAGGATAGCACTGCTTGCCCCACCTGGCTCCATCAAAACAGGCACTGGCAAGACTAACGGATGCCAGCAGAAGATCTGAGGCTTAAACAAGCAAAGGTTCAAGGAAGCACAATTCTTCTACTTTCTGGTACACCTCCCTGAATGCATGGCATGGAAAACCAGAGCGTGCAGAGGAGTCACGAAACGGCGCTGTAGGCTAGGCATACCAAATGCTGAACCCATTATTTGAAGAAGCCCTGACGGACTAGGGAGGTGTCACAGGAAAGGGATATGGGCACGATTCAGTTTGCTAGTTACACTTACGGTTTTTTATGTGAATGAAACAGCTCTCTCTAGCATCACCAAAAGCAAAATACTTAAATAAAGTATCTAAGCAGTGCTAGCATAGACAAGTAAAAGCTAGTTCTTGTCAAATCTGGAGAATTCTGGGACTGTAAGAATTCAGGATGATAAACATGAGAGGAATGAGAAGAGAGGTAACTACTGCCTGTGGAGCACTAAGGAGTTAGCACGAGATGGGGTGGGTAGAAAGTCTGCTATAAAAAGCCAGTATCTTTCTGAAGTCCACAACAGCTCTGCCTCTAGTGGAGTCAGGAGCTTTAGTTCCCAGGCTCGCTCTTTGAAGTTACTTTGTGGGTCCTTCTTATTGATAAGGACTGAGAGGTTAATCAGAGGTTAGTGGTTTTGTTAAACAATATTGTCTCCCTGTTAGTTTTAATTTCTGGCATTTATTGACTGTGTGAGTTTATGCCTGTGTGTAATGCTCCCTTGGTTTTGATCATATAATTTTCATGAGTATATCTGGTGCACTGATAATCATAACCAAGTTAACTGAAGAGACAATGTTCCCAGATAATATTTAGCTTGAAGCTTGCTGTATTTGTGTCAGATCTGATTAATGACTTTGTTGCATACTTCTCCCAAAGCAGCTGATTTAATAAAAGATATCCTTTCTTCCCACAAACATTGCCTTAAATGACTGTAGCTACAACACTATTACTATTCATGCTACAGTAAATATGTCATACTCCTCCAGGATCTTTCATCTGAATGTTTCAGTCACTGCAGCAGAGTACACTGTGGCTGTACCTGTGAATGTGCATGTACATTTGCCAACAGCCCAGCTGGCTTGGATACTGTTAATGTGCCGTGCTAACCCAGACTTCCAGAAACATGAAGCCCTCAAGATCTGTAGGTGGGCTGGGTTGCAGAAGATGAGCTCTTATTGCCTTGGCTATGCTCCTATCAGCACAACTAGTCCTTTAGCTGAAAGTCAGTTCTGGTATGTATCTACATACTGCCAAAGACCGCAGGGTAATCCTGCTAAAAGAAAGACCTCTGGAGTCTGGCTTTTTGTTTACTGTGATTTAAATAGAAAAAAAAATCTTGAAACTTCATAGAGCTTATATAGAAGCAACTCCTGCAGAATCCCCCAAAAGTGCAATCAAAACTTTAATGATCAAATGCATCTGCTTTGGAGTAGAAGTGACTTGTGTTATTTACTGCTAATACTTTCTGTGGCGTAATCTGAAGATAGGCAGGAATGGAGTGAGGAGCTTGTGTAACAGAGTTATCTTTGGCTGTAGGACAAAATTGCAAATAGATCCCATAAAATCATAAATGTGCAGAAGAAAAAGTTATATTGCCAGCCCACCCTGACGACAGTACGCCAATAATGATGATATATTGAAGCTCTGAGGACAGAGATGGGAGTTCATTACTTCTTTGATCTGAGTGTTTTATTGTTTTACAATGTAGGACAGAGTGAGAGCACAAAGCTCTCTCAATGTTGAACTCTTGTTTTCCTTGGATTACCAGGAGTTTATGTTTAGCAGGTTTTCCAAACAAAATACCTCACTCTTTCCCAGTAGAGTTTATGCTACATGTAACATTACCCTTTGTTGGTGCGTGCACTGGCAGGTTAAAATTAGACTTCCTAAATGTCAGTACAGCAGCTTGCTACTCGCTTACTTTAACAAGAGCATGCTACTTTAATTTGTTGTGAATTTCTTGTCTATGTTACTCTAAACAGCAAATAAGCAAAACCTTACTCAGATGCTTAAGTATATATTTAAAGGATGCACACATAATGAATGCGTATTTTGTTTATTCAAGTTTCAATCTGCCATTGATCAAAATAATAGTAACAGTACAAAGTGGCAAATGGATTACAGCTGATTATTCTGAAAGCAGCTTTTGTACTACTTATAATAGCAATAATGGTAGTTTCTAGTTACTGAAATACTTACATTGCTTTAACCAAATTTGGTCATATGTGCCTGAGAAGAATTGGTTTTTTTTCTTAAAATCTTGGCAGAAATAATGCATAAATGGTGATTTGCAAAAATATAATATTTGCTTTTAAAGCATATGTGTGAGTTTCTATGCCTTTTAAGTCATTTTTGATGAACAGCATTCTTTAAAAGAAGTAAAACTATTATTATCCGTTCACATCCCTCACGTCCAATTTCTGATGGTTTGGAGCAGGGCATGATAAAATGTGTACAGAAATGATGCTGAGTTTTATCTCAAAATCCTCTGTACGTGTAAGAGTCGATCTGTATGTCCCAGCATGCAGTCTGATGTGACAGGGGCATGAGAGGCAAAAAAAAGTGTGGATCTGTAACATCCCTGAGTTTCCATGTTTCCATGTGTGTGCAAGGTGTGTGTGTGCATAACCCTGTAATATGATAACAACCGTGCAACAGTACATTTTATATCTCGTTCAGCCACTGGCTGTTAATATCTTATAATTGTGCTTTCTTCTGGTCTCATAAAAGCTTTGGAAGACTGGTTCTGTCTAGCCTGGATTTCTTTTCTGGTTCCCTAAAATACCAGTGTCTTAGCCCATTTTTTCCTACTCTACTTTTCTGACTCCATCTTGCTCGTGTGCTGCCCACATCCAGGAGAGAGCAGTCCCTCTGCCCTTGCCCTTGTGAGTGCTTACACACAGTTTCACTGAAAACACTATCTTGCCTACTATCTCAAGGCTTAACAACAAATAGAAAACAAACCTCTTCATTTACTGCTTTATGCACAGAGCAAAACAGAAAACACATTGCATAGTAGACTTTTAGTTAGTCCCTGTCTTTTAGAAAACCTGTTGCTGATATAAGGCAAGACGACGCTATTTGTTTTTACGCTCTGATAGATGGCTTCCAAATCCAGTGCTTTCCATTAAAATGGACATTCTGAAACAGCACACCTTTGATCTTTAAAGTTAAAATATTAGCCTGTGATACAGCAAGTATACACACACGCACTTAATTTCCAGCATGTGAATATTTGCATAGTATTCGTGGACACCGGTTCTTTGCTATCTGATTTCCTTAGATACTAAAAGAGTACCGATAGCTGTCACAGACCTTGCTATCTTTCCTCCTTTCCCCATCCAGCAAGCAGGATGCTTATTTTTGCATAGAAATTAGAGCTGGAAGACAGTTTAGTCCATCTCTCTGCTAACAGTGGTTTGTTATTTATAGAGTATTTACTGGAACTTTGTCCAGTATACTTATCGCATATTACCAACCACAGAGTAGAGCTTACTGTGTTTTTGGAATACATATAATTCCTACAAAGTTGTTTCTGATATTCTGCCTACAATATCCTTTACTTATATTCATCACAATGCTTTAATCATAATCTCTTGCAGAAGCCAAAAATAATCTTTTTCTCCTCAGGCTCACATCTTGCAATACACATAGCTCTCCATATGTTCCAGTTAAATTACACTTACTTACCTTCTACTTTGAAGATAGTAAGGTGAGGTCTGCAGTGAAAAGCACCCAGTGCGTTGCCGGCACAGTTCATCCAAAGACCCTGGAAAACCCAGGTTGCAGTGATAACAGATGATGCTCGACTAGTGACTTTCCACTCATTCGATGCAGTAGCAGCAATAGCAGCTCCCAGCCCACAGAAACAAAATATGAAAGCTATAATCTGTATTCCTAGCATGTTTCTCTGTAACCCAGAGACTTAGTAATGCCACTGCGGGAAGAGAAAAGTACTTTAGTCATGTGAGTAAGCAAAAAGGCATAACATAAGCAAATTATACTTGAACAAGTTCAGTAACACTTGCTACAGAAAGTTAATGTGGCTGAAAGAAATTGCCATGCTTGAGTGATTTAAGAAAGGCCCTAGGCATTACAAATGTTTAGAAAGAAAGTCAAGGCACAACTTTATGGGAGCTGATTACTAGTACTTACTTATGAATTTCTAATTGTAAAAATTAATTAAAATGTTTTCATATTTTTTTCAATTAAGGTATTCCAGTTAATGCTTAATTTTTAGTTAATTGGAAACTTACAACCATTGCATCTAGCAAAATAAGTTCAGAGTCCAAACTGTACAGCGCTATTTAACAGATTACCGTAACATTTTAGAAGGATCACACAACACTTGAAAAATAAATTTTTAAAAGGCTGTGAAATTAATTCAGCCATAACTAGCCACCACACAAGCAGCTCTAAAACAGTAGCATCCTGAAGGCAGTGCCTGTGGATGTATTAGTAGAATAGCAAATCTAGAGCAACAACAGAAAGAGCAAGTGGTCCCTGAGCAGTGATGCAGCTGCAGTAGTCAGCAGAATGAACCTCGTGTAGCCCCCATTGAGGCTGCTTTTTTGGTCAGTGTAGAATATTTACTGCTGCTTACGGTATGTCTGCTCTGCACGATGGACATAGCGCAGAAACATTTGTCCCACCACTGACTGAGCTCCTGCAATCTCACGCCATGAAAAATCCTCAAAGAATATCACTGATTTAATAAAATGCTATCTTTAAACTAGCAGGCACTGACAGCACTACACTGAAACAGCTATTCTACTTCCAGTTCCTGAATATGCTATCATTACTGCTGTGGGACCTACACACAATTTTGCAGCCATGTGTGACCTTCGCTCTTTTAAGATGCCAGCTTCCAGCTTTATTCATGCCTCTCCTCATTCTCTGGTCCTTTTGGCCTCCTCTCTGAAGAAGGAGCATGCGTCTCGTCTCTTTGGTATTACTGTGTGCCATTTGGTGATGTGAGAACACCCTGGATATTGAGCATACACCATCACTTTTCACAATGAGAGTAGTCCATTTCTTTTTCCGTTGGGTGCTTCTAGTGTTGCTTCTCCCTGTTACAGCTGTGATAAACACCACACTGAACTTCGGCATGGGAGTTTTTCTGTAGACTTTTCAGAGCTCAAGGTGGGGTAATCAAAGATGCTAAAACACCATTGACATTCCATGTTAAGAGCAAGAGGAGTTTCACTGAGACTGTCCTGTTGAACCATTACCTGATACTTCCACTTTAACCAGCCTTTGGCTCAGCGCTGAGAAGTAGGACCCAAAAGTATGATTATAGAGACCAGAGAATTACACTACAAGAATTTCTTTTCAAGTAATTAGTAGGCTCACATCCCGCACGTCAAGAGCAAATAGAAAGCTTTTTATTAACACAACCAGCTTGAGAGACATGGAAAGTGGTTTTGCTACAGAGCAACACTATAATATAGCAGGTTGTTTTAATGATAAGTACAATATTACACAGACAGGAAGCATTTTTTCCTTCCTGTCAAATAATGCAGTAACGTATTTTTCTGATGCTGAGGGTCAACCTTCATGTAATCCTTCATTTATCTTTTCACTAAATTTGAAAGGGTATAGAGGAGAATACAGAAATGGGTCCATCTTTGAAGCAGATTCCTGAGAGCTAATACAATTTTTTTGTTCTACCTCTGCCATACAAAATGGGGGGGGGGGAGTTGGGGGGGGGGGTTGGTTTGTTTGTCAAAGGCTGTGTTAGTTCACAGAGGAGACTGGAATGTCATTAGGTACCTTTTTTTCTTTTTTTTAACCAGTCCAGTGACAGTGATGTTGGCTGAGTGCTCAGAGAAGTTCAAAGACATATTTTACATCTGATGCTAAATTCAGACCTTGTTCTGGACTTTCCCTGAGTGTTCTCCTCACTGATCCAGAAAAAAACCGAGAAGCTGCTCATTTGGGCTGGAAAAGCAAAGGTGACTGTCCCATCCCTCCCTCCTCTGCTTTTTGCTATGCATAGCAGTGTGCCTTATCAACATAGCCTGTGAGGAGCTACCCAGGCTCAGCAGGACAGGGCTACCTGGGCCAAAGGCAGCGGTGCCTCCTCAGTAAGACCTCGTTCTTTTAAACTGGTATCACGCTAGGAAACCTTTCTGTTTCTAGATAAACTGCAATACAAACTCCTAAGTTATTTTCCCTTCTCACTCTTAGATGATCGTATACATCCAGTACACATTCACTCATGAGTGTCATGCTTGTGGGACACTGAAAGCCACTTACTTCAGTGGAAAGTGCCTGTAGACACCACTTGAACTGTAGACTACACTTTTAGGGCTTAAGGAGGACTTAGTAGTTTCTTGGCCTTTCTCCTGATTCTCGTCTAGTGCATGACTTTGTGGAATTCATGGTTACAAGCACTTCACCCTGCACTGTTTCTAGGCAGTTAGTGCGTGAGTGATGAATAAATTAAACAGATACTTAAGTGATAAGAAAGAAGTAAGCAGTCCTGTTTACAACCCTCATTTCTTCTATAAACTGTCAGGAGGCAAGTTAATCAGTCATTTAAGAAGTTCCAGGCAAAGTTGAAAGTTAACCTGTTAACGGCATTTTCCATTATATCAAAACTTCTTTTCTCTGTTACTGAACAGACAGAAGTTGGAAAACAGCTGGGAGTTTAAGGAGTGTTTAAATACAGAATTGGAAAAGCAAAAACATTACTACAGGCCTTTGTTGAACCATTTTCCCAAAACTCCACAAATACACTAGCTGACCATGTGACATATCACTGGCTCTGTTTAATTGAACACTGTGTCAGTAACATATAATATTTCTATTACTACTGATATTCTCTTTTTAAATCAGTCCAATGCCCGTTTTTAAACACAACTGACACCTTTGCAGCAGGACAAGGATGTTTATACAGGTAAACTGTAGCCTCCGGTTTGTGATTTCTACTTCAGCCTATGTTAATTGTTGTAACCCAGTAGCTGGAGGAGTTCGCAAGGCAGGTATGTTGGCTGATACAGATCTGACTGCTGACAATACGTTTCCTTCATGAAGATATACATACTTAGCTAAACTGAACTAGTTGTGGGGAAAGTTATGGTAAAATTAAAAAAAGAACTAAGTGCAAATCAATCCTGATGATATCGGGATAAGAAAAAGGAGAGCTCTGCAAAGGAGGTAGCTAAGGTAACATGGAGGCAATGTGCCAGATAAATAACTAGTAATGCCAAAGATGATACCCCTCTGCAGAGTGGGCGGACAACGCAAATTGATCCTCAGCACTGTGGAGGAAGTTATGAGAGGCCTAAACAACCATGCAGAAGTAAAACTAGAAGTTACTCAAGACTTCTGGAGAAGTTGAAGAAGTAAAAACATTGTGTAAAGTGGTGAAGAAATCAAAAAGCCTGGAGACATTGCTACTCAACACAGGCAAGGGCTAAGCTGTATGGCAATATGGCTGCGCCAATAACACAAACACAAAAATAGTTCCTGAGAACTGGCAGTGAAGTATGAGATGGTGTTGAAAGTAGGAAGGGTGCATTCCAGTTGAGTGCCAAATCCTGCTGTCTCTTCCAGATGCACGCACCCTAGAAACTTTGGGTAAACAGGGTAGCAGGCAAAGGCTGAAGGGGCACCACCTAGAGAGGAATTTCAAGGAACAATGAAATCACTGGAGACGGGAAAGTTGAGGGAAAAGACAATTTCACAGTTTGCTACAGCAAAAGGACAACATCAGGTTGTAGTGGTATGAAGCAGTTGCGGTTTGGGATGTTTGCTGCTCGCCTTGTACTCATGAAGTGCTGGGTGACATACACAGTTAGAGAAGGTAATCTCAGAGTCTTATGCTCATTCCAAATTTGTGGCTTTTTATTGAGCACTGCAGTCACAGTACAATAATATGATTATAATATTACTGTTATATACTGTAGTATAATCCTATTATTAATAGTACAGTTGTTATATTGCTGTAGAACAGAAAGAGAAACTTCATATACTCATCACTAGGAGAATTGCTTTGAGAATATAATAGAGCAGGTAACTCAGTTCAGGATTTACACTAACTTCATACAAGCTAGGTATACGTGTGTTTAAGAATATACATGAGTATGTATATTCATACATGTATGTATTTGATATATATATAGATACAAGCTATGCTTTAGCACATTTTTAAGCATTTTATGTTAGTTCTTTAATGGGCAAACTACTTACTCATGTACATTATTTACATGAACACTTTTTGAATATTTGCCTAAGAATGGTGGGATTTTGAACAACTGGTTCAAATCAGTATTTGGTGGGAGAATAAAAATACATGGGATTAACCTTGTTTTTTCATCGTGTTCCTTAACTGGACGTTAAGGATAAGAGATGGATTTGAAAATGTTACTTTTGGATGATCTAGCATTAACACTCCTTAGTTTACGCTGTTGACATTGGACACTAGCAAACATATTTGGATTAAAGACATTTGCTATCATTAAGCATATCGTTATTGTTGGCACACTCTGCCTAGACTTGCAGTAAGTGGCAGAAAGCCAAAATGGTTGCATCTATATAAAACTACAAAATGAAAAACACTAACATGCAGTAAAGTTGATATGGTAGGACAAGTCATATGTTTGATCAGTGCTGAAAGCCAGGGTGAAATTCAAGGTCATTGTGCTTTGTTGAGAACTTCTGAACAGACATTGATGAAGTGATGGGCTCAATGAAGACAACATGGTTTTTATAGAGCGACCTCATCAAACCCAGCCACTATTAGAATTAGCCTGTGCTACAGTATACTGACAGCATTACTGGAAGCAGTAGTATTAGAAGTATATGAAGTAGGAGTAGCAGTAGTATAGGATAGTATATATACTACATTAGTAGTATATGAACAAGCACCAGGGTGCCGTGGACAGAAGATGTCAATGCTTTGAAAGATGGCAGATACAAAGCGAAATGATTGCAACACAGATGAAGAAGGAAAGAGTCTGGGAAACAGGGAAAGAGGGTAGTAACAGAAATACTGTGATGTAAGTGCTACAGATAAACACTGAAGAAAACATCACAATGCTGAAAAAAAGCATTAGTCTGCCATCAACCTTGAGAAAACCCATGTAAGGGCCCTGGGTGCATCCTGGAGGTTTGGCTGCCGGGGGCTCGGGGCAGCTTACAAACAGTGCAGCCAAGGGCGGCCCCCTTCCTGCTGGAGATGTGGGGAGAGGCTCCCAGTCACCGCGGTGCTGTGGGGAAGCCATGGCAGGTGTCCCTCTCTATCCTGTGGGATCTGCTTTTAAGCTGAGGCTCCAGAGCTTTGCCCTTGCCGGAGCTACGGTGCCCGCTGCCTGGGCCACTGATCCGGAGCCGGACCCTGTCCCTGACCTGCCAACTTGACTTCCCAGCTTGACCCTGGACCTGCCTCATCGCCGTGGATCTCCCTGGCTATCACTGGCTTGTGTCTGACCCTTGTTGCTGTCACCATGGACTGCCACTCCCCAGGCTGCTCCGCTCCCTGGCTGGGGCGGTGGGATGGGCCCTGCCCCACAGCCAGCTCCGGCCACCCTGAGCTCTGCTGGGTGCTGTGGGGCCCGGCCCCTGCTGATCCCCCCCGGCTGAGAGCTGCAGGCCTGCCCCGAGGCTCCCCACAGCACCCACTCAACACAGCCCTGAGCCCTCTGCGACCCCCGGCTCGGCCCCGGGTCCCAACCTCCGCAGAGGCACCTGAACCCCTCCGCCGCAGCCCTGAAGCCCCTCGGGTGCAACCCCAACTCCTCCCCATGCCCCCAGAGCTCTTCAGGGATGGCTTGATTCCCTTGCCCCCCGCACCTGTCCTGGGCCCTATAAGGACTTCCCAGCAATATCAGCCCAGGCCCACCGGCTGCTGGGGATGGATCTATCACCCACCCCACCCCGAGCCAGGGAGCTGCATGGACCCTGCAAATAGCTCCACGGGGACTCCTGACCCATCAGACATCGCCCAGGCCCCCCCCATGGCCAGGGCGCCTCACGCCCAGCACCTCTGGCCCCAGGGCTGTGTGAGGTGTGAGGACACCCCTTGCTGAGGAGGGGCCCGTGGCCAGGGCCCACCCCATCCCGTGGGAGCTGCTTTGAAGCCGAGACTTTGGTGCTGGATCCCAGCAGAGCCACGGACCCCGCTGCGGTGCAGCCCAGCCTGCGCCTGGCTGCGGGCCCTGCTGATCCTGACCCAGACCCTCCTCGTGAGCCCGGCCTCAGCCCATCCCCATCCCCAGGGAGGTGCCGATGCCCGGGGCTGGGGCTGCCCCGGTGGCCCCGGCTGCCCTGCTCCTGGCTGGGGGGTGGGACAGGCCCTGGCTGCTGGGTCCTGCCCTGACACCCCCAGGGAGCCATGCCCTGAGAAACCATTATCCAAATGTCTGGGCATTAATGGCAGAAACTATGTAGAACTGAGGAATCAGAAATCCTGTCCATGCATAGTTCATGTTATCTGATTGTGTTAGTAGTTTTGAATGAGTATATTTAAAAGTACATGCAAACAACCCTTCCTGAGTACTGCGCCGTGTTATTGAGTATGGACACAGAGAGAAAAAAAGCTTAACATGAAGAATATACCTGAAATAATACTGTAAATTTTGAAGATAAGGTCCAACTGTGCCTAAGTAATCAAAATTGCATAAAATATTTTGACAAAAAGTAACAATGTTATGAAAATTAATAATGAAAATGAGCTACTGAATTACTTTTGTAATACTATCTTTTGCAGATCAGAAAAGGTTTCGTGCCTTCACAATATTCCACCTGATAGTACAGCTTTTTAAAATTGCAACACATAATCAGATTGCAAAACTCTCTCCACATCTCTTTAGCCTATCTCATAAGGAGTGTGGCAAATACATCTCTTTGCCTCTACCAGCCTGCTGTGGTACCAGCCCTCTAGGATGCTGTCACCTCACATGGGACTTTGGTAAGAAGGAAAAAAGTGTTGTTGCCTTCCTGCACCGATTCACCTCCCCACCTCCTTCAAGAGGGTGCCTCCACCCAGCTCACTTCCCATTCTGGTATGGTGGGGGAAGCAACCCCTCCTACATTTGTTGGGCATCTGCCAGTGTGCTGCTCTAATGACTTTTGCTATGCTGCTAATCATTCTTTCCCTAAAGGCAGTAGAAACGTCTCTGCTCATAAGCACATATATGTACTCCTTTTGTCTTAAATAACTGAGATACTGAACATGATATGCAAATTCCTTTGAGCAATGCCAACCTCTCCTGCTCACATAAGCCCTTTAGTACCACCTTGTCTACCGACAAAGGCTAGGTGATTTCCCCTACAGCTGATGCACAAAACACAGAATGATGCCTACACATCCAGGCATCAATTCCTGTGACCTGCTCATATGATCCTGAAAGCAGAATTTGGTAGAGTTTAGCACTTTTATGTCACTGGGAAATCATCTTCAATAAGGCCATTAACACATTTGCTTGTCACCACTGAAATCCCAAATCCATGACATGCCAGACACACCTCTTAATCACTTTAACCAAGATCTAATACCAGGATTTGGATAGGTTCTTCTTGCAAATTCTTTGGATTCCTTCTGGGAGCAGCCCAAAGCACTCCATTCTTGCTCCAGCTGTGTTTGCCTCAGACCATTTCCTTTAGAGCAGGAAAGGACTCCTGGGGCTATATATTTTACTTTTTCTTCTGAATCTTAGCAGTACTGCTTACCCTGCCAGAAAGCCCAAACCTAGTGTTTCATACAACACACACGAATTAGCTTTCAGGTCTGGCTGGTCTCCAGTCTTCTCTTCAAAGGGAAGTTTATTGCAACATTCAAGAAATCCTCCACCTCTTCAATTTTCAGGTAGCAATGCATTAGACCAAGCCATGATTGAGAGCAGCTGACACTGCCCAGAGCCCAAGTCTGTAAAACTGAAGAAAGCCAGTATTGTTCTGATAGCCTTTCTGAATGACTCAGCCCACGGAGCCAACACCATCAAGCTTGCCAGGAGCAGTGAGGTGACTACATAGATCTGTCTCACACCTCCAGATGGACCAGGTGGAGAGCTTATGTGAGGAGCTAAAGGTGTGGCACAACTCTTTGTTTGCTCCTGTGTTCCTAGCTTACTACCCAACTGGACTTAGGCCCAGCAGCTACAGGCCTTTTCTTAAATCCAGCCTTGCTGCTAATTAAAAACATACCCAGGCAGTCCATCACTCATGACTCACACACCTGACTAAGAACGCTAACCACATTAATGTCTTCCAAAATTATCAGGAGCCGATAAAGCATGATCACAGCCCTCCATGGGCTGAGCCCAGCTTCACCTGTCTTGTAAAAACCGGCAGATAAATGCAGTACTGAGAGTAGCCAGGAAGCTGTTCAGTGGGATCTGAGCCCTTCTCAGCTCTCTGTCCATAGCAGGGCAGGCACTGGAGAGGAGGGGAATTGCAATGCTGCACCTGGGTCATCACTCACTAGCTGCCTTTCGTATGGATTACTGGCTTTTGATATTGCACCGCCTCAAGGCAAGAAGGAACCCTTAAAATCTTTTCATCTTCCTGTATCCGACACAACACGGATTAAACTTCAACAATTTCCCCTTTTCACTGAGGCTAGTCTGACTAAATTCTATCTTTGGAGAAGGCAATCGCTTCTGATTTAATGGATGAAGATGTAGATAGGAATGTGTTACTGAGTAGTTTGCTCCAAGGGCAGTTTGTTCAATATCTTAAATGCATCTTCATCATTCAGTGTCTCTTCTTTCGATTTATTAAACAGCCTTTTAATATTGGCTACTCTGGAAATGGACCAGGTTGGACGAGATGATCTTTTGAGGTCCCTTCCAACCTGGGGTGTTCTATGAAATAATGTTATACTGGAGTCAGTGTATAATTGACCCTCAATTATGGTTTTCATAAGCTAAACACATTAAGCTCTTTCAGTCTCTTGCATTAAGTATTTTCTTGAACTTCCAGATACTTTCTGGAACTTTTTTCTGCATATTTTCCAATTTTTCAACATTCTTGTCAAATTATGGGCACCAAAATGGCAAATTATAGTCTGGTATTGCCTGTTCAACTCTATTTTTTATCCAAAATAATCTGATTAACTTTATTTTCCATGGTAGTACATTGGAAACTCATATTCAGTTATGACTCTTGAGCACTTTCTAAAAGCATTATTTTCCAGAACTGGAAATTGAGTAATCTCCATGTGCTGTTTTACAAATTACTCTGTTAAAAGAAAGTAATATTTGATGCCACCTATGTCAAAGAAAGGCTTGTGCATTTACTGTCCTAAATGAAAGATAGTAATACAATTTTTAAAAATACAAAAAAAGTCTTGGTAAAAGTAATAGTCCTTGGAAATTAAGAAACAAGGCCATCTTAGACAAACAGCTTTTGCACATGAACAGCTGCTATGGCAGAGTAAAACCAGTCCAGCTGGAAACCAAGTAGTTCAATGACCTTTCAACATTAAAACATATTCCTCCTAAAGATTTTAAACCCTGGAATCATGCCAGAGGTTACCTTTTTAGGTTTACTGACCATCCTTTCCCATTCTGTGCTCTACTTAATTCCACGTAAGTAGCCAAATGTGTCGCATGGTGCTTGGAAAGCAAGCCATTGTCATGATGTTACAGTTTATGATGGGAAATACATGACTGACCTTTTTCAATTTTGTGGTGCTATCTACTTTGGCAACCAGAGCAAAAGAAGTGCTTTCTTGTAAACAGCGGTTTTTACTCTCTGCACTTGATCATGTCCCAGCAATGTTTGCATATTTGCCTGAGAAGTTCTCAGACAGACTGAAAAGCCAAACTCCAGAATAATTCAGGACAAGAATTAATGCAATTACTCCTGCAATTTCATGACAGAAATCTGAGGAAAAACTTTGCCATTTCTTATAGTAGCATGGGGCCTGCAGTCTCAGAGGCTAAAGGAGTTTCATTAGCAGGATGACGGTATTTATATGTGATTATACATTGTGCTAATGTTTGTAGTTTATTGTATTATTTCATTTGGCTTGGGAAGGGAAGGATGGGGGTAGAAATGCGGAATGGTATCACTGGGCAGTTTTTGCTGGAATAGTTGAGAACTGATAGTTATGTTGTTCAGAGGCTGCGCTTTGGCAGGAATGAACACTTCATACTCTCACATGGAGCTGGCTTCTCAGGGGTCCAGGAGCAGAGTGCAAGTGAGAAGAGCTGTGCCTTCTCCCATCTGGTCCTTGGCCCTGGGCTGAGGGAATTCTCCTTTTCCTCTCCCTCTCCCCGACTCCTCCCTCCTGAAGCTGATGGCAGGGCAAGAAACACAGCAGAGAGGGGAGGGAAAGGAAAAGGAGGGGAGGGAAGGGGAGGGGAGGATAGGGTAGGGGAGGACTCTGCAATCAGTCACAGTCACTGGCTAGTGTTGATCCATTCCTGAATATGGATGTGCATTGGTATGCTCAGTGGGACAATGTCTAGGGCTGAAGCCCATGCTTAACACATAGTGGGAATAACAGCTTCTCTGTTATGTTCCAATAGTGTATTGCCTGCATTTTTTGTACCTGGACATCCTGAAGCAAACCTTGATCCTCACCCTGGGTGAGTGAGCTGATCGGCGCTACAGTTTTGAGTCTGATGGAGCAGCATCATGGGGAAGAGCTTTGAAAACATTCATATTGTCCGAGGCAACATCACCTCCTTGTCTCAATCATCCTTCATCTTGCATGCATAAATTGTCTTTTTGTCTTTCTTTAATATTGAGTTCTTTACTCACAGCCAAGAGATAATTCAATCTGGAAGCTTTTCATTTTTGAAGGACTCTAAAAGAGTGTCTAAAAGAGATTGTGCACAGATGTAAGGCAAAACAAGACTTTTGACACAACTTTAGCATAGAACAAAAAATAATTTTTCATTTGAGCTGTCAACTACAATCTTTCTGAAAGTTCTGTATCTCCTTGGCACTGCCAAACTTGTTAATTATCATTTGCTTTTCGGAATTCGCCAAATTCCAAAAAGCAAATGGTTCTTAGCGATTTGGAAGGGACTAAGTGGAAACACCTTCTGCAGTAGGTATTTTACAGCTCTCTGAGTGATGACATGCCAAAGCCTCTATCATGTTACACGTGCATTCCAAATGTTCCAGTGCTTCTCCCTGTGCCTCTCAACAGATTTGCAGTGGGCTCAGAAAGTAGAGGACTTTGGTTTAGACAACTGTAATCAGATGTCAGTACAATCATCTCTCGCTTCCTATCAATAGCATGTACAGTTCAGTAGTGGTGGAAAACATGCTTTTTGCAAAAAAAATATTGTTTGATTTACCATTCTCTCCTGGTATTCATTATTGTTCCAATGCAATACAATTCATAATGCTAATTCTTAGAAGAAAATGCATTTCTTGACAGGTATATACCCATTGTATGACTCCTGGTTGATGATTTATAATCTTCTCAAATCACTGGTCTATTTGGGATTTGATAGAAGTAAGAGTTGTATGTTTACTGAAAAGGGCAATCGTGAGAGAAGAATAACTACTGAATTGCCACCTCCTCAGCTCTGGAAACTTATAAAATCTCATTCAGAGAAGAGAGACAAAACACATTTTAAAGTGTAGAATTCCTTGTCTACCCACCATACTCAGCTGCATTACACACATACTTCACAGATCTCCGTCCAAAGTCCAGCTCCAAGAGCAGAGCCTCATTTGGCCATAGCTCCACCAAGGTCAGTGGAACTGCCCTTGGTGTTAACACCTTCCACAAAGCTGGCGTTACTTTCCTGTTTTATTTTCCTTTCATATTTTCTACCCACTTCAGGTGGTTGAATACTAACACCGCTTCTTGAACACAGGTAGACAGATAATGTTTTGAAAGTCGTGCTTACAAAATATATCTTTTGTCTTCTTTAAATGAAAGCATGGAATTTGCATCTTTGCCATGGAGTACTTTCCTCTGATAAAACTAAGATAAGGATGTGACTACACATACAAACAATAAAACAGAAATTAAGAGTGAAATACTCATTTGAGGGGATATATACCGCTCATTGAGAAAAAGAAAATATGAAAGCAGTCCATATCACTAATGTGATATGTGTATCACTAATGTGATAAGATTGCAAAAAATAAGGAAGGAAAATGTGGCTAAAAAAGAAACCATCTTTGACCAAGGTCAAAGTGCCTTAAAAGACAACCTGCTTTGGTAACGCTAGTAAAGACCGCCTAACTCAATTTTGCAGGGGAACACAAACCTTGGCAATTGTATCTAAAAGGTAAATAGTTCTGATAATTTGGAATCACTGAGCTGGAATGTAACTTTTGGGAATCTAAAAAGGACATGATGCTTTGGCAACAAATCCCTTTGCGGTTTCTGTCTGTTCTTGATTAGCCTCTTTTGCTCCCTCTCTCTGTTCTTTGTTGATCCTGTTGTGCCAGCTCTCCCTGTTTCTTGACCAGTCCTTTATTACATGTCCATTCTGTAATGTAAAACCTTCGCAGACATAGATGGAGGTAATCTTAAAATGTTAGCTACCTGAGCTGCTTTACTCCTCCTTGTGCTCTCAGACTTTCTAGATATATATTGAAAATGTGCATTTCCTGTTTCCTTAGTAGCAGTAGAGCATATTATTTCTGACTGGGAGAGATGACAGGTTTTTCTCCAAATAGCAATTTAAACATCAGGAACTGATGTAATTTTAAACTTAGTTTTGAAATGTGTGCTTTATGGAAGATCTGGTTCTGGGGTAAAAGTTAAATTAAGTGGTCACAAGATGATTCCATTTAAGATAAAGGGAGAAATTAAGGTAGTTTTGCAACTAAGCTCCCTGATTTTGAAAGCAGGAGTGGTGATGAATTCATAGGACTTATCAGTAAAATCAGCTGCATTAAGTTTAGGGACTTGAATGTAGAGGAAGTCTGTAACCTGCAGCTATACAAAAGGGAAAAAACAGCTTCAAACCTACTGGATGAATACGAAAAAGTGAGTACCTGAGACCATTTTAGCCTGCTGAACAACTTTTCTGTAGTTCAGTGTTTGGTGGTATAACATTAGGAATGCCAAAAATCAAACCGATTCAAAGCTCAGAGAACTTAAAAGACAAAAGGTCTTGAGGTGTACAAAGTAAGAGAGGACAACGAAGGAAAATGTGGATCAACTGTATGAAAAGAAGGAGGTAAATATTAATGCCATGCTGGTATGGACCCAAAATGAAGGGTTGGATCCAATAAGGGACGTGGGTTGTCAGGAGTGCCCGTGCAAGTGCCCATGCAGTTGTTTGTTATGCATTGTCTGAGGAGAGGTAAGCACTACGAACGGGATTTGTAGCACTGGAAGGTTGTAGAGTTAAGGTATATGTGAGACTTAATAGAGAGTACCAAAGGGTGGTCTAAAATGCTGTCTGTCTCCTGGATTTAAGCATCCTGTTAAGGGCTACAGGAAGCACCCCAGTGAGGCCTGGGTCCGTTCTGTGCTTATTACATACATTATACATTGGGATGCAGATGACTGGCTCATGGCTTCCTTAGCAAAGATGGGGAAGAGGAATAAATGGAAAAAGGCAGCAATCGGTTCTGAAGAATAATACATTAATTAAAGCAGTCAGCAAAGAAGTGGAAGTCCCATTCCTCTACTTGTGTAAATCCAAATCCCCAGCTCCTAGGTGAATCCTGCAGGCTGTGTGACCAGTGGATTACGGAGCAAGTGGGATGGAGAAACACTTCAGCTGCTGCCTTAGGCAGCCACACAGCTGCCAATGCAAGATTCACGATTTCAGAAAAGACATCAGACCTGACCCTGGGGCCTAGCAAGAAGGGACGTAGTGGGATAGGGAGACACCTAACATGATCTCATCTTTCAGTTCTTGTATATTTTATGTTATTCAGTGTAACAGGATAAAAAGCTGAAATAATTTTGGTGTGAGGAACCATCTAAACACAGGCTGATGTAGAGAGTCTAGGCTTGTGTTATCTTTATCCCTCAAAACAGTAAAGCAGAACTTCCATGTTGTTTGTTCTCCCTTCATAATTGATATCAGCACTTAGTGGGACACAAACTCCTTCTGCAGTGTGCAAAACTTTTTGAGGTTCTTCAGGGCAATATTAAAGCAAAAATGACACAACATAATTTCCACATGAGTGAGGAAATCAATACCTCCTGCCATACAGTGCGGAAGCAATCTGTGCAGTGTTCACTTTCTGGATGCAGATCTGGGCTCTTTCTCCTGTGGCAATGCTTCAGTGCCTCTGTATCCTTCAGCTTCCAAAAGGTGCCTGCAGCGTGACCATGCCGCTGGAACTGCTTCTTTCTACCAAGGTCTTGAGGGACTCATTGTCTCTAGGCCAGTTTCACAAATTAAAAATTCCTGCATCTTTAATGACTGGATCATCTGCAAGATCTTTTAATCTAATTTCCAAATGTTTCAAAGTAACAGAAGTCCCATTCTTTGCTGCAAAAAAGGAACAGCAGGTCTACCAGTTCCCCTGTTTCTTGAATAGTTTGAATAGGAGCAGAGTTTCTACCTTCCTCAGGAGACAGTCTTTAATCTTTTGATTACCTCAGGGTTTGGATGGAGCAAAACCAACACATTTGCTA